>NC_138894.1:48271300-48871300 GCF_965194825.1 Balaenoptera physalus
ATTGAAATTTTCTTTACACATGTTACTGCTGTATTTTTCTGCCTGAAAGACCCTGTTAAAGTGAAATCTTGTTGTATTTTTTTTGCTAAATAAGATCCGAGGGACAGGTGTCGAATTTTTCTTCCCTCCTAATACTTCCGTGGAATGACCAATGAAAAATAATAACATCATCCTTCAAAACAATCCCTGTCAGGATTATATCAACCCTTCAGGGCAATTTTGATAACCTCTTTGGAGGAATTTGCAAGATACAACTTCCTTTTGCGTGCTTAAATATATTACTGTGTAGGAGCCGAGGAACTCCATTATGGATGGATTCTAATATTTGGATGGATAATGGACAGCTGAAGGAAATTCAAATAGCAAAGAGCTTCAATGAAGACTGTTTTCTCTCCCGGTCTCCCTGACAGCATCTCAGTGAGGGTGATGTTATTATTGCTCACAGCCCCCCTCCGCCACCACACACACACACACACACACACACACACACACACACATCTCCTTTTTAGGAATCTACACGGAACTCAACTTGCAGTGATGTAACACCACTGCTGATACCACGGGTATGTGAAAATAGCGTGCAATATTACTTTCTCCCTTGCACTGGATCAAAATGGGAACCCAGCTTCTGTGAGACAGTGACCTCTTCGTGGCCAATGACCCCACACAACACACATTGGAATGTCTTTGGAGGAAAAAATAAAACAATTGTGGGCCCAAAGAAAACTAGGTTATTGATCCTGGAAAAAAATTTCCATATTATTTTTTTTTTAAACACTCAAAGACAGTCTCAAAAATGACTGCCACAGGGGCAATTTTGAAAGTTGCAAATAGACATTGGGTGAAACCTTTCCTGTTCAAGTGCATTCCCATTCCCTCCCTGATCATCTTCTCAAAGATTCTTGATGCATTAATTGTCCCATGATGGTGGATGATGCAACATAAAAGGAAGAGGACTGATTGGAAATCAACATCTGACGTATATGTTTTGCAGAAAAAAAATATGAAGACTAAATGTCAAGAGGCATTAAGAATAGAAAACAGAGATATGTGAGTGGGAATTTTACATTTTAACTTAATTTAGTTTACGTGACTTTTGTACTGGAGCCCATTGAACTGACAGGAAATGAAGATAGCGCCTATCTGGCCTGAGATATGTGAGGCTTGTAATTGAAATTAATTATATGTTCTTTACTTTTTCCATTTCCCTTTCAAAGTTGGACAGGTGGGAATGCTTTAGCTCTTAAGTTACAGAATCGGGTTCAAGCTCTGTAAATCCTTTACAGTCAACCCTCAGGCTTCCAGAGAGCCCCTCCACCTCCCTCAGCCAACTCTGGCCTGAAACATTCCTTCTCGACCTCACCCTGCTTAAAATCAACTGGCCCCATCCCCAGGTCACCCTGGCTGGCTGCCCACCCACACATTTATGTCTGCCTTTTGAGTGTTTTCAGAAGTCCATTAAACTGTGCCTTGGCAAGCCAGACACCTTCACCTTACCCTGAGACCCAGAGAGAGTGGGTTATCAAATTCCCTCATCAGACAGGCAAAGCCTGCATTCTTGAGTCCTGCAAAGAAGCTATGCAATTGCACAAAGTAAGATGTTAGGACTTGTAAACGTGTCATACAATATTATAATATGCCTGCGGGAGCAGGGTTAAGTACAAAGGTTGGGCGGGCCTGAGGATACAAAGTCTGGCCTTTCCATGGAGCTGTCTTAATGCACATTATTTTTTGGAGACAGAACAATATTGCATTAACATCCATAAAGGGGCTGACGCCCATTCTTAAACCAGCTGGCCCCTCAATGCTCCTCGAGACGGCTGAAGCTTCAATGGCTAGAACGTCAAAGTTTAAGACCCTGACATCCTGAGTAGATCCAAAAGCCAAAATAATTGGGGTAAAGAAACAAAAGTTCTGTCTTGGCCTTGCCTCCAAATCTTCGGGCAACTTGAAATAGACCTAGCTGATGATCCCTTTTTCTACCAAAAATTACCCCCTAAATGTTGCTTTTGTAACAGTTGGATAGTATTTCTGGACAATAATTTCTAACCCTGGCCTATTGCTTAAGGCAGAATTAAGATGAAGTAATGGTCGAGTAATAAGAACCACTTGCATCAACCTTATTTTTTGTCTTAGAAATCAGATAGAAATTGCTGAATTGGAGGAGGTAGATGCAATACTGGGGAAAGGCCAAGATTTTACCACCCAGAACTAAATGCCTTTCTTCTCCCCTTCCCCTCCCTCCCTCCCTCCTTCCCTTCCTCCTTCCCTCCCTCCCTCCCTTCCTCCCTTCCTTCCTTTGCATTAATCGCAGTACCATTTACCTTCTACAAGAGCTCTGATGGAATTTAACGCACCAACACGGTTCTAGACCGGAAGTACAGCTGCATAGCAGAAAGGGGCAGTGGGGGTGGGGTGAGGTGAGGGTTAATATTTCCTAACACGCAAAACAGGCAGGACTGCTCTGGACAGAGGATAATGTAAACTAGCTTTGCTGGAAATGAGCTGCAAAATACCTTCATTTGCTACTACGCTGAAACCCTGATAAAATCACAACTGTTAAGGTCATACAGTATATCAGGTGGAATCACAGTCTTTAGAACTCCATTATTAATGCAGACAACCTCACAATCAAAGAGGATGAGAGCACCATTTCCAGATGCCAATGATTTGATCCTATCTTATTTGGCTGTTTACATTTAAATAATGTGACTGTATAAATTTAAATAATATGAACCACCAACAGATGGATCCCGGTGAAAGACTGCGCCTTCTCTGAGACCTTGAATGTACACTATACAGTGCTTTACAATGTATTTGAGCAGAGCTCATATGTTTAAAAAAATGGGGTGAGGGGATCAAAAGAGAGAGAGAGAGAGACTCATTTCTTCTGCCATGACCGAAATAAAAGGACCACAGCTTTAGCTGGTGTCTGACCGTACCAAGGAAATGTGCGGTCCCCTAACCTCCAGTACGACGGACCCACAAGGTACCAGGCATCAAAGCATATTAAACGATATTAACTGCGTATTTGCTTATGAACAAGATAAAAAGCTGTAGGGCCTCCAGGTTCTCAAGCTGTGAGTGGAACAGCTTTGCAATTTGCCTGCAAAACTGCATTTTGATCTTAATGAATATAAAATGGCTGCCATTAAAAGTAAAACAGATTATTTCGGGTCTTCCAGGGCCCATAGCTCTTTGCCGGCCTTGGAGGGCCACTATGATCTTTCATTAAAATCTCACAGCAGGGCTCCCTCACCAGCAAATCAAGCCTTGCAGTCTAGGAGATTGGCTACATTTAAAAGTAATTTTCAGAAATCTACACAGATTTTCAATTTGGTAATGAAAGCCATAAGAGAATGCAGGCGGCCTTTCGTCGAATATTGTTACTGATCCAGCACTCACATTCGTTAGGAATTAAACTGCCCCATAACTACCGCACGGATGGCAGCTTGCCATTTCGGCTGCGTTCTAATCTCTGTTTGTTAATGAGTAGCATGTGCTAATTGTTGTCGTCCTGACTGCCGAGCACTCCTTCCCTAACACACGTATTTTACCTGCTCAGAGGTAGAACTTCTCACTTTGTCACCAGCCTAGTTGGAACAGTGCTGGAGTTACTGTTGCTTTGCAAAGAGACACAGCCGAGCGTCATCAGAAAAAGCAAGAGGGAATCAAATCGGAGATTGGGTGCTCTTATTTTATTTGGACTCACCTGTTCATTCTTCAGTCTAGCCTAAGTTTTCTAAAGTCCTTGAGTAGACACGATGTTCATAGCGTCACATTACTCCCCAGAACAGTCTGGACAAACTAACTCACTGAGGATAACTGTGGTACAATCAATTGTAGTATAAAACGAGGGAGGGGCTTACAGTGAGGAGGGATGGAAGGTGTGAAAAGTCCAAAGGATCTTATCTGCTATCCAAAGCCACACCTAAGACCTGAAATAGAAGTGGGGCTGCCACTGGCTTTCAAAAGAAAGTTTGACCCTTTAACTCCATTCTCTAGGTCCTAAAGTCTAGGAGGTGCGTTACCCCCAAAGAGGATTGTGCTATGGGAAGAATCCTCGGACCCCACAACAATGTGGGGAGAGAAGGCAACAAAGAGAGGGAAAATCTAATAACTTCAGTATCCGGAGGTGTGATGCCGGCAGACATCTGAATAGATACGAATACAGAAAATAATTATGAATGAAAACATGACTGAATAGAAAAATTACATAAATGCATCATAAGACAGAGTGGGCATTCTTGCCTTTGGGTTTCCTTATGCTTTATATAAGAACTGAGCAAAGTTATTTTTCTGAGATTCTAGAAGCAAAAATGTCAGATTATAAAAAAAAAAAAAAATGTCAGATTATGCTTCCCTTTTGGAAATGCATTCAATAAATTTTCTTTACTTGGCAATTCTCTTTCCCTGGCACCTTTAGGGCAAAGCACTTTCCTGCACTGAAATGTGACGGACAGCAAGAGCTGCTCTCCACTTCCTCACTGACTGGGTATAAATTCTTCCTGCTGGTACAGAAAGAGTCTCCATTTACAATAGCAGTTCTCCTTGGCAGAGCACTGGTGGCTACAGAGCATACATGCAGAAGATGTGTTTACTTGCAGGGGCCAAAGCAGGTATCTTGTGGTTCAGTGCAAGTGTGTCTTTAGTTCCTCATATCATACCAGAGTTTTCTTGGAGCGCCTGGGCTACACTCCTTTGGTTTCCACAAAGTGTGGTTTTAATTGGGTGGCATGTCTATGATTTTAAGGGAATGACACAGGGGCCAATAAGGTGCCAATGCTAATGTGCATTAGTTTTCTGAAGAGAAAACTCAGGCCAATTCCTTGTCTCTGTGGCCTCAGGAGACCAGTGGGAAATAGGTACAAACAACTTGGTAAGCAGTTTTGAATCTGTTCCACCTATAGTTGCTATTCTAATTGCAGGAAGCATTCAAGTAATATGTTTGAGTTTTAAACGCCCAAGTGACACTAAGGGAAATTCTGCTGAATCCTCCTGAACTCAGAAGTCTGAGACTTGTTTTATTTCACCTGTCATCAGTTCTTCTAATACTCTCTGAGAGCTTCCAGCTACATTTTGACAACTGTGTACTGTAAGGTCTCTTTTACCATTATTTTGACTTGTGCTAAATTATGGGCAGAGTGATGGGACATTACTAATTCTGACTCTCAAGTATTAAAATATAACAGATATTAATATCCCTCTAATTACCAGAGTGGGGAAAAAAACCCCTGCACTTTAGGTCATAGAAGTTAATATAATTAGTCTTCAGATAATCTAGTTAAGTTTTACTAGTTATAGTAAAGTGTAATTATTTATTTGTTTTATTCCAGAAATATAATTCTATGGGAACAAGCTTGTCCTTGCTTTGTTGCTTTGACTTTATTAATTCTGCTGGGAAATATATTTATATGATAGGATATGATATGATACTATATTATATAAATATATATATATATTAGATGGAGGATTTTATTTTACAAATTGAATGAAAGATAAAACATTTATGGCCTTTTAAAGGGACATAATAAAAATTTTCAAATAGTACTTTTACTGCATTATGAACTAGTTTTTTGCCCTATCCCTACTTCGGAAAGTGCAGATATGGCATTTTTAGTTTTCTATTACAATTATTTTCTTAAACTAAATGTTAAAGCTAAAACAAAATTTAGGGGGAGCAGAAATATGTAGTGGTTGTTTGAGAGCACACATCTAAAATCCACACTTCTCTTAAAATTTCATTCTTTAATATAGAGGTCTAAGACAAGATTTAAAGTCTATGCCAAGATTTAAGGTCTACATAAAATTTTGCTCTTAAAAAACTTTTAGAATATTATAGACTGTTTTGATCAAGTAAAGTTTTTGTTTCTCTTTGACAATATAATATACTACATTGTATGATTGCTCTAACAAATGGCTTGAAATACAAGGTTCTAGTACATGCATATACTTTTGTATTTACTTAAAAGGACCTCATGGACTCAGGCCCCAAGTGACAAATGGGTTTAGTTCCAAAAGTTATTGGTAAATTGCTTTAGAATTTGTAATTAATTTCTCCACTAAAACAATACTTAAATAACAGTTTGGTTCCAAAGCCTAAAAAACAAATTTGTCATCATGTAGCTGAGCTAAAATTCAAACTGCTTTGTCTTTGTCTTATGGTTCCAAGAAACAGAAAAGTCTGAAATAACTGGATGAGCTTATAAGGGACCAGTGAAAGGAAGATGTGGAGAGGAGCATGGCTTCCCATTTTCCTGTTCAGAGCTTGAGTTCTCCCACCTGTACAGACAAAGGACCCTAGACCCAGGCCCACCCCCAGATATCTATGGCCTCACACTGCCCCAAACTCTGGAGCTCCTGAACCAAGACTGTGCAAATCCACAAAGTTTTCCTGATTCCAAAATCAACTGCCTCCCATCCAACCTCCCAGCCCTCTAATCACATTCCAAATGCTTTTAAGTAGATGTTGGGAGGAATGAGGAACAAAGGCAAGTAAGAGGTAATGAAAAACCCACATTTCCAGGTGGGCTCTTCTGCTTCAGGTTTGAACAAAGAAGCTCAGTAACTGAGTGCGCACTACAATACGGGTATCCAACCCATGCAGAACACTGGTTAATGGTAGCGTTACCAGGCGCTCCTGGCCAGCCCACCACCACCATGCACAATCCTGTAGTAGAAACCTAATGTGACCATGAAGAGCAAGTAGGCAGTTTACCAAGGGAGCTGTGACAGGCAGCAGTGAGTGTTGATGCCTGGGCGTTAGGGCCACAGAGAATCCTGCTGAATATTTTTACTATGTTTGTTCTCCTGCCTGAGGTCCTCAGTAATATGCATTCTATAAATGCAGAATGGACTTCTGTCTTGAGCAGAAAGTAAAGCTCTTGATGAGTGCCATTGTATGGTCCCAGCTTATCAGAGCCAATAAAGGTCCTAGAAGTGACATTTAAATAAAATAGAACCCAACAAGAAAGATAGAAGGAAAAATATTTCTGAGGAGCCAGAGGCAATCAGAATCTGGTGCCAAGAGTGTAAAATGAAGGAATTTTGGAGTGGCAGGATCATGTAATACACATGGAGTTACTTCCATGGACGATGAATGCAGACTTCCTGTAAAGGCAGTAACAACCTCCCTCCCATTCCGCACAAAATAAGAAGAATTCTCAGGACAGTCACATTGGAAGAGTTTTATCAGCTTCTGCAAGAGGCAGAGGTGAAGGGAAGGAGTGGTTGGCTCTCTACTAAGTGGTCCATGGGTTTATGTTTAGACCTTATGTGACTAAAAGGGATGCATTTTGTTCCCTGGGATTTAAATGCAAAATATGTGGAAAGATCCCACTCTCTTCTGTGATTATATGTGATAATCAATGCTGCCTCTAGGAGATCTGGTCACTGCTTATCCATGACCACAAAGATGGAAGCAAGAAGCTAAAGGGCCTGGGCATACAGGTGGTAAACATCTGTCTCCAATTTTAGTTGAGAATCCAAGGGGGGGCTTTAGGAAATACCCAGGTGGTAGGAAAGAGGATTTTTTTTTTCTACACTTTCTAATGGTAGAAAGAGAGTCTTCTGCACAGCGAGAAGTTGTCCTTTGAAGATTGAAGAAATGCATGTGGACAAAAATACCATAGCCAAGCCAAGCATGCTTAAACTTGAATTCAGAAAGGTAAAAATTAAATGAAGCTTTAAAACCTGGTATTGGGCTGTACTGAGAGATGTGATTTGGAGAGTATTAAACTGTAAATGAGTTGGCCGGGATTTTTCAGAAGAAAAGAGCAAAGCTGGGTAGACATCATGTATTTGTCCTATATGTCTATATATAACGTTTAACAGACTAAAAATAATACATTGAATGTGTGACTTTAATACGAAAAGCTAAATATGACCCTAGACCTATATCAAGTCTTGTGAGATGCGGGGCTCTTGCCTAGTAGTACCCACCAAATTATCTGTGCTCCTTCCCCAGCTCCCTTCTTTCCAATCTGCTCTAGACCAACACTTGTGATTTACAATGCGATAAAAAGAAGTTACTAGAAAAAGAAAAAAATTTTAAAAACATACAAAATTCAAGCCTCAATTTTTATTATTAGAGTCAACATACATAAAATTATTTTTGTCAAACTGCTTTAAAAGTTTTGGCGGGCTTCCCTTCCGTTTCTGTACTCACCTTTTTGCAAACCAATAACACACAGCTCACAGACCAGCATTGTTCTGTCAGCCACGTTTTGAAAGAGTTTGGAACATGGATGTGGTTTTAGTACTTTATACCAAGAAGGAATGGGCATGAATGGCCCTGATGAAGACCTCTGATAGAATGAATACATTTCAGTGAGGTGAAAAGAAGAGGGAACTCAAAGTGGCATCATTTCAGAAGAGGAATGAGACTACCCCCATCCCATGCCTTCCTAACACAGACCACAAAACTAACACAGAGTAATGGGGAACTCTTCTCTCAAAGAGTTGCCAGAAGACTCTTCCAAATGAAGATCTTCTGATAAATTCTTGGCTTGCCTTCTGCCAGCCGCATCCCTGAGATGATGAGAGATCAATTTGCAAATACTTTATTTTGAATTTATTTTGACCACCGAGGAAGGTTTGGTCAGTGAGCTAAAACTGATGAGAAAGCTGAAAGGAAGTAATGTGTCATCTTAAAGTCTATTAAAGTCACAGAAAAATAATTCTGGTCATAGGTATTTTATATCCTAGAATTTAGGAAAGCAGGCATCAAACTAGAGAAAATATAGATATGATCCTATGGCTAAATAATTTTAAAGGGAAAATAAGCCTATTTAAAAAATTCTGACAAAATAATCACAGATTATTCCAAAGGTATTTTAAAAACAACATAACATGAAAGGAACATTCTTTTTCTCTTTTTAAAGCTATTGAATGCAGAATATAAAGGGACATATGCCCCAAATGGAAGGCTGAAAATGGAAGGCTGATGGGGAACCAATATAAAAAGTGCTTTAAGAATGTTGTCAGGAGGGCTGAAGCTTGCCTATAGGTTGAAAAACTGCCAAGGACAACAGAAAGCTATTTTAAGCTCTGTTTATAAAGAAGAACAAAGGGATAGGTACATTGATTGGGGCACACAGCAAAATGTTAACAGATGTCAGAGAGAAAACAGAACCATTCAACTCCTATTTTGATTCTATGGTCTCTATCACAAAGAATGATCTTCAGGCTGGAGAGGGCAGAGCAAACAGAGTTAAGACGGAACCAGGGCCCAAGATAAGTTAAGACTAACTAAAATATAACCTAGCTGCTTCAGATGAGTTCAAGGCTCCAGGTCAGACCAACTGTCTCTCAGGTTACTGGAAGAATCTAAAAAAAGGTCCAGATGCAATTGCTGAAATCCTACCAATGGTTTATTAGAATTATGGTCTAATCATGGATGACCAGGGATTAGTGTGATCTACAAAAGAAAAAATAACTTTTAGTTTGCAAAACCAGAAAAATATCCAGAATGTGGATAGCAAAATTCACAGAATGTGACTCTAGCAAAATTTTAGAACAGATTATCACATGCATAGGTTGTAGTGATAACCTTAAACTAGCACAGGCTCATTCCAGATCATATTAACCTCTTCCTCCCTTCCTTCTTCTTTCCCTACAAATCTCACTTCCCTTTTTCCTTTCCATCATTTTTCTGGGCTTCTTTTCTGTTTTATAGAATGATTAGCCAAATAGTTGGAGGAAATGATTCTGTTTCATAAAGACATTTAACACATTACTGTAGAGCATAGTAGACTGAAAAAAATGCCAGTGTAATTAGGGTGACTCAAAACTGGTTGAACAAATGTTCCCAAAGAATGCTTGCTAATTAATTGGGGGCAACCTGGAGAGTTCTCCAGTAATGTGCCCTTTGGACTTCATTTCACCCCTTTGTTCTTTCTCTTCTCCTTGTAAAAAGCTTTGCTCTAGGACTTGCCATATTCCATGAAAATATATGCTCTGATGTTTGTCTCAATTAGATTCCACAAATATGCATTTGGTGGAATGTATGAATCCAAATGGGCCCCGGCAATATGAGCTGGTAAGATCCAATACTTCCCGTTAAGAAGCTTGTAGTTTAATGGGGAAATAAAGGAGTAAGTCAGCAGTTACAATGCAGTGTAACTCAGAAAGAAGGGGATAAGCATTTGTTGTGTCCCAACTTTTCTTCTAGACACTATGCTAAGGGCTTTACATATTTCATCAAATTCCCTCAGAAATGATATGAGGTAGCTTTGATTATCCCAGGTATTGATGAACATGACCAAAGCCCAGAGAGATCAATTAACATGTCCCAGCTCAGACCTCAAGTCAGACATGGAGCCAGAATTCAAAGTCAGGCCATTGGATTCCAAAGCCTGTGCTCTGTTATATGTGCTCATTTCCAGCAGAGAAGGGTTCCCTGAGTGTTCTGGAGATGGAATGCCACCCAGGAAAACTTCCCGGAGGAGGGGAAGCCTAGCCTGAGAGAGATACAGATGTTAGCCACAGAGGTTGTCAGAGTGTTGAGGAAGAACTTTTAGGCAGACAGAATGACATGTATGAAATGAATAAGGCTTGAAAGGATGAGAGTGCATTAGGGGGCATGTTAGATGCATGTGCCAATATCTGGGGAATGTGGGAGGAGTCAGGTTATAGCAAAACACAAAGCCAAATAGAGAGGTGATAGCAGGCTCACATTCTCTGCCTCTGTTTCTATCTCTGTCTCTGTTTCTATCTCTGTCTCTCTGTCTCTGTCTCTGTCTCTCTGTCTCCCTCTCTCTCTCTCTCACACACACACACACACACACACAAAGAGAATAGAAATTTTATAAATGTGTATTATTAAAAATTCATGATTACAAAATGTGAAGTTCCAGTGCATCAAGTTTCCTCACTACTTTATTTTTCCTACGTGTTATTATCTGACATATTCCTAAGTTTCAATGTTCTCCTTCTCTCTACTTCAATTTTTCCTATATACATTCAGCAGATGTGCTTCCATTTACACATGAAATGAGTTCTTGCAAAGTTGTGTGATTTTTTCTTTTTCAGTAAATGAAATACCACATTAAAGATACTAGGGAAGTTCCCTTTTAAAGGAACCTTACGCCAAATTGCTTTGGAAAGCAAATGATGACCCTATAACCAATCTTTCTCTAAACCTAGATTTCCATATATCAGATTTGACTAAAAAAGATACATCTATACTTTATTTTTACATCTGTCTGCTTGCAGTACTGCAATATAATAGTATGCCAATTTGAAATAACATAATTTTTATACTTTTTCATTTCTCACAATGCAATCTTAGAAAATCTATTATATTCTATATCATACTCATACATGCTTTCTTTTCCTTAGTGGAACTTTAGAATTTTCTTCCCCCTGAGTTTGGGGAGGTTGGCAGTAAGCTGCAAAGTTAGATAATCATCATGTACAGGGCAATTATAATGTGCTGTGTCTGGTGCAAAGTACTCTGTATGCATTTTTACAAGAGGCTTCTGAGGTATGAACAATTACCTTGACCACTTTACAAGTTAGCAAACTGAGGATCAGAGAAGTTGAAGAACTTCTGCAAGTGTCCAAGCTGTGCTCCAATCCAAGTTAGTCTGACTTTAGAGCCACAAAAGTAACTATTTTGTATGTATCCTATTATTATCGGAATGATGAATATGAAGAAAAATTTTGTTTTTACAGGAGGTGACAAAGCTTTTGCTGGATGTTGGTGGTAAAAAGAGCATTTTTATGAGAATTAAAATAGATTCTAGCAATTTCTCTACTGTCAGTTGCCTGGACAAAACATTGGCTTGCTCAGGCCTCAGTTTTTTCATCTGTGAAATCTTACTCCTAAGTTCTTCTCTGCCAGGCACATGAAGTTTCTACTGTCCTACAATGAGACACTGCACATACCCAATGACCACCCCCCCCTTTTTTCTATTTGTTTTACTAGAAAGTGAGTTCAGATTAACATTTGTCTAACAAGGAAACCCTTTCCCTGGCTAATTAAAAATTCAACAATTTCAAAGAAGAAAATGGGGAAAAAAAAATAATTCTACCTTTTTGGCTGCTATGGGTCAGGACACTATCCCCAGGCAGCATTGTTTTTAAACCAAAGATCTTTCATCAGTGAAAAAAGACTCTCAGAGGGAAGACTCATATCTTTTCTGATTTGGCCAGACCCTGGTTTTGAAAAAGCATGAAGAGTTTCAGAGATGAAAGTCTTGAGTCCACTCCCTGCTGTTCGCCAAGTCAGTGCCAAGGACAACCCCCTCCCTCTGTAACATGCCCTTTGTCCCCAGTACCTCAGAGCATAGGCCGTCCCAACTTGATCATTCACCAAGAGAAAAGAACAGCTTTTGATTACCTCTCTTTTGCCTCTTTTCTTTTATGATCAAGGTGACTTATAAACAGCTGCAATAAAAATGATTTTTTTTTTCATAAGCGTCTTCTCCGTAATGTCTCCGAGAAAGCAGAGGCTAAAAGATACGTGACATTCATAGATTTTTGTCCCTGAAGCCACAAAAGCCACACAAGCAATTTCTTCATTTGACCAAAATGAATGGTCACCGCAAAAACAAATGTAACTTTGGTATCCCTGATTTGGCTGAGACAGCTTAAGGGCTCAAACTTAATAAACTTCTTCTGACCGATTAGGATCTCAGTACGGGCTGCATCATCCTGTCAGAGCTGATAGCCAAGTCCAAACCACGGGCACAGAGCTGCCCTTGATCCATGACCTTAGCATACAAAGTAATGGATAGGGAATGTCATAGGACTCCCAAGAAAGGAACTCTGAAGACAGTGTTTGTTTTGCTTGGTGGTCTTTTACAAAAGACAATTAATCATTAGGACTAGACTGATGCTAAATAAAACACCCAACAGTAAAAGCACATTTCTGTATTCCGAAGGCCCAAGAAAAGCTGTGCCGAAGAAGGGATTAGCTACTATCAGATGATATTATGACTGGATTAGTGATGTTTCACATTCACTATATTTATAAAAAAGAAGGGTAAAAAAGAACACGAATCTTTTAAGGAGCAGTAAGTGATTTCTATAAACCTTAAAAGCTAAAAGAAAACTCATTAAAAAGAGGACGGTAGTTACAATAGTATATTATTTATAAATCCTTAATTGGAGTATTTTTTCTTTTAAAAATAGCTCTACATTTCAGGTAAATTGCTGTTAACATATTCTGTGGGCTGTGAGCAATGTGTGTGTGTATGTATGTGAGTGTGTGTGCCTGTGTGTGTCAGAGAGAGACAGAGACAGAAAGTCTCCTGTTTGGATGCTTTATATTCCACAAGGTATTTTAAACCATTCTTATTTTAGGCAATTGTTTTTGTAAGAGATACACTAAAGGTGATCATTTTATTTTATTGCTAGTTATTGCTGACTGAAATATTTTGCCAGATGAAAGTAATTACTATGACTACATTACTTTTCTAACCTATCTGTGTATTGAATCCCAGGTACTCATAGTACAAAACTGTGTTACCCTGTTTAAAAAGAAAAGACATATGATACTGTGCTCTGATCTTAACTTATATAGAGACATATAACGGTTATTCAGTTTTTTTAAAATGTCTGTATCTTTACATTTCCAGAGATTGCAGGAAAACTCTAACCTTGTGTAGAAATATAAAGATAAGAAAAACAGAATGATGTGATAGCAAACGTCAGTATTATAAGCAAGGAAATGCAACAAATCATTTTAGGTCAATGATAATAAAGAAAAGTGATCCATATCATATCCAATAAAGGAAGGAAGGACAGAAGGATAGAAAGAAAGATACAAGAAAGGAAAGTAGAAAGAAGGAAAGAAGGAAGGAAGGAATGGAGGGAGGTAGGAGACACGGAGGAAGAATCAACAAAGCAGAGCCAGTATTAACAAATTCAATTCCACCAGTAAATCATTGGCCAGCGTTACACATGGCTAATATTTACATATTTGAAATCATGTGCTACCTCGCTACTATGCTCTAGAAATCACTCATGCAGACAGAACTACACTGCATTTGAGAGTTTTTATTTGGAAACATGGTCAAAGGAAAATACTACTAGAAAAAAATAACGTCTATTAGCTTTCTGTTTTGACCAACTAGTTTATCATCTAGCAAATCCCATCAGAAGCTTCACATCTTAACATTGCAGCCAGACAGAATAGCAGCATTAGACCCAGAAACACAGATTACAGCAGCAGGGCATGTAAAGTGATGGTAGTTGAGTTTCAGAAATGAGAAGAGAGATCTTGTTTCCTTGATTTTCCTTCACAAACCATAATTCCTCCATCCTCCCCCCACACCTGCCACCCCATAATCCTGCCCTGGGTGGGTCCTTAAGTTTTCCTTGAGAAAGCCCTTCAGCCCTCCATAGGGATTTGGTATCGATCCCAGAAGAAGGTAGGAGTCAACCCATTTCACCTGCCAAGTTCAGAGAAAAGCCATGTTCTCAATGACACATATTAGACCTCTGTGATCCTGACCTGAACTTGTTTTAGTGATGAAAGACAGCACTAGGCAAGATTCTATTCTCTCAGGGGACGGATGGAAACTTGCCACAAAGTATTGTGGGTGTGACCCCACCTGAGGGTCATAGTACATTGTGATTTTTTTCTTCATTATTTTCACTTCTAAAATTTTTTAATTGAAAGCATAGACCTATTGGCCTGGGTCAAAGTCTTCCAAAAAGGCTGGCTCATTGCAGTCTTGCCAATGTTACTACCAAGAGTTCTAAGAGCTGTGTTTGCTGCTGGAAAATAAAAAGGAAAATCCTAATCTACAGAGACTAATAGACATGTCAGCTCAGTCATTCTAAAAGTCTTCAGTGCTGTCAGGGTATCCCCTTCTGTCTCCACCTCCAAAGTCCTCAAACCATGCTGGCAAGTGGTAGATGGCAGTGGAAGGCTCTTTCTGAACCCCCAACCTTATGAGGAACAATGTTTAATAGGTGATTTCATCACAAGGCTCCCACATTTCATGAAGTCTACTTGATTCTACACCAAAATCACATAAAATGAACAACTTTACAGTTGCTTCAATCTGCAAGAGTGAAGACCCTAATTCACCTGACTCTAAAACAAAGCCTCCTCAAATCTGGTCACTCTGACAGCTACAGTAACTCCTGCTGGTTGCAGAGCTCTGCACAGCTGCAGCCAGAAATATGTTCCTTTATGTTCTTCTAAAGGGCTAGGATTTGAGGCTTAACAGGGAGATGGGCGGAGTCAGCAGTAGCCAGCCCATCTTTGAATGGACAAAGCCTCTAAGGGAGGGACTGTGAAGAGAGAAGACCTGCGGGCTCTGGCTGAGACCATGGAGCCTGCACCCCAGGCAGGAAGAAGGAAGAAGGGGAGCACAAAGCAGGAGAGGGTGGCTCTCAAGGAGCGTGGTGTCACAGAGGTCAAAGGTTGGCCTAAAGCTCTCGTGAGCTGGCCAAGGGCCGCAGACAAGTCAAAGGCATGGTTTGCAGAAGGTACAAGTGGCCACTGAGGACTAACACAAGGTCGATTTCAGTAGAGTGGCAGACACAGAAGCACGAGTATGAGGAAGTTAAGAATAAACTAACGGGAAAGCATATGACTGGTACATCACGCATTTGAAGTGTTGGGAAGTGAAAGGAGGAAATATGAGGTTACCCAGAAGAGGCAGCAGGGCCAAGCAAGGGGAACAATTTAAAGTACAAATTATTTGCCTAGAAGAACATTACAAATATGTTCCTAGCCAGTATGGGTTTAATTCAAAGCATAAAAACAGTTGTGTAATTAAATATTACATATTTTAATACTTATGAATGAAAAAATATTATGATACAAATATGATGGGAAAATTTGGTGAAACAAAGAATTCTAATAAATAACATTTTTAGCAGGTGCTTCTGAAGTTTACATAGTTGTTTCCTATATCCTTTAAAAGTCCTATGAGATGGATCTTTCTGTTATTGCTCTTTTACAGATGTAAACCAATCTGCCCTGGGGTACAACAGTAGTGAGATGGAACTGGTGTCTTCTGGTAGTACCCTCCTTCCTTTTCTTTTCCTTCTATACCAAATCAATTCTTCAGTAGAGAAAAAAAAAATTAACTGAAATTTACTTTTAACCAGACTTTTAATAAAAAGAGAAGGTTTTTTTAATATAAACAGATCTTCCTACCAACATACCCCACCAACCATACACCTTAGCTTCTTCTCAAAAGTGTTAAACTAGCACCAGCTAGCCTAGAATTACCCTTCTCTATTCTAACAATTCCAACTGCCAAAGTTGTGCCATTCCCCTATTATCCATCGCAAATGACAGCAGGAAGGAAAGGGTTGCTAATATATAAATATCTAATGCCTACTCCAATATTGTTCTCCTATGTAACACACATGAAGACAATTACTTTTTAAAGATATTAGTCTTCTCCACACACCTACACATCAAGACTGACATACACATTGCTAGTCTGCTGGAATAATAATATCAGCTTTTTTTAACACCAAAAAAAATCTAACGTAAGGTTTTTATAAAGGATAATTAAGCAAGCTAATATAGTAATAAGTGGAATACACAATAAGAATATGTACTAAAATATCTGCTCTGTGCAATGCAGAACTGGTGTTTTAGGAGATTAACAATTATGATCGCCAGTCCTCTTCTGATTCTATAATACTCCACACAATCTTTTTTAAATTACTTTATTAACCTTTCCTCCTAGCACAGAAGTGCCCGATTATAGATAATATTTCAAAATCATCTGAGGTGTAAGTGTGTTTGATTTGCTCAGTAATTATTTGTCTACTTTATTACATTGGCCGAGCACACAAGCTCCTTGACCAGCTTTATTTCAAGTCCAGTTAAGAATAGGGTCATATCATTTTGTGGATCGCTCCCTTTGGGCCCCGATGTACATGAAATTTTCATATTGGAGATGGGAACAGTACATGGAAACATAGTACATTTTAAACATGGAGAAATCATTCCCTGCCCTGTCATTAAAGGTTTCAGGCCCTGGGCTTAATGGAAGGAATGTTGTTCACAAGCAAAAGGAAGGTATTTATTCCCCGCATGACTAGGACGTAGGGCGTTGAAGTCTGAGCATGCAAATGTCCGTCGATGAAGTCTAAAAGCTTCATCACTCACGTCGCACTGGTGGCCTTACCCAGGGTCTTTATAATCTGTTCCTTGTCATTCATACTGCTCAGGACAACACTTCTATTTTGATCTGAATCATGAATGCACTTCCAGCATGTATTTTGATTCATCAAGGCAGAAAGGAAGAGGGAGCAGGCAACCACAAGGCAGGATCATAAATCTTGTCCTGTTAATAGGGGTCTGGAGGAAAGAATAACGTCTGAAAATCACACTGGGTTTGGCAGAGGGAAAGTTTGCCTTTTCCGACTTCACAACTCAGGGTAAATGAAACTGATACTTACCTGTTCTTAAAGATGAAATGCATTGAGATGAAACAGGGTGCATGGCTTATTCTTGAGGGCCACCACCAGGATGAAAGGACAAAGCTGGAGGACTCTATTGTCCACAAGCAACAAATGCTGAAATTTCCATATGTAGCAGGATTCCAGGGCTCTGTTAGTAAGCCAGGATACGGCTGGCCAGCTCAGTCACCCATGGAATTACAGTGTAGGGTATGGACGCCAGTATTTTAGACCCAAACCGAGCATAAAAAACACAAAGTAAAATTCAGTGTCAGCACAAAGTTGACAGCGAATGATTATAACAGCTTCGAAGCTTGAAAAAGAGTGTAAATAACTAGGATCCCCTGCGGGCTCACTCAGCCTGCATACATAACAACCCTGATGGACAGCCTCTGTGGTAAAGTCAGGGAACGAGGCCCCAGGAAGATGCAAAAATTCTGCCAGCAAAGAGCCTTAACTGTCACCTTTCTGGCTAAATCAGCTACTTTCATAGAGGGAGAGACACAGAGCAGTGGGCTATGCCTTTGGAAGACCAATTGCCTCTTTGCCTGGGAAGCAAGGATGTTAATTACCGGCTCGTCTGTGGTTACCAAGGCTCTGCAACCCACGAGCTTTCGCACTTTACGAACGTTCTTCTTCTTGCTGATCTTTAATCCTTGGCGCTTTTAGTCCACAAAAGATTGTTATTCAGAACAACTCTGCCATTTAGAGCATGTAAAAATAAAGGCAAAAAAGAACAGTCCACCCTCCCCAAGTGAACGGTTAACTTACTGGATCGCTTTGACTTGAAATTTGATTTTCTCTTCCTTCTCTATGCTTATGCACATACATGCGCCTGCATCCAACAACGGATGGGTTTCAAGTACGGAAACATGGCAAGCACATCACGGCGTGCAGCCTCCAGCCTGGTGTAAGAGACACCAGCCAGCCCTGTGAGTCCAGAGCCTCATTATCACTTGTACTTATAAACTCAAAGGAGAAAAGAAAGCAGCTGAGGTCTTCTGCACACACCTAGCTAGCACGCCACAGGTTTGTAATTCATTTACAAGATAATTAATCAATTAGCAAATGATCCCTTTCCCCTTTGTGATTTATGCTGCATGAGAATTGCATCTCCAAATGAAATGGCAGGCCACTTGTATTGAAACTTTGCCCTTCGAACACATTGGTCTTATTTATCTGAATTGAGCAGATGCTTTGCACTGCCAGCCCATTGTAACTGGACTGTTTGCTATTAGAACCTGAGTAAGATTTAAGCTAAACAGAAGAGCATAAATATGACATCCTATAGACATTCATGATGATCTACAGTCCTGTATCATCACCAGCCATTGCTACTTATTCATATAGGAAAAGAGGGAGGAAATACACCTGACATTGCTAAGAGGGGAACCACAGCCACTGGAAGGAAAGGTGAAGATGGAACTTACAGTTATTGGCTCTAGAGTACAACTCTGGGGTCTTAAAATGCAATTAAACTGCTACAATGTATACATTCTGTTTACTGGCTCAACAATTCCCATTTCTTTCAGAGCTCCATATTCTACCTGGCACCTCTTTGGAAAGCAAAGATATCTGGCAGCTTTTGCTTAGGGACCAGGATGTTTGTTTATTGTGTCTCCCAGAGAAGCATCACTGAGGAGAAGGTCTGGTCAACAATGGTATGATGGAATCCCATCAGATCCCACTCTGATCTGGGATGGGTCAAGAGAAAAAAAAAGGCTGTGAAACCCCTTTACCACTCTCCGGCTTCAGATGCCTCCACTGTGAGATACACAAGTTGAATTATGTGATTTTTTTTTTTTTTTTTTTTTTTGGTTCTTTGCACGGCTATTGTATTATGAATCTCTGCATTCTTCCATATTTACCCTGCTGCCAAGTGGGATAACAGAAGACGTCTTCCCCTCTAGCCAGGGCAGGGGTCTAAAAATATTTTAAAAGCAAAGAGGAAGGTCCCCAGAATCATACAAACATTTCAGCAGCCAAATTAACAGAAAGTCTGCTTCTGTTGCTGTGTTTTAAACTCAACAATTATGTATTAAATTACTCCTGTGTACACAGAACAACAAAGGCATTTTGGGTCCATTTGTACAGGTGAGAAAATGGGTCAGCTATGTAACACTGAACCCCAGGTGTGCATATGGCAGAAAAATTCTGTCATCTATTTCTTCCATGGAGGACTTCTGGGACAGGCTCAGAGCCCCATGGAACCACTTGCCAAGGCTTTAATAATAAAACAACTACAAGGAAAACTTCCCTAACCCTTCGCTCTGTGGAGAAAGGACTTAAGAATAAAAAGCATGTGAATGTTTTAAGAGGAACTGTGAAACTTAGTCAATGAGAAAATTAGAGAAAGGTCATTATAATATGAATGAGTACCCTTAAAAACAAACTAACCCCAAACCTTATTCTTTTTATCTTTCTCAAAAAAAGAATGGTCAAATGTGTACAGAAGCAAACTCTACTTGTTAGCCATGCTGAGCAAAGCTGGATTTGTTCACTCGCAGGAATAAAAAGCACAACAGTGAATCTTGGAGGCATTATTTCTTAGCAGAATTAGCATAACCCAGCACATCAGAGTATTAAAATTTAAAAAGGATTTCAAACTGTCCTCGTATCATCAGCAGAGTCATGTCACACATTTTTTTTTATTGGTTCGGCAGGCTAGGTGTATCAATATTTTAATGCTTGATGCATATTGTCTGTGATACATTGCTTGCATAAATAAAAAGCACCAATATTCAATTGCCAATGAAATAATCACACACTCTGAATCTTTATTATATCATGCATTATTTAATTACAATAATCAGAGTCCTTTTGAAGGTAAAACAAGATTAAAAAGGTTTTGTTTTATTGGATCTATATATTTGATTTAAACTTTACATGTTAGCTTTACATTAAGAATTTATAAAGCATCAGTTCAAATGGTGCTATTATAAGAGTTTATTTCTTTTATAATTAGTACAGTACTCTTAAAGTACTCTGACTACGAGAGATAATATTTCAGTATTTTAATGAGCTTTTTAAGTGTAATTGATGTAACAATCATTGAATTACACATTTCTACCTGAAGAATAATGAAGGAAACATTTTAATGAGAAATTTAATCATTATTAGCAAATGATCTACTAAATTGCCATTTGCTGACATTTAAAAGCTTAATAGCAGAAACTGTATTTTCCTACAACTGCATCAACATCGATGGCGATTACTTTTCTGTTACTCTGATTTCCCAGGTTAACTTTCTATCATTACTAATTTATTTATAAATTTGAGAAAACTTCCTTTAACCCGCAGTTGTCAGACCCTTCCAGAAAGCATGGGGCTTGACACTTAGAGGGATAATTTAAATAAATTAGCCCCTTTTCCAGCCTTCAGCAGTTTTCAGCATAAAAGGGCTCTTTCTTGTGAGTATTCATGCTTGCATCAGCTTGATTTTGATGAATGCCCTGTGAATTCTCTGATAGTACCTCAGACAGAGAGATCTTAGACCCATGTCAACAAGGGTATTTAAAGCTCCCTCATTTCCAGAACACATCAGCATTCAGAGGGGCACAGATGTGAATAAGAGGAGCCTACTATGCAGCTTTGCCAATTTCTGGGGTTGGGTTTTACTGCTGGATTTACAGGAACTCTCTGTGCCTTGGGGAGAGAGATTAGAATGGAGACATGAGAGTAAAGTCCATAAGGATGTGTTTTGGGGGGTATAAAAAGAACCACAAGATAACACCAGGGAGGCATGATTTATGTAACCTCTTGTAGGTCAGCAGAGTTAGAAGGCAAGCTCAGCCTTCTAACTGAAGAGCTGGAAAGTGCCAAGTCTGAGTCAGCACAACGGTTGGCACAGGTGTGGCATAGGCTAACACAAAGGACCATGGGCCTTGTTAGCTCTGTAAAGGTCAGCCATTTCCAGAACTCCTTAATGGGGGTGCCGCTTCTCTCACTGTGAGATTAGTCTGATGTGAATTGTCAACCCAGAGGACAGAAAGGGGTTTGGATAGAAACATACTGTTATAAATCCAATGCACAGTGAGATCTTTTACTTTTTCTTTAGGTTTGAGTTCTGATTTGGAGTTCTGGCAGTGAGTGGGCAGAAGGAAGGAAAGAGAAAATGCCAGCATTTGATTCACACCAGCTTCTTGATGATCACGAAGGTCCCTTTCAGTCCAGACATACAAGGTTTGGCCCAGCTGCCAACTTTTTCCAGCTCAGAATTCTCACAGCCCTTTTTTTTTTTTTTTCCTCTCTCTCTCTCCTTTAAAGAACTTGCTCCTTTTTCACTTTGTATGCTGTTATGGACTAAATATTGGTGTTCCCCTCCCCAATTCTTATGTTGAAATTCTACCCCCAAATGTGATGATACTAAGAGGTGGGGCTTTGGGGAGGTGATCAGGTCATGAGGATGGAGCCCTCATGAATGACATTAGTGCCCTAATGAAAGAGACCTGAAAGAACTCCTTGGCTCTCTTTCCACCCTGTGAAGATACGATGGGAAGACAGAAGTTTGTAACTCAGAAAAGGATTCTCACCAGAACCCAACTGTGCTGGCCCCTGATCTCTGATTTCTAGCCTCTAGAACTGTGAGAAATAAATTTCGGTTGTTTAGAAGCCACCCAGTCTATGGCGATTTGTTATAGCAGTCTGAAGTGACTAAGAAACATGCTCTCAGAAAAGATCTTTAGAATTCTTTTAAAACTCAGAGCGTGTGGCTGACTCTCCACAGCATACTGCCAACAGCTTGGAAGGCTCCTGCCCTGACAGGTTGTGCGGGGCACCACGCCTGGGTGCCCGAAGTCCTCTCTTCTTACTTCTTGCGAATGAGAAGACAATGATAATATTAGGAAATGACCTACCGGGGTTAGAACACTCAAGGAACTATTGACAGAACATCTTTCAAGTAATGCGCAGAGCTGAGAAGCAATATCTCAGCTTCGTTTTGTGGTTTGGATGGTGGTGATGAAGCAAGTGAATGTTGATATTGTTTATTATGGAAAATGCAATTGCCAAAACTCCAAAAATCAAGGCTGATATACTGTAACGAACTGTATTTTAAAGTTTATTCACAAATCTCTTCTGATCCTGTAGCGAAAAGCAAAATTGCAACAAACCACAAATAAAATGAATCTCTTTTGCTAATTACAATAGTTGCCTATAAAGGTGGCCCAGGTGTCACATCAAGAAAGGATACAGGATGACACTGACATTTATTTATATTATTTTTAAAATTTCATATTTATTTTTTAAGATTTGGATAGCATTTCATGACACAGGGAGGGAAGAGAGAGAGAAACTATAATGTGCAGCACTAAGCCAATGCAAAAGAAAAACGAAGTGTTTTCTAGAATGTGGAGGAACTTTGCGTCCTGAGAGCATAACACAGTAGCCCAGGACAATGAGCAGCTTTACTTAAATAGCAACACATTGATAAAGGGCAACCACCTGAATTGCACGATACGTGTGGATGCAATTTAATTACTCAAAAGTGTGCCATTAATGCAAAAGGGCATATAGATGGTAGTAGGAGAAAACTAGAACAAGAATTAATTCAAATGAAAACTACTGTTTGAACAAAAGCATCAGTATTCTTGTAAATACTTAACGGTTCTCTCTTCCCTAATCACTTCGGTTTTATCCATTGTATTGGAATCCCAAAGACACTAACTCATCCGGTTAGCAAACCACATATAAACAAATGCTACTTTAAAAATGCACTAAAAATGCACGAAAAAAGGCTCCATCTAAAGGTTGAGGGAGCACGAGATGAAAACCATTGAGAAGGTTGACAGTGCCCCCTCAGGGCAGCGTCATGTTGCTGCCAACAAAGATGGTCAGTGACAAGTTCTGCCAACAGCTGCTAGGGCCTGATCCCAATTCAGGAGATTCTAGCAATTACATAAAAGCTTATAAGGAAGATCAGAAAGCATGTTCAATGTCGTGAGCTTTCCCTTCTTTTGCTATCATTCGAGGAAATTTTTTTCACAAAAAATGTGAAAGCCCTCTATGTAATCCCAAGTAAATATGAGTCCAATTAAGGCTTTGGAACTACTTCATTGGTGCATCATTCCCAGCTTTGATAAAATATTTGAAACACCTACACATACACCTACACTTCACACACACCATGTGCGCACGCACACACACACACCCTAAAGCCATGCTAATTTGCTTGTTACACACACAACCAATTCTCTTTTTGGGTAAACACCTGTCCATTTACTTGTAAAAGAATCAGAACTCAGACTTTCTTCACTCTTTAGCTTTAATTTTCTTCTCTTTATCTAAATTATTTTCTCCCCACTTCATCTCTGCCTCCTCACGTCATATTTTTCTTCTTCAAGGCAAACCCAAATCACACCTTCTCAGTGAAACATTTTGGTCATCACAACAGTAAAGGGACTTTCTTTCTTTGGCAATACCATAGTACATGTGGTCTGTACACTTTATACAGACTGCCCACAACAGTTACTATTTTTTGCCTTGTATCAATCATGATTTTTAAAAATACAGATATTTTCTGCACAGCTAGATTGTAAGCTCCTAAAGGGCGGGTGGTGTTACATATTGTAACTGTTAAGGGAAAGCAATCCAGTAGCTCCACTGCCGTGTGAACTGAGTAAATGCCCCAACCTCAGTTTTGTCATCTGCAATTGGGAATAAGAGGATGCGCCTCATCAAGTTGTTCTGAGAATGAAGTAGGCAATTGCATGTGGCATAGTGCCTTGTGCATAGAGAAGGCTCAGTAAAAGCTAGTTATCATTGTTATTGTCAGTTACTCTCTGTTCACTCCTCAGTGTCAAGCGCTGTACCTTGCACAGGACATGTGTTCACTGCTGGTAGTTTTGATTGCCCAATAAGTACATATCTATGGCTTTTGCCATGCAACATCTATCTCCCACTCTGTTAAATGGTTCCCTAATTTCTCTATGATGAAACTTGCCATCCCTCTCTCATTAGCTCTTCCTACAGCCTTATCCCACCCTGACTACAGGTGGCCCAGTGTAAGCCCATCCTCCCACTGGCCAGAGTGAAGGTATCAGACCCTAGGCGATGCTAAGGGATTACCTAATAACCAACCTTCCTTTCAATGTTATTCTTATCCAGGAGTCATTCTAGGAAACCATGTAAGCCTGTAAAACTACCACAATCCCTTTCTAGATCTGGCAAACCCCAAGGTACTGAGAGAACAGCCCCATGCCACCCATGGCACCCCAGCCCCCGGGAAAGCTGACAGCTCTAAGGACCTGTCCAGATGGCCCTCCTCTTCGTAGCCTGCCCCAATTCACTGTCATTGGGAATTTAATCATTTCCAAGAGGATTTCTAGTAAAGATATTTGTTTGAAGAGTAGCAGGAGTTCTATTTGAACCAGAAGTTTGTTCAGCTGAGAATTCGGGTACACTTAGGTCTGTTTAAGGACTGGCGGTACAGGTTTCTTTCCAGTGTAATTACCAGAAGAAGCAGGTCCTCCTGGGAAAGCAGAGACATTTGTGTTGGAGCGGTGGACTCCATCAAAGGAGGGGCTTTTCTGCCAACGAGAACAACTGGGTCCCAGGATCATGTGGCTACTTTATCCCATATGGGCTCTAGTCACATGGGCCTTTCTGTAGTTCTGTGAATAAATCCTACTTTCCCCTATTTGTCCTCCATGTATCAGCTCAAGTGTTACTGCCTTTGAAACTTGGGGTGGAATGACTGCAACGGGAGGGTAGGCAAAAACAGAATGGGCTTCGCAAAATCTCACTGAGTTATTCAGGGTTCACGACGCCAGCAGCGGTGGGAACAACATCCTTATCCTGGATTATGCTTCCCTCGGCAAAGCGCATGGGGAAATCTCGGCACAGGTACCTGGTCAGCTGTCGTGGGGGTATTTCTTCAAGAGGTGAAGATGTCCTGCCCTGGTGCTCTTCATGTATATAGTGGTACCTTAGACATCAGACATGGGGAAGATGGATGCCTCCATCAACAGGCATGAGAACTGTCATCTTTACAGGCACCAGCGATTAGTCACCCTTTTAGCAGTGGCAGGAAACATAACCAGGGGAAACAGGAGTGGAGGAGAGAAAAACAAAGATACCTTATTCGAAGAGGACTAGTTTGAGAAGCATAAAGTGAAGTGCTCCCTGGAAATTGCCAGCAACAAACATGTAAGGAAGCCTGAAATTATCATAAAGCATACACGGAAAAGCAATCCAGGAAAATAGTCTTTGGGGATTTTGGGGGTGGTTCTGATCTTCCTCTGGACAGTCAAGTGTGGCAAGTGTTGAGTTACATAAGCCTGGAAAAGCAGCATGTTCGGAAATGTGTGGAGGCACGGCTCTGCTAGCCCTGAAGTGAAAACATTAATTTTGAGCTAAAAAGAAAAAAAGTGTTTTTTTTTTTTCCTTTTCCAAACTTGACATCCATTTCAATGTTAACAACCTAAAGCCTTTCAAAACACAGTGTGAGGACTTAATACTGTCTTTTATAAAGGCTGAAACTTTTATTGAAAATGTTTGGTCCTAGACTCTGCAAGATCAGTCATACAAAAGTGAGCAACACATTTAAAAGGCAAATGATCCTGTGAAATGTCAAGCCCAGGAACAAATTTTGGAGCTGCAGTTGGTAAAAACTGACAAAAATAAGTATTGCACGTAAGCAGTAAAACTTCTCACCAAGTCCTCAAAACTTCATACATGATTTTTGTAGCCTCAGATTGAATTGTTTATCTTTCAGATCAAAGCCATGGATCTGTTAAGGAAACCATAGGTCCTATTTTTATGGCATGACTTTTTATTATAGAAGCAGAGTATATGGTATGCTCTATATACAGCTTTAGCCCTAAGTGCTACAGAATGCAGCTGGGATCACGGGGTAGGTTAGTATTATCAGGACAGCCTCTCTAGAAGCTTTCTTTGCACACCCCATTTCTGCCAGAAATCACCAATTTCTTATTCCTAGCTAGTGCACATAGGTCCCTGAGGTTGAGAAAACTTCTGGCCCACTAGCTTTCACAGTTCAAAACAGAACATTCAATTTTGGGGTCCTGAATCTTTGTCCCCAACACGAAGCCCCTAAGTGAGCAACAAGAATGTTAACCTGACATTACTTCTGACCAAGATGGAGTAAAAATGACCACATTTAATCTCTGCCTGAGAAAACTAAAAACGCCAGACAATAATAATGGTTTTCAAGACACTAGGTATCAGGGACTAGACAGTGATTCCTCAGGGATGGGAACGAATGAGGTGAGCCCTACAACTGCCATGAACATAGGCTTTGAGAGCATTTTCAGGCTGTAGTACAGGGAGGGGGACCCAGGCAGAGCCCAGCCGGATCCGCAGTTGAGTAGACAGAGCTGAGTATGGGGAGACACAGGCTGCTAGAACTCGCAGGACAGAGTACTGAAGAAGAGAGGGCTGCACAGGGAAGGAACCCTGGGGATCTGTAGGGGCAGCCCTCGAGAATTTAGCAGAGCACTTATCAGCACAGGCCTGGAATGAAACTACCTGAGGCTGGGGAAAGAAGTGACCCAAAGGTTAGAGAAAACACTGCCTGGTGCCCATACAGGGCTGAGAGAGTGCCTATTCCCACCAGCGACACTGAAAACCTCACAATTCACAAAACACTGTGAAGAGTGCACAGAAGTTTCTTGCCTCACTAGTGGGAAATAACTAGCCCTAGGTTAAATACTCCTCTGGACTCTCCAAAATTCAACTTTCCAGGTAACTTAGTGGTGTTCCAAAAATGAAAGACAAAAATATGTATGGAAATACAAAAATAATCAGGACCCGACAGGGTAAAATTTTACCAGATATGCAAAGAATCTAAATGAGTGAAATCAATAAATTAAACCCAAAATTGACACAGGAGTTAGTATGAGGAGACAAGGACATTAAAACAGTTATTATAACTGTATTTTAAGTGTTCAAAGAGTTAAGAAGAGACATGGAGGATAAAAAGACCAAGAACTCCTAGAGATAAAAACTTACATGGATGGGATCAACAGCATACTAGTCATTGTAGAAGAAAAGATTAGTGAATTTTGATAAAAATTATTATTTTATTGAAAAGCTGAGTTTCAATAAACTCAGCTTCCACCACACACAAAAAAATATACCAAAACACACACAAAAAATAGAGGAAATTAAACAAAGTAAGCAGAAGAAAGGAAATAAAAAATACCAGAGCAGAAATCAATGAAATAGCGAACAGGAAAACAAGAGAGAAAATCAGTGAAACCAAAAGTAGGTTCTTAGAAAAAAAGTCAATAAAACTGGTAAACTTCTAGCTAGAGTAGTTAGTAAAGAAGAGAGAGACAGAAGACACAAATTCCCAATTTTAGAAAAGGAAGAGGTGACATGACTAAGATTTTTAGTCTACTGAAAGGATAAGGGAATATTATATCAAATTTATATCAGTAAATTCAACAACTCAGACAAAATGAAAAAACTCCTTGAAGAAACAAACTATCAGAACTCACTCAAGAAGAAAAAGATAATCTCAATAATCCTATTATATATATATTTTCTAATTTTGAAGTTTAAACTCTCCCACAAAGAAAACTCCAAGACAAGATGGCTTCACTGTTGAATTCTTCCAAACATACAAGAAAATAATACCAAGTTTACACAAACTCTTTCACAAAATTGAAGAGAAGGAAATAATTCCCGTCTCATTTTGTGAAGCCAGCATTACCCCGATAGCAAAACCAAAAGCAGACATTACAAGAAAACTACAGATCAATATCCTTCATGAACATAGATGCAATTTTTAAAAAAAAATTCCAGCAAATGGAATTTTGGCCTGGAAAGATTTTGTTTGATGAACCAAATACATCAAAGCTAATGAGACATCAGAGAGTTAGGGAGTATGATTGTATCATGTTGTCAACATCTCCAGTAAAACAGCATTTTAAGTGACTAATTTTGTCCTTTCCACAAAGTCAAAAAAGCAGTTATTCCCTTTATTCACTAAAGGGAACATGGTTTGGATTCAGAGAAGGTATAAAGTAGTGCTTCGCGCACAGATTCTGGAGTCAGACTGCCTGGGATTGAGTTTCAGCTCCACCTCTTACTAGCTTTATAACTTGGGAATATGATTCACCCGCCCTGTGCATCAATTTCATCTGCTGTAAGCTGGGGTTGATAATATCTCTTTATCATAGGGATGCTGTGAGGAATAAAGGAGTTAATCCTTGTAGAACATATAGAACAGGAGAGTGCTACATGGAGAACTCAGTCAATGCTTACCAGGTCTAGCAAGGAGCAGTAGTAGAAATAAGAGTGATTGTATCGTGTAAATAGCCATGAAAGACATAACGTTGAACCGAGTACCGAAGAATTTTATGCTTGGTGGATACATCAGGAAGGAAGTGAGTGACGTGCATACCACCAAAAGCCATGAGTACAAACAAGCACTTAGCAGCCATAAAGGTTACTGGTATTTTTCAGAAGCTGTGATTAAGATAATGTGTGTTGAATGTAGAATGTATTTTTGTGGAATGTGGGGAAGGGGAAAAAAGAGGAAGGGTTAAACAACATAAGAGTAAAAGCTGGAAATTGAGACCAGATGATGAAGAGCTTTGTGTGCCATGAGAAAGCAGTAAAATTTGATCCTGGTTGAGATAGGAAACCATTGAAGAATTTAATGCAAGAGAGTGTCACAGCCAGATATTTATTTTTAAAGATAATTTTGGCTAAAGTTTGGAGAATAGATTGAAGAAAAGGAAGCTGAAGTCAGGAGAACTTGCTAAGAAGCTCTATTAGTTTCCTATTGCTATCATAACAAATCACCAAAAATTTAATGGCTTAAGACAACACAAATTTATTATCTTTCAGTTCTTGGGCTCCAAGTCTGGCACAGGTCTCACTGGGCAGAAATCAAGGTATTGGCAGGATTGCCTGCCTTTTGTAGGCTCTAGGGTGAATCCATTTCCTCATCTTTTCTAGTTTCTAAAGGTCACCTGCTTTCCTTGGTTTGTGACCCCTTCCTCTGCCTTCAAAGCCAGCAACAGAAGGTTGAGTTCTTTTAACATCAAATCACTCTGGCCTCCTTTTATGCCTCCCTCTTCCACTTTTAAAGACCCCTGTGGTTAAATTGGACTCACACCCGTTATCCAAGATAATCTCCCCATTTTGGGGTCAGCTGATTAGCGACCTTAATGCCCCTTTGCCATGTAATGCAGCAAAATCACAGGGTCTGGGGACTAGGACATGAACACCCTTTGGGGGCCATTACAATTCCTATCACAGAAGCTATTACAAAATCTCAGGTAAGACAATTATAAGGGTCTAAACAAAGGTTATGGTAACAGAAATAGACAGAAGGGAACATATTAAAGAGTGTTTTTAGATGCATAATTTAAAAAGTACATAGATTCATATGGGTGGGTTTGGGGGGGACAGAGGACATGAGGGAGAGAAGGAGATTAAGGACATCTCCTAGTTGTTTAAATCTGAAAAAACTTGGAGAACGATGATGCCATTAACCATTCTGAGTTCAGTTTTCAATAGGTGAATATAAAGATCTTATAGAATATTATGGGTGAGATGTCCAAAAGGTTCCTGGAAATTGGATCTGAAGTTCAGGAAAGCAGTAATGCTGATGACCAAGATCTGAGCATTGTCATGAAATACTTGAAGTCTCCAAGTAGCTTGCTGTGAGTTACGAAGCTCACTAAAGACATTTGCACACATACTCACATTCAATATTCAGCAGCTTTCATTGGTACAAGCTGATGTTTAACATGAGAAAATAAGACGTATCTTATAAATAAATTATAAGTGATCCAATATACCCATAGCTGAATCTTGACCGGTCATTCATAAGAGAAGCAAAGACTTATGAATCTAAGGGTGAATCCCCACAGAGGTGGCAATCCCAGGCCAAAGAATGTGGAAACGATGGCAAGGATCTGTTCTAGCTTAAGAAGCAAAGAATTGCCACACAGGATGCAATCTGTGACTTCCCAGCCCCTGGTTCTCATGTTTTGTCTCTCACAGGAACACTTTTGAGAATATATATATTTATCCCACTAGAAACCAGGTTTCTATTTAAGATTTGGAGCATCTCCCTATTTTTGTGAGAGTCTTTAACTATATATATCTTAAAAAGACATGGTTGTATACGGGAAATCTCTACAACTTCCCTTCGAATTTGCTGTGAACCTAAAATTGCTTTTAAAAAGAGTCTTTTAAGAAAAGTAAATATCTGAGGCATAATAACATACTGCTTCAGAATATTTCTCCCAAAGCCCAATGATTTTTAAAATATTCATTTTATTAATTAAGAAAACACAGGTGGTATGATGATGGTAACATACCAACAAATAAGTGTGACTTTAAAAGCCTCTTATAGAAAAGACTGGAGGTATCATATAGGTCTGTTAATTCACAGCAATGCAAATTGTGCACCGTAGAAACCTTGAGTAATAAAACATCCTATAACAAAAACTTAGAATTCCATATAAATGGCTGCGGGGTGGTTGGGAAGGCAGGATGGAAATGTCCATTGAAATATAGGACCGTGATTAATTTTCTTCTATAGTGGAAGCATAATAACCAAAAGTAAGCTCACTGGTGTAGCTGTGGTGACATATGAGTTGGAACGCATGGCGTGTACAAAGGTGAGTAATAAGAGTGAAGCAAATGAGCAAAAATATATCAAAAGTGATGAAAATTATGTGTTTTCATTGTTAAGAGATGTAGTGAAATTCTCGTCTGGCGAATTCCAATTCAGCATTTCCTTGATATATCTTTCATAATTTTCACTCTAATTATAATGAAAATCATTTTTCAATGTAATTTTGCAATAAAAATGTTTTTTATTTCTCATTACATAAGAACATGATCTGGTACAGTTCCTGAGCAGGCTTATAATACGCACGCTGTATCTTCCCTTTCTTACCATTTAATCTCTTCATAGTCTACAGATGTCAAGAGGTTCAGATTAAGCTTGTTAAAGATCTGCTTCACTCGAACTCACTGATGATTATTTATTTAGCAGTTTTATGTAACCCTGTCATTGATAAGCACTCTATTAATTTGCCGAGGGACAAATCAACACTAGTTATTTTCCTACCGGCTATTAGACTCGGTGCTGCTGTTTGTTACAAACCACTTGCCAGTTAATTATAAATTATGGGTCCTCTTTGCCTATATTAATTGATATCTCCTCTGCTTTGTAATACTAGACAAATAAATTGAAGGCAAGATTTATTAAGTAGTGTATGTCTTGTGTCTCTTGATTAGTATTCTTTACTTTTTTTTAACATTTTTACTTGTTTATACAGATTTGACAGACCAATGCATTAGAGAAATGATCTTTGGGGTGTTTTGTAGTAAAGAGAGAAAAAGATTTAATAGGCTTCCTACAAATTTATTTCAAATGACCCACAATTCATTGTAAGTAATTCCTAAAATGCCTTTTGGCTTTGTGCTACAGACTGGTGATGGCAGCTTCCCAATTATGCAAAACTTAATATTCAAATGGTTTGAAAGTCTATGAATGCAGTTGCCATAAGATAAAAAAAATATGATGCATATATAACTTAAAATCTGTATCACTTTACACATGCAATATCTAATGTCTCTTTCCTTCATGTTATTGCATGTATGCATTCTATTACACACGCTCTTACATATATATGAGACCTTTTTCTCTACTTTTCTGAGTTAAACAATCTGTAGGTGTAATACATAGTGATGAAACAATAAACAGCAGCCATTTGTAATTTTCAGGAGCAGGAATTATAGATGGCATTTGCCACAAGACATGCACCTTTCCATGTGTAGCCCACAGAGAATCTGGAGTCAGAATTTAGGCCAGGTAGGGAGAAAAAGAACATTCTACAAAAGAAAGTCTTAATTTGTTTGCTCCCTGGACAGTATCAAACATTGAAGAACTGCAAATTTAATGGAAAGGATTACCCCAGAGGGTCATTGGATTATATTCTGATTTCAAAGGACTTTAGAACCTAGTTATCTACCAAAAGATCTGTCTCTAAAATCCTAATTTTGTATATAATTTCTCCATGTAATTGACAGTTTTGACCCAAGTTGCAATATCTTGGATTCCTAATAAGTCCCTATCTGACATAAATCCAGAAAATGGACAGTTTGCCCACTGGAGGAGGCAGGTTGTTTTTCCATTAGTTCTCATAGGAAGGGAGAGATATATTGGTCAAGCAGATCTATTCCTATTTTCAACTCACACATAATTGAATCCCTTCTCCAATATACTCATGTTTGAAGATTTAAAGACTCCCCAATTAGAATTTAGAGGAAGCCTTTAGAGTAAAATTAGTTAGCTCATTCAGAAAACATGTGCTCTGCTAATGTGCTGTGAAACTGACCTTGAGCCACTTTTTAATAATCAGATTTCAAGAATCATCTCCTCCTATATACCATGCTACCTTCTGTTAGCTGTTTCTGGGCACACCTCCCAATGGATGTCATAAGTGATAGAATTTCCTGATAGCCTTGATCCATTGGATTATGCAGAAAAGATGCTATTAATCATCTCTTGTCAATTTATTATTTTGTCTGTATATCCTCCAGGTTACCCTTCCTACCATTTACCATCTCACTGCTCAAAATCTCTGTCCCCCACAGACAAACAAGATGGGAGAGGAGTAAGATTTAAGTTATTAGTTACAACATGAAATTATTTTGATTAGCAGTGGATTGGAGTTGACACTAACCTCTCAAATAAATCATTTTTGATTATTCACATTTCATATATTCACATCACTTTTGAGCCCAACTACATGGTAATCCATTGTTTGCTGAACCACAGTGTACATTTTTTTTTTAATGCTTCAAACTATTTTACCCTAACCTACCCAGTGGCTCTCAACTGGGGGCAATTTTACTCCCCAGGGGACATTTGGCAAGGTCTGGAGACAGTCATGGTTGTCACAAATGGGGGAGGAAAAGGGACTGCTATGGGCATCTAGTGAGTAGAGAACAGAGATAATGCTGAACGTTTATGGCATACTGGCCAGCCCCCCCTCCGCCAACAAAAAATTATTGGTCCCAAATGTCAGCAGTGGTGAGGCTGAGAAACCCTACTGTAATCCCCGAAAATAAATCCTAACTTTCTTTCTTGAAGGAATAGTGATCAGTCGAGCAAGAGTTTGAGGGGAGAAAATTTAGAAACCTAATCGTGACTAGATTTTCTTCCTTTGGGTGACCTATAGAGCTTGCCTCATGTGCTCACTGATAAGGAGACCAACCGACTTGAGGGGCTCAGATAACACTGGGTTAAAAATGCGCACACTTAGGAACTGAAGTGAAGCTCCTGTGAAGCTTGCTGTGTTTCCTCATGAAAACATTATCAGAAACACATTGAAGGGAAGTATTAAATTCAGTTCTATTCAAGTCAGTTGAACTAGGAGCTCTGAGTTGGTCAGCAGTATGAGGGGGAGGGGCGATGAGTTTTGGGCATGGTGAAACGGAGCAGGACCCCGTGGTCCTTGCCCCCCATGTTGTCAGCCTGCCTTTTGTCTGTAGAAAAACTTTAGCCAAAAATAAGTTTATATACATAGACAAATGAATGGAATGATTATGGAAGAGTGAAACTGGACTTGATAATATATGTAACATAAGGTTTTAATAATATACGATTAATAGTAGAGATTGATTCAAAACAAGAATATAAATTTAAACATCCTATACATCAACAAAATGCAGTCAAACAAAGTTGCACTAAAGTTAAATATTACTACAAAGTAAAAGCCTTTACCGGAATAAAATTATAATAAAAAGGGGGCCTGATCACATTTTGTTGTTTATATCATTTAACTGTTCTCTAATTTCTTAACAACTAAACACATTGAATTAGAGCCCCATTTTTCTTAACCAGAATTGTGCATTCTCTTGTCATCTCGTTATACTCAATAAATTGATGAAAAAAAATAAGTTTAATCAGAGAAGTGAGAAAATGCAGAAACAAAGGAAAACAGTCAAAGGAGACCAAATGACAACAGTTTAGTCATTAAGCAAAGTCAAGGACCTTTTTGGTTTCTTTTCAAGGGCTATAGGTAATATTTTGAGCCATATCCTTTGAGCTGTCTTACAGATACTGAAACCCCCCACCAGGTGGAAGAAGTTAACTACATGATGACCAGACTGTAGCCATGACAAAAGCTGCCACAATTCTGAGAGCTGGCCTCAAAGAAGTGGGAACAAACTGACCCTGGAACTGAAGACCCTGGGACTGTACTGAAAATAATCAAGATGACACTGATCAGACCACCGCATTACCGATTTCAAGATGACTGTCAGAGCTGACTGTGCTGTTTCTACATGTAGCCCCTCCCTCCATCTATAAAACCTCTTGCCCACTGACTGTCAGTGGCAGGGAGTTGGCCTTTGGACAGGAGTCTAACCTCTTCCCCCCCTCCCCCCATTGCTGGCATCCGAAATAACGCAAACTTCCCTTTCCACCAACCTTGCCTCTTTATAGGCTTTTGAGTGGTGAGCAGCCGGACCCCACTTTCGGTTACAATAGAGGCAATCTGGTCACTGAGGTGACATGCAGAAGAGAAAACACAGGTAGACAAAAGGACAGGAAGCAGATTTTAGTGTACCTGGGAAAATATGAAAATTTACTAACTTGAGCTCTAAATGTTTCCATTCAACAATTGTTTACTGACATCCAGTGGGTATAAAGTATATGTACTGTAGCAGTTGTCTTCCAACATTCATAGCTCCACCCCAAAAGTATTTTTAGCATATAATTATGCATAATGATACATATGTAGTATATGTAAATCCACATATTCCATATTAGTAAAATATAGTTTCTCATTTAAAAATATAGATGTTCTAATATTATCTAATGTTCTTATATTATCGAATATGCTCTGTCCAACCCTCAATGTACACATGTCACTTTGGAGACTGCTGCAGTAGGAGATACAAATTCAATTCTTCACACGTACACCACTAGGTGGTGGTCTTCATGAGGTCAGCAATTATGTCTTTTTTCTTTTTCTTTGTGTTACTAGGGCTCACAACAAAACAGGGATTCAGTACCTGTTTTATTTAATGAATAGAGTTGGCCTATAACAAGCTGATCTAGTAGGATGGAATACGATAGGTACACACATAACTAATTATACTACAAGGCAGAATTATAATGCAGTAGTGACTAAGAAAAAAGCAGATTTGCTTCTGTCACAGACTTTTCCAAGACCTACTCTGAATCTTGGCCAAGAAGCGCACAAATTTTCCTTCTATTAATATTTCTCATTCTTAGGTGGTCCTTGGATGATGACCAAATTTCCTCTTGTGTAAGAGTGCTCAATTAAGCTTTATAAGATTCAATTAAGCTGATTCCATATTACAGATAAATATAATGCTGGACTCCAGTGGACTTCTAGATTCTTCCAGGATCAAGATGAAAGCAACCAATTAGGAATCACAAACAGCCCTCTCTCTCCAAAATGAGTTTAATTCTTTATTTAAGTCAAGCAAGATTCTTTGTCTTATTCCTTCTTAAACTAATTAACTTTTCCAACCCATCTATAACATGGTTGACTTATCATCAAATACATTTATCCTGCCAACATTTTAGTCATTATCTTAGCACTTTAAAGTTCTTTGGAGAAACTTGGTATGTCCTTTGGCACTGCTTTGTTTGTTGGAGTTTATGAACAAGTGGACCAGGCCGAAAGGTAAGTATAGTCTCACTTTGGATGAGCAGGGAATTTTCTACATGGTGATAAAATAGTCATCACCACCCTACTTCTGCAACAAAATAATTTAAATTATTTATTCATTGGTTTAACTTTCAAGTGTTTTGTAATATGGAACCTCCATACTCACTATTAATACTGAAAGGAACCTGAGTAACCCTTGAATAATTAGTCCTCTATTAAATAAGTTGAAGGAATGACCTCTTACTGATGGAGGCTTCAGCTTTCGCTCTTACCTTGGAGGGCCAAGCCCATTATATGCCACATTTCCTCTTTCCCTTAATTCCATTAAACTTTTGTGACATTCACTGCTTACCTACTATGTTCAATGAGTTGCAATTCTATAGAACCTGCCATTCCTGGAGAAAACTGCTTCCCCACAGGGTCTGAACCCACAGATACTGTCCAGCCAAGGAGCCCTGAGATAAAGTCTCTTCCTTTCTATAGTTTGCTGAATATGGCTGTTGATGACAGAATTGTGAAACTGTACCACCAAAAATTGCTGAGCAAGATCTGATTATTTACTTAACAAACACTAATATGGATTGAATGTCTGGCACATAGTACACTCTATATAATAACCCACCAAGAGAAGATACTATTATTATCTCCATCTTAAAGGTAAGGAACTAGGAATGAGAGATTAAATATCTTGCTATAGTGGGTCACAAGGTATAGGAAGGAGCAGGTACACTAAGGAGCAGAATCTGCACTTATTTAGAGATAAATATAATACTAAAGTCATTATTACATGAAAAACCGGTCCACTTTAAAAGCCAATGTACATCTGATGGGGCTTTAGAGTTTGATTGCAGAATTCTCTGAAAGAGGGTTATTTGGGATGTAATTAACATGACAAACAAAGGAAAGACACAAGTTTAGCAAAAAGCTCACTTTGAGTGGATAAATTTCTCTTTTTCCTTTTTTTAAATGAGAAAGGCTGGATAAAAAGCACATAAAATAACTGCTGACTGAGTGGAGCTCTTGAGCTAAGGGCTTGCGCTGTGAAAATTCTACTTTGTCTAGCAAACACTATCAGACAGAAACCTTGAAAGAGGAACATTTATTTTTCTCATTTTCTAAAACAACAACAACAAAACCACCAGCTCTGACCCCATGACTTCCCTGACAACGGGGAAACTCACACACGGGAGGGAGGAATACAGAAGCAGGCTTCCACTCTGCCCGTGGGCTCTCCCATTCCCCGCAGCTGGCTTTAACTAGGGAAGCTGAATGGATGCATAGACAGCAGTAATGGAGGTACCTTTGGGTGGTAGATAGGTTCAGATGAGTAACCCAAATCCTCTGCCCCTCAGTCAACTCCAAACTCCTCCCATGGTGAAAGCAGGGATTTCATGTCACAGTCTCTTGACACAAAGCTAAATAGAATGCATGACTATATACCAATCCCATCATTTTCCAAACATGGCCATATTTGAGAAGAAATCAAACACAGTGACTGGTATTAATATGATTTGGAGGGAATTGCAGTTGCTTCACAGGGGCTATAGTGAGTGATGGAGACCACGGGCTCTGGAGTAGAACAGAAACTTCTTCATATGGTAACTCAGCAATCTACTGACTGTGTAACATTGGGTAATTTTACCTCTCTGAGTGACTGCTTTTCCTCTTTAAAATAAATGCAATTCTTATGTCTCCAGATTTGAGAGGATTAAATGAGACAACATGGGAGCACATTACTTGGCATACAGTGGATTTTGAAAAAAAAAATGTGTTTTATTATTACATTAGTCCAGATCCTCTAAGAAACAGATGCCAAGATGGGATTCAATGTGTAAGAAATTTATTAGAGGAAACGTCTGTGAAAGAAAATGGGGAGAGAGGCAGAAGAGGCAGGGAGAGCCTTCAAGCCATGATACTAGTGACCGCAAGTGAAGGAGAGAGGGAAGGAAAGACTGAGAGAATCTGAAGCCGCCATGCATCTATTTCTAAGACAAGTCTGGTAAGGCCATCATGCAGTCCTTGAGCCAGATTTGCCCGTCAGAGGCTCCTGACTCTCCTAGGAAAAAGCGTGCCTCATTGACAGTGCCAGGCTGACTCATAGGCTGGAAGCAGCCTGTGGGAAGCACAGACTCACACCGGGACGGGTCTCCAATGTAGCATTTGAGGCCCTGGAGCCCCGGATCAGTTACGTTCCTGTAGTCAAAGAGGTATGTTCTCATGGTAACCACAAGTATTATTCAAGGCAAATCTTTGGGAAGACCACATGTTATTGCTTCAGAAAAAGCAAAGGAGTCAAAAAAAAAATTAGAAAAATGGTGCACATAGAGTACTATGTAATATAAAGTAATGACAAAGTCAGGGCATCTCTTAGGTTACGTATTTGTTACAAAAATGGAAACGAAGTCACAGGAATGCAAAGGGATGCCATTTCAAATTCTAAGATGATTCTTACTCTGAGTAAAAGCAAGTTATGAAAGCAAACAATTCTTAAAAACTGCTTTTCATCAACCCTTTCCAACTTAGAACTGACTTTCATGAAAAATTAGATTTCCTTAAATTTATTGTTTTTCATTGTTTCCCTTTCCTTCCTTTTTTTCCCTTCAGATTACATGATTAATTAGTTTTCAGCTTTTTTTCTGGTCTTGCACCTCTTTGAGAATCTGAGGAAAATGCTCATCTTCTCCAGCACCCTCAAAATGCAGACATCCATGCAAAATAAGAGGTACAATTCCAGAGGGCTTGTGTACCCTCTAAAATCCATTGATGCAAGGCTTAATAGGACTTAAACAGTGCTTACATCTGTAAAGCTATTAACCTACACGATTGTAAACAATCTTACAATGCTCGGACTACGTTCTTCTGTGGATTAAGATAATCAACCAGGTATTCCTACGATGGCATCTTGCTTTTTGAGTTCAAAATCTCAGTGCACACTAAGGCATCGTTCAACGAAGCCATACTGAATGGGGACACCCTACGTGGACATACATTTAAGTACATAAGCAAAGTGCGTATTTGGGTGAGGAGTTCTTTCTTATTCCTTTGTTTCCCCACGCAAAGTTCGGGTCCAGTTTGGGATGGAGGTCCACATGCTCAAGGATATTCAATTATGTTTCAAGGTCCTTCATTTTAATATATTCTAATGTAATATTACACTACAGTTCTGGGTCTAGCTCTGTAAATGTCTGTTACCTCACATTTGGCTGTCTCTGCCTTAGTTAAGTGTTTATGTTTTAGACAACCCCCTTCTCCTCTCCTTAGATGCACACGGTCCCAATTGCTCTCCTGTAGCTCATCAGCGTATCACCTTTCCAGGAGGAATTATAAATTAGAGGGACAAAATGTGGGGAAAAAAGGAAGACTAATGAAAATTCGGCCACTACTGTGAATTCACTCGAGCTTGGATTCTCAGGCAGAAGCCGTGTGAAAAACGACATTCATCGTATCTCTGGTGCTGGACCCACACAGTACCTGTGCGCGAGGGGGTGAATTAATTATTTTGCAGGGATCCAACTATTTTTCTAGCAGTGGATGCCTCCAATTACTCTGTCTCCAAAGCGCCTGCCCAGCCCGGCTGCCTTAACTCTTCATTTTCTTTCTTCTGGGGGTTCGAGCCAACACTTCAACCTGGTGGTTTTTTCACTAAAGAACACAGGAAATGACAGAGGTCTGGAAGAATATATTTCCTCCGAAGCTGGTGACCAATTAGTTGCTTGCCACCGACTGTCATTTCACTGCTATGAGTGCTGTGTTCTTGTAGCCTGGTGATAGACACGCTGTTTATTTTCCACTTTACAGTCTTTGCCAATACTCCGAGCCCCACACAGCTGCCTTTAATGCTGCTCTTCTAGAAAGCTGGTGACAGGGGGAAAGGTAAAATGTATGTGTGAGTGGCTAAGTGGCAACCCTGAGCAGACTTATCTAGGGTGCAAAGTAAAAAGAAGAGTTACTTTGCTACCTCACCTTTTATTCTAATGCTTCCAAATGAAATCGTGGAAAACACCCAGTCCATGAGGTTAATGCTGAAAGACAGAAGTGCTGTGGCTAAAGACTTTGTGAGGTTTGTTAAGCTGTTGACGACACGAGAATCAGACACATCCACCACTGGCTCTGTAATTGCCTTTCGTCCCCGAGCAGCTTCCCCTGCACATTCCCCACACCCAACTTTTATGATTCATCATATTTATTTCTTGTTTCCTCAAGCAACGTCTTTTATTAGTTGCGCACCCACTGCAGAAATTTAATTTCTGCAAGAGGACAACAAAGCAGTTGATTATTATTATGGAGAATCTGGTACAACATCCGGTGAAGGAAAATCTATACGGCATTAAAATGACAGATTAGGCAAGAGCTGTATTCATTTACAAGTGTTAGAACATCATGCTAATGCCTCACAAGCACAACATAAAATGAAAATCAACTCTTTCAGGCTGCTTTACGGAGGGACGCCGCGAAGCTCGCAGGAACAGAAGCCAGAGTCTCTGTTAAAGAGGCACCGTCCTTTTGTGGCGCGCTCACCGTTCATCCTTGACGAAACACAAATAAAAACGCTCCTCTCATGCACAGCCGGAAGCGCTCCACGCTTATCCTTTGGTCAGCCCAAACTGAACACTGCCAATCCCGGTGAGATTTAAAGCGCTCATATGCACCTCGTTTTTTAATGGAGAATAACACTTCACCTATCAGGCAACCTCCACTTTTTTATATCCCACCTGGATACTAAAGAGAAAGCAAAGAAAAGGGCCCCTGCAATCAGCAATTCAGGGTCATTATTCTACACAACAAAACCCTAAAATTGAATATAAACTTTAATCACTCAGAGCCTATCAACTCTTATTTTAGACATAATATTTATATTGCATGTCGTAGCTCAAGGTAGATGAGAAGGAAATTACAAGGATGCTGGAGAACATGAGGCCGAAACTTCTGAAAACTAGAGTAGTTACCCTGATAAGAGAACAGACACAAAAAAATTATAGACAGAATGTCTCAAATAATCTCCAGGGCCACCATACCTGAGGGTATCTTTGTAAGAGAACAGAACAAATAAATTCTGTTGATAATATTGACCTGAGCCATCTGAAAACAACTACAAGAGTTTCAGCTTTCTCTTTACGTCCTGAAAGGGAAGTATGTAACACATTTCATAGGAAATTCCATCAAAACATTTAAAATACTAGAAACGTAAGTGTTTGGAAGCCAAAACTTCATATATGTGGAAGAATTTATTTTCTGACGATATTGGATTTTAAAAAGTGTGGCTCATATATTTTATACTTATAAATGTTATACTTGAGAATAAATACATAATGCACAATGTATTTATAAAAATATATAGACATATAATGTACTTTACTATATGTTACTAATTATATGTGAAAAAATCCCTATGTCAGAAAAACAAATAACAATTTTTATTAGTGACCTTTTAGAGATTTGTTTCAGGTTGATTGAGTAGTTAATTCTTAGAAGGTACTATCAGATATCAAAGCTTCCTTTCCTTGAACCAGAAATGGAAAACATAGAAAAGTCTGATTTCTTGGTTCTATCCTGGGTGGCATTTAAATGAGGAACATTAAAGTGACTCTGTTGAATAGCTCCTCTTAATACAGTAGACAGCAGTGGGTAATACAGTAGAGGGTTCTCAAATTCTCATCAATAAAATCTCCCACACCATTTGCCTGCTACACCCATTCCCCTGGTCGCACCCATGAGATATGCTGAAGGCTCCCGTGTCATCACAACTCCTAGTGCACATGTGATATTGCTTCCCCTTCTCCTCTATTCAAGAAAGTATATTGGAATACAAGTGAAAAGTATATTTCCAGAATGGAAATCCGACTTGCTCTCATTTATACAAATTTAGAAAGATAAGATACTATTATTTTCGTTATTAGTAACAAATTCCTCACGACACAACTTGGGCATCAAGGTGAGGAAAGAGCTGACCAGAAGGAAGGAGAATGCAGTTGGCGGCAGGAGACCTGTCTTCCAGTCCTAGCCGTGGGATCTTGGGCAGCCCAGTTTCACCTCTAGGGACTGTAGGAGTCTGTAAAGAAGGGACTGTGAGAGAGTTCCAGCCTTAGACACCTCACAAGGTGCTGTAAGAACTAATTAAGGTCATATGATGTAAGAAGGGTACCATATTTCTATCAAATAATGGACCCTGATTTCCCATAGTCCTTGAATCAAACACCTTCTCTTAGGGCCTGGGACTCCCAGAACTCCAACAAACCCCCCTCACTTTGAAGAAAAGAATGAAATTGGGAATGTCTTGCACCTGTACATAAAGCATCCTTGGAATGAATGATGTGATATATCCGACATGAGGAGGCAAAGAATGAACTGGCCAAGAATCATTAACTCATAGATTTTAGAGCCAGAATACAAGTCTGACAAACACAGGGTATGGGAAACGCCTGGAAATGGGAGGGAACATCAATATGGGAGGTACGTATAGATCTCAGGCATATGGTCGCGCCTAAAGATTTAATAAAGCAACCGCCATCCCCTGAGGTGGGGTAGGAAGGAAAAAAAAAAAGAAAGAATGTGAAAATACACATGAATTTGAGCTCTGGCCCTCTCCCCACTGACTGGCTGCTAATTTCTTGAACTTCACCCAGGCTGTGTGTCCAACAGACCACATGGTGATTGCTAAATTGCTCAATGACCACAAGCTACAACCATGGGGAAAATATTCATGAAAATTAACATCCCATTTAATACTTACCACATTTCCAGCCAACGCTTTGTGTACCAGAAAGTCCTCAAACTGGCTCCAAAACTTTTCAATTCCTGACAAATGCACTGGCCCCTCTCCAAGGAGCTGGGCAGCAATCTGTGCTTTGTGCTGGTGCGTGGTGGCGGCAGTATTGCTGGTGGGAGAATCAGTGGGTGGAGGTGTTCTTCTCAAAGAAGAGACAATCTGAAGACCAGTGGTCCTGGGGACTCATCAAGGCACCAAGAACTCTAATTCTCGGCCTGGCAGGGTGCAGGTCTTAAATGCTTTCATTATTTTTTTCCAAATGAATGGCATATAACAAAAGCTGGAATTTTGAAATAGTAACAAATACCTAATTAATTTTGTTCTCATTAGAGAAGAAAATGCACATTTGTTTTTAGCATATGAGGGCTTCCTTGGGAATAAAGTTTCTAAAATACGAGCCCTTTAGGACTTTCTTAAAAGCAAAATCGACCACATTAATAAAATTAGCCTTGTCTTCTTTTTATGAGCTTCTTCGTGTGCTCTTATTTGTTGGCCTTTTCCTACATTCCTCACACAGCATATAGTACTTCAATCCTAACTTTATGCCAATAGCTTCAAAAATCTGAGTTTATCCTATGAAATTTACCTTGCTGTGACCCACGCTTGCAGGTGTAGCCACTGAATACCCACCTCCTCCTATCATTCAGGTGGACTTATTTCCCTTAACTACTAAGAAAACATAGTTATCTGCATTTCTCGAATATTTTCAAAATTGCTTTACACACATGTTCTCATGAAAAAGTTGGTTTACAGGGAAGGCTGAACACATTGAAGACTGATTTGACTCCAAGCCTGATTTTCTTTAGGCTTCTTTATGTTCTCTGAAATACTAGATTTGCATAAATGATTATTTTCAATGGCACAACCACAAAGTGAAGTGTGAGCTGGTATCTCAAATCTCTTTACATCTTCTCTTGGGCTTAGTCAGGGGCTTTGCACATATGGTGTATTCACCCCACAGATTTAATGATGGTGATGATGCAGTAACAACCTGTGTTGAAAATCCAACCAATGCAGGCATTATGATGTCCATATTTGGAAGCAGCATAGAGTAACCAGTGTCAAAGGTGGAATATTCTAGCCACCCTCCCTCTTTTCCCCTCCAGAAAGAAAATCTGTAAAATGACATAACTATAAGAAGATTCAACCAGAAGCAGAAGAACTTTGTTTCACTGCTGCTTTTGGAATTAGCAATGTGACCAAGGCTGGCTAGGTCATATCCTCACAGGCACTCACCTGATAAACTAGATAATTTCCAATGTCTTTTCCATCACTAAATACCAAGCTTAAGACAGTCTTTTCATCATCTAAAATAAGAAATATTTTCAGCACGTCCAGGTCACTTCATCCCATTTGGGCCACTGACCAAGAACATACTGTGGCTTTGTTCGCCTGATACCAATGTTGAAAACATCTAGATGGTGAATATTAAAACATTTGTATGATTGGCTGAGTTTTCTACTTATTGTTTTTCCTTTTTGGATAGTTAGTGTTTAGATCAGCTCTTAGAACGTTGCCAAGAGTTTCTTAGTCTCTTGCAGATCCTTGTGCCCTCTTTTTTAGACATGTTTAGGGAAAAAGGACTCTGTGGCTTCTGTGCAATTCCACAGTGACTGCAAACCTAGGAGCAGGAGGCCCTTGGGGAACCTATAGGCAGCTTGCTCTCCTCAAAGTGTGGTTGTCCAACATCATCCACTGATGACTCATCAGCCTTCACGCCAGCAGAGCACCATTTTTAAAGGAGGCACAGAAGGGAACCATGTTGTCAGGTAAGGACACCTCAAGCATTCTGAGTATGTAAGTTAAGCAACAAAGAGAGTTCTGAATCACAGTCCAAACATCATCCTTTAGAAACACCATAAAATTGACTCTAAACTCCCACCACCAGTTGTTGTAGACATTATCCAAATGCTTGACTTGATATGTTTTAGGGAAATTGAGTCCTTTGATGATCTCCAAGATAGGACATGCTGTAAGAAATTTCCAGGAGACACAAAGGGGAGATAAATAAGCAATGGATTGTTATAAGATGTTCTTATAAGACTAGATTTTTAAGTGAATATAAGAAGCTCTCCTAGGAATGTAAGTAATTAAATCAAAGATAAGTTTGGCTCTGGTCAAAGAAAATGCTTGGATTGGTGGCAAGCAATTTCCCTTTAATTAGCTTTAACAGACTTTAGAATTTGTCCATTATTAACCTAAAGCCATGGGGCCCATTATAGGCAAAGCCAGTCCTTTATCACCTGTGTAGAGAGGTAACACAATAGGATGGTTACGGACTCGTACACTGGGGACAAAAAGACTCAAGTTCTAATCCTTCCTCCTGCTTCTGTGACTTTGTGCAAGTCATGAAATTCTAAAGGTCTCAGTTTTCTCCACCTGTAAAATGGGCTAACAGTCTCCACTGCACAATATTTGATAAAGCTTAAATGACATAAGCTTTGTTAGACATGGTACCTTGCACGTAGAAAATGCTTAATATGTGGTAGCCATTTAAATTACTATTACTATACATAGGCTTCATATTATAGCTGTCTTTCAGATAAGTTAAGGCACTGTGGATGGCCTGCTTACAAGTGAATTACAACCAAACCAAGTCAGGTTCTGGATGGAAAGAAGTAACTTCGGCTCATGTCCATGTGGCACTGGTATTGCATGGTAGATGAGGATGAAGAAAAGCAAAACAGAGGCCCAGCACTTAGATTCAAAGACTAGCTCTCAGTCCCTAGGGGGAGTAAAGATTTCAAGGACCCCCCAAACTTGTTTTTTGAAGTCAGGAAAATACCAACCAAACGTGTAGGGGGAGCAGAGACAGGAGAGGACATGTCACTAGCTTAACTCCAAAATATGGTCAAACCCAGATCAGACCAGTGGGCAAAAAATGTTAGTATGAGGGGCAAAATACCCTTTACAAAAAAAGGATGATGGAACAACTTCCTCTTCTAGGAAAGCTCCTGAAATCATCTCGGTGGGAGAGGGCTCTTTAAGATAGCTGGTTAGTGGGTCTTTTTGGTTATGCAAGAGTAGAAATGATCAAAGTGTGTCCTGGGAAAACATGTATTCAACCGCTCAGCAGGATATCTTTACAGGAATTTTCAGTTTTCCTTGGTGGGCTGGGAGGATGAAGGTGGGGGAAGGCTGGAACTCTGAGGGGAGAACAGAGGCAGCAAAGGATTACAGTAGGAAGAGCAAGTTTAATGGCCCAAGGCTGAGTCTTAAGGGAGACCATGGCCAGGTGGACACCCTGCAGTGACAATGTTCAAGACCTATAGGAGCAGAGATGTCACATAGCCAATTTAAAGTTGTTTTCTGTTCTATTCTGGCATCCCTCTTGACTACTGGAAACTGTCAGTAAATGCATATTATATGCAATACCTCATTTTTTGTGGCACTTGAGGGAATGAAGACAATGCTCATGAGTGCAGCTGAGCTTTGTGGAGAGAATTCAGAGAAAGTAAGAATTCTGAGTTAGAGGTGCTGGGAGAACATAGCATTTCTCATCCCCTCTCCAAGTCCCTGGAAACCTTGGGAAAATTTAAATAATGGGGGTTGAAGCCACTTCATTTTTATCTTAAAAGAGTGACACAGGAACGCAGGAAGTTATTTGTGGATCTCCAAGTTGTCTGTCAGGGCGAGAGTAGGAGGAGGTGTCTCAGGAAAAAAATCTCACCCCCATGGTACACTTTACTGTATAAGATGTCCTGATGTCAAGGTACGTGGGAAACAAGGATAAGAGGTCTCAGAAAGGTTCAAGTCCTTAGGAAAGAAGGCCAAAAAAAAAAAGGTGGGAGGGAAATGATGTCAAGAATTTCCTAAACTAGCCTGGGCAAGATACATCACGGACCCCCAATTTTAATATGGATGAGAGTCTCCTGCTGACAAATGCAGAACAGTTGGGACGCACCTAGCATATCTTGAGAACTCTGCCGTGTCAGAAGCTGAGGAAGAGTGGAGAGGGCACAGGCTTTTAGAGGTGGGGACCTGGATTTGAATCTTGTCTCTGTCACTTGCTTGCTATGTAAACTTGGACACACAGTGAACCCTCTGTACCTCAGTTTGCCTATATCTAAAATGGGGAGAATATTCCCCATAATCCATGGTCCAGTGAGATATGGCCCAAAGCTTGTGCTTAATAAATGGTAGCTGGGATAATTTTTCCACAAATGCCATTCTAGCCTGCCCATCACACAGAGCCTTGTACTAGCTGCTCTAGAAATGGTACAAAGTAGACATATGCCCTTGGCCTTCAGTCAACTTGAGTGAGCTAGTGATCAAAGCCTATCCACCAACCCCAGGGTCTCAGAGGAACAGAAATTTACCCTATTCCCCTTGTGCAAAAGCTTCTCTTTGCTTTCCTTTGCTTTGGCTTTCCTCGTTTTTGTTTTGTTTTGTTTTGTTTTTAAACAGTTCTAATTCCAGAAAAGGTAACAAACAGCACTGTTTGCTTCCTAAATTTTTAAATACACAAAAATATTTATCATATGAAAGAGCTATGAACTTATATCTGGAAAAAGAAGCTAAATGCAAAGGAAAAAAGTGCAGGGCACACAACATTTAAAAGAAAACTGTAGAAATGGCAGTGAAGGAGAGCTTTTTTTTTTTTTAATGTCATTTGATTTAGTAATTCATTGAGAAAATTAATGATCCGAACTAGTAGAAATGTTAGCACTTTTTTTGACACTTTCCCATGCAAGCTCAGAGAATGTGTGCTGTCAAAGCTGGATATCACAACCGGAACATGCTGCGAGGAAGCCGGCTCCGAATGTGCCTGCCAGAAGAAAGCATGTCCCCTCAGCGTCCCACACGCCTCTGATGGCCACTCCACGGACACAGATCAGGGGCCCCAAGATGGCCTTTGAGGAGGGGGAGCACCAGTGAGGGAAAGAGCTGTACTGGCCACTTGCAATACAGTTGCAGACGCTGGCATTCCTCAGCTCGGGCCACGAGGAGGGTGAACAAATCGCCTGGTCTCATTTCATTGGCTTACAGGCCCCCAAATCACTCTTTCCAGGGTGGGGGCAGTGCCTTACTGGAACTGTGGTGCCGGGCCAGAGCTCACGAGGAAAAAGGGTGACCGTGGCACAATGAGAATCCTGTGGGCCCCAGAGCCAATCCAGGACACAGAGGGATTTGGCACATGCTGGCTCTCAAGGGCTCTGAGGATACGCTGAGACCCCCAAGAACAGAAGCAAGGCCTGGATCTGCCATGTAAACTCTGTAGCGTAACATATGTAACAGGACAAGATTGTGGTTGTTTCAGTAATCACTACAGCAACGATTATATTCCCTCTGACTAATGGTGCCTGATTTTTGTCTGATACTGTTTAGAGAATTTTTACCTTAAAGTATAATAAGCTCAACTTTCACACTGTAACATGGCTCAGATGATGTTGTCAAACACCATTACTGCACTGAAGTGCTCATTATCTCCCCGTGACATACCAAGTATTAGGTTGGACCAAATGAAGTTACCATTTTTATAGATCTCTTACGGTCAAATACTGGCAATTTCATAGGCTCATTTAGTATTTGTTTAGTGATGTCTCTCTCCCACCTTAAAACGTAAGCTGTGTGAGAGCAAGGACTTTGCTATGTTCACTGCTGTGTCCCTGGGGCTTAGGACAGCATGGACACATAGTAAGCATTCAAAAATATTTACAGAATGAACGAATGAGTGAATTCCACTGACACTTAATGGAAATCTTTTATGTGCCAGGCACTGTGCTAAGAGAGGGATAAAACTATGAAAAAAAAACCTTAAAGAGCTTTGAGTTCTCCTGGAAGAAAGAGACTTAAATCAGCAGTTAGGAAATAGCAAGTAAATGTGTGACGGGGGAAACGCAGGCTGCAAGCAGAGCCTGTAGGTGGGTAGCCAGGCTGGGTGTGGTTGGGGGCGTGGCCTGTAGGTGGGTAGCCAGGCTGGGTGTGGTTGGGGGCGTGGCCTGTAGGTGGGTAGCCAGGCTGGGTGTGGTTGGGGCATGGCCTGTAGGTGGGTAGCCAGGCTGGGTGTGGTTGGGGGCGTGGCCTGTAGGTGGGTAGCCAGGCTGGGTGTGGTTGGGGGCATGGAAGGAGGAGACAAAAGAGGGCTGAGGTTTGGGTTCCCAGTCAGAAATGACACCTCCATTGACATCTGGAGAGTAAATGAGAACTAGGCAGGTGAAAATTGAATTAGTAAAAGTTGTAAAAACTGCCAGATTTCTGATGTCAGACATGTTCACATACAGCTTCACCAATCCCAGAAAAACCGGCATTTGTCATCTACCATGAAGTTGACCGAATATACCAAAGCAAGCCTTTGAGTTGTTGCTATGTGGGTAGATTATTTGGACCTCCAATCTCCGCAAGAACAGAATAAATCAAAGCCATGGGAAACAAGCAAGAGTAACTGGATAAAAAGAAAAAGAATTCTTATTAATGCCAACAAGGGCTGGGGAGCCATCGTAGGAAGAAGCATGTTTTTTCTTTCGACTTCTCGTTTACCTTGCATCTGCATGGAATAAGAACTAGTGTTTGACCCGTTCTGGATCTATTTGCTATCTTTACATTTAATATCTCTTCTCTGCCTGTGTCTCTCATTCCAAACACTTTAGGAATACAGAGATTTTCTGAGATCCATGAGAAAAATCATCATGGTTACTAACAGCATTTGTTCTATCAAATGCATTCAGTAGGTAGAATCCCATCTCTGCAGGGGACCACAGTGATGACATTGTGAAGAGATATAAGATAGGATTTCAGGCTCCATCACTGGGAAGAGAACACAACCTTGCAGGTCTTGAGGTTACACAAAGAGGACCCTCTAGAGTGTGAAACAAGAGAAAGTCATGGGAGAATGAAGCACTTGGCCATGAACCCCTAAATGCAAACTATTTCTCCCCAGACTTCGATTTTTGCTCCTCTCCCCATCCCTCCCCTCTTCTGGGTAGTCAGGGGGAAGGACCACATCATCTCTGGTTGCAAACCCCCAAATCACTTCCTCATCGTGGCTATCCCAGCCTGGAAAGGAAAGGAGCTACTGCCCTCACACTCCGCATTGCTTCCAAGCCGGTCCTTCCCTGGAATGGAATCCAACAGTATAAAAAGCAGCTTCTTCACAGAACAGCTTCAGCTGTGACTGAGCCTTTGGGAATGTAATGCTACAAACTGTGGTGCTTCTATTGTATGAGCAATTCAATGGGCATTTCATTTCCAGTCGAAATCCAAACTAGTTAAAGTCAGCCTGTACAAGCTGCCTTGCCGAGAAACAGCGGCTTGCATTAAAATTACAATTATGTTGTTTTGCCATGTCAGAAGCAAAGGTTAAAATCATATCTTGGCCGGACATTGTTTCTATAATATTGGCCCTCTGCAAAGCTGCGGTGCAGATGAGCCCAGAAATGATGTGAAATATTTCTAATACAAATTTTATTTTTATGTGAAACTATTCAAATGCTGCTGTACAACATGAACTACCTGAACCAAATCAAATCCTCAGGTCAATTCCTTCTTCCGAGTGCTCCTTAGATAACAAAGTCTTGTTCTGCGAATCTGTTCAATATATTAAAGTTGATTCACTCGGACAGTGTGTAAGATATAATACATTAATCTGGGCCATTTCAATTTCTGAGTCTGGGACTATAAAACTGGTGTGCTGCATATCTAATTTTTTTTGAATACCTGATTTATGCATTCCTCCGATGCCGAGTGTCGATGGTGTGGTGGACGCGGCCGCTACATTAACAACGGGCTGCATCAGCACTCAAATCTTATCTTGTTAAATCAGACAAATGTAGCTCAATGAAAAGGAAGGAATAAATGCCTGGGATGGTTGAAAGGAGTGAATTTTAATCCTGTTTGTTAGGGGACTTTCATGGTTTGCACTGGATGACTGAGGTCGGGGGTCCCCCTGAGACTTTGGGTACCATGAGTTACATTTATATGTGAGTCATATAATGGACACGGAGCACACATATGAAAATATACACCTTATGCAAATTGGCACACACCCTTACGGCAGATCCTGTGCTGCAAGATGCAGTGCCTATATTTTACAGATGCTGTAAAATCTCTATTAGATAGACAATTGGTAAAAATGGGTCCCTTTTTAATATTTCCATTACAAGTATGAAAACCGCTCCTTTGTGCATAATTCTCTATATTTTTCATCAAAAAGAAGTTACCATGAAGGCTAAATACGAGGATGATGGAATAGCTTATCACAATCATTATAAGTATAATGTTTTCAGGAACTTTTGTGGTGCACTGAATACTGCTACCATTCTATAGACAGACAATATTAATTTTCATTGAAGAGAAATGTCCCTGTGTTTGCACAATCAACAGCACCTTTAGAAATTATCTTTGTGCTATACAAGAAAAAAGTTTCATCCACAGCCAAGGCATTTGTAATAAATGAAATATACTTTCAGAATTTAGAAATAAATTCTTAGGGAGGATCCTGCACTACTAACCTCTAATTTAAATCTCTTTCTCTTAAAATATCCATTAGTTTAGCTTCAGAGAACGCAAGTCAAGTGAAGTCCTTTATTTACCCAAGAAAATATGTTTGGAAAGATGGGAGTAGCACGGTACAGTTGTAAAAATGCATTGCCCATTAATATGCAAGCATCACAAAATAGAACAATTACAGAAGAGTCTAAGTTGGAGCTGGAATTATTTAATTGGCTCAAAGCTGAACTTGCCTTCTCAGTGACACTTTGGGAATGTATTATTTAAACATAAATCAGTTGTGCTTTCATTGGCTTCTCCCCTTCCTTAGTGTTTAATTATAGAAGGTGTATGCGTGGAAGGTTGGTGGGGGGAGGAAATCTTGTAAACAATAGATGTACTCGCACCCCTCTCTTCCCTGTGTGTGTCAGGAGTCCAAGGTCTTGGTGCCCTATCTGCAACACTGCTATCAGTCACAGGGGTCAGACGTTTGTGATGTGCAAACGTTAAGTACTGCAGTTGATTAGGACATATAACCAAGTGCACTGGGGCAAAGCTTCCACGCAGGTTTTAGAAACAGAGAACGTTATGGCTAGGAGGGATCAGAGAGAGCTTCTTGCCAAATCTAGTCATTTTGCAGATGAAGACATCTAGGCCAAGAATGAAAAAAAGCCTTGGCCAAGTTCAAAGCCAGGACTAGACTCCAGTCATCTGATATTCGGGTCCACTGCTTCTTGACTGCACCACTCAGCCAAAGCTCTCCACACCTCCTGCAGCTCCCATCCCCCCAACAGTAGCCTCAAGCCAGAGCCTTTCCCTCTTACACAAATCAATGTTCCCTAGACTTCTCATTAGCACAAAAATTTGGACTAGATGTGTCTGAAAATGTCATGAAATCTCAGCCTTATCTTAATAGTAGTAAATTGTGAGTCACGTTTGGGCAAGATTCGGTGAATAAAAACTTGAAATTATTGAGCTCTTAATTGAATGAAATATCTTCATTATGCTCATTAAAGGACTCAAAACCCGGCTTTCATTTGATAGGATGTAAATAATTTCTTTAAAAGAATCAATATGAAGTTTGGTAGCAAGTAATGTCAGCAGAATGGGATCCAGGAGCGTGGGTGATGGTGACACCTGGTTCAGCGAGAGCAGAGCCCAATGACGGAAATCACAGGGCAGAGGCAACATACGCTCCAGCTCCGTGCTGAGTGCCAAACGACCCCTCCTGTGCAGCAAACACGTGATGAAGTGTGTGGAACACATGAGAAAGTGACTTTCAGGCTGGAAAAATAAATAGTCTCCACGCTAGGCGTTCAGGTTGTTTCTCTCAAGGGCCCTGCCTGGATCCCCACATGGCTGAAAACCGAAAGAAGATGCTACCTTCGCAGGTTGTCATGCCAGCCAGCAAGGAAAGTCTTGGACCTGCGACCACTGTGCTCAGTGGACAGCGGGTGGGGTGAGACTTTGGCTGCAAGCATAGTCTGGAGCTATGAGGAAGCTCAGCCATTTCCAAAACATCAGCCTTTCTGAGAGAAGCTCTGGGTCACAGAAATCGGTAACACTTGAGGGCTATGTAGACAGGGTAGAGGCAGAGTGCACACATCCCCGGGTCCTTTTGACTACGAGAAGGAAGGAGCGACCTGAAGCTTGAGTTAAGACTTCATTAGTACACGTGGGATGCTGCAGATGTATTAAGAGCAAATAACTTGAGATCTGGGACTTACTGGATGCTTGAATTTATGTCAAAGTAGCTCTGTTACATATGTGTCCCGCAGGGTCAGACTACATTAGCTGGTTTCCTCATTCCTCATTCCATACGTGATGAACTGAAGAGTCAATGGAGTGTACTTCAAAAATGTCTCTGTAATACATGTTTTTAGCGTCCATAGAACTTAGGTTCAGTTTAAGCGCGGATGACGCGCGCAGATTGCACGCGCGCGTTACGTGCATGCGTGTGACAAGGAGAGGGGAATAAAACATGAAATGTCTCTAAGGTCACAGAACACTGACCTCATTGGCGGGGCTAATTTGATTGTGCGGGAACAATAGCACTGCACTCCTCTGCCAGCGAAGTGCATGCTAATTACGCGATTTGCCCTTGATAAGACCTTGGTGGGTCATTCAGCAGTTGTGATCTGTCACTGACTTCTAATCATGTATTATCGTCTGGGTGAGTCAGAATGGGACCCTAAGCTTTCTGTCTTTACAGCAATGTGGCACTCTAATTACCTTATGCCAAGTGGATATGCAGCGACTGAATTAAGTGATCAGTGCGATTGCCTTCAAAATCTTCCCTTTCTCCTTTGTGTTGCTTCACGGCAATTTACATTTTAAGATGCTACGAAGCTTTTGGTGTGACTGAAAATGCCACTCTAAAAGAATAATTATTTTATTTTTAATTTGAGGAAGATAATATTAAATTCAAGCCATACTAGTGTCTTACCTTATTTCTGTGGCATAAAACCAGATGCTACAATAAGCATCCTGTGAGCAAACTTGTTGAAAGGCATCCTATGGGGAGACTGGCTTTTGCTTTCAAAAAATAAACATAACGGAGGGGATGGGGGTGGTTTGGAGTGTGGAGAGACCCCAAGAGTGACAGGACTTTCTAAGACCCTTAAGTTTTCACTGTATTAATCATTTGCAGTTAATAAGCAGACCTTAACATGAACCATTATTTTCTGCTTTTAAGTAGTGCTTGGGGTCCACCGAAGGGAAATATATATGCTACAGATAAAAAATTAAAACTCAGGGAATAAAATCTCACCACGAAATATACTCATTAACTAGGGTAATGATAAACTGACCTTATAAGCATTTTAAGGTCAGTAGCAAATACCTGACCTATTGATTAACTTGCTCCATGACAGTTTGAGGGATCAGTGTGACCCTACCTACAGTGATGTAGCTTGCATTAATTTTTTGATCCTTTAAAATTTTGGTGGAGCTATGATATTATTCTCTATTGTTGCATAGCAACTCTCAAAAACTACAGAGCAATCTGTTATGCTAAACCAGTTGTACCAACATCTGCATTTGCCTAGAGAATTATCTAATGCTTTTTGCAAAGAAAATGCACTGCGACGTTTATAAAATTTGATACGATACACTGATGTGGATGATCCTTGAAAATACGAACTCTGAAGTACTCCTTGAAAGTTGTCATAAAACAGACCAAAAAAAAAAAAAAAAAAACCCCAACCATCATCACAACATCATAGAGCAAAAGTTACGGTGCTACTAACAGGAAATAGAAAAGGATTTTCAAAGCGTTCCTGCCTTGTGTGTCAACATTGTGGCAGAATTCTTTTACAGTAACTGAAAAATCAAAACCAAAGAGGACAATTGAGAGAAAAATTGCAAGCCTTATTTTCCTTGAATCATATGATGTGGAAGGAACATTATTTGTTGAATCCTTGGTTTGTTTGGGTGGGAGAGGGGAGAAAAGAGGGGGCTAGATGGTGAAAGGAATGGGGTGGAGGGAGAAGGAGGGGGATGGAGAGAGCCCAGAGAGAGGGAGGGAGGGAAGAAAGAGAAGAGGCGAGAAAGAGAGAAACCTAGACTCAGAATATTCTGCATTCCCTGGGTGGCAAAACAGAAGAGCCCAAGGAGGGAAAAAAAAAAAAAAAAAAAAAACCTGTGGAAAGTTGACACAGTCAAGAATAATGGCTAAATCTATCAAGTTTGATCAGGTCTACTATAATGAAGTGAGGCTTCGTATTCCAAGCAGGGACAATGAAGACAGGAGTCAGGCTCTAGAAATGCACTGCTCACTTTGTGCTTGGAATATGCAGCAGCCAGCAGGGAGCCAGCAGATAATTACACAGTATTTGTGCGGTTCCAGGAAGCTTCCTGCGCAGGTTGAATGCCCATGCTATATTAAAAGGCAGCACAGTGAAATGTTTTTAATGAATATTTTTGTCAGAGAAAGAAAAGGCATTTGAATGATTGTGTGTATGTGAGAGAGAGATTGTGTGCGTGTTTACGCTTGCGCATGGGAAAAGCAGAGGTGGAATATCACTGTCAAAATACAGGTACCCTTATTTATTTTTATTCCATTATTTACCGTTTCAAGAGTGTGACGTTCTTTCAATAATACGAATCACAACATTCGGTTAATGTTATTTAGGGCTAATTGTACATATAATCCCTTAGCTAATATTTGCTAATAATATCTTTCAGTGAAATAGTACATCAAACAGAGGTTTAAAACAACTTTAAAAAATTCCAGTGGTAAATGAAATGTTTAGACACATTGAATCAGGAAACCTAAAGAAGAAGTAACACAGATGTTGATACTTACTAGTCAGTAGCCTTTGGCAGTGATAGCTCTAAAACAGAAGAATACATTATTTCAGCGTGCTTTCATTCTCACCTAACAGATGTGGATAATCCACTGCATTTTAAACCCACACATTCTATTCACAATGTCCCTTTAAATTCATTTTTTGGGGCAAGACAAGCTACATAAACTAAGAGAATTCACTGTAAAAGGTTGTGATTTTTTTAAGCCCAGTCCCACTAATCTTATGCCTCCTATATTTCAGATTTTTAAAAATTTATTTGATGAGAAAGTATATAATTTCCTTCAATTCATATTCTACTGTTGGTACTACCTATGTAAGGGCAGCTTTTTAAAGGCTAAGTGACACTCAACGGTTACCAATAGACATCACACAGTATCTTCCTTTCCTAAATTAAATAAATTCTGCATTTCAAACTCTGTAGCTAACAGAAGCATCTCAGATATTTTTCCCTGGAATCAAATGATTTTTCAGATAATGTAATGACTTATGTACCAAGGTATTAATTTAGGCCCCAAACCTCCACATTTTAAAAGAAGATATTGTATTTCACATGGCTAAGTACCGACTGTGAACCATTATCACCTGTAACAAGAACATTCTGATGAGGTAACATGGATCTTTATTTGAAGGGCGCAATCCTGCCACATTGCATGACACAGATGGTAGGGGTCATCAAGTGAGAGTTGGAGGATTTGTTGGTTGAAAGATGGGTCTGATGAGGCAATTTTCTCTTTTTTTTTTTCTCCCAAAGAGTAATTTCAAGTAGATTTCTCAGCCAAGAGGCTTGCCACTCCCTCCAGCAACTGACTAAAATTTAATAGCTCTGACCCTCAAAAAAAAAAAAACAACAATCACTGCATTCAACAAAAGTAGATACTGCCTCCAGATTATTGTAAGAGAAAGCAATATCCATTCCAAATTCTCAAGGATTCGTTTCAAGGTTCCTGTCATTGAAATGTTTCCTTTTGTAAACTGTATTATTAATAATTGCAAATACCTAAATGGAATCATTTAAATGAAAACTGGTTTCTTTTACCACAATGGGAAAAAACCTAACCCTTTTAATAAGTAGATTCAAAATGAGTATACATAAAACTCTGAAAAGGAAATTTCAGGAGGCATTTATGGCCATGTACATTTAAGGGGAAAGAGAGGCCATTACCTTGGCATGTTTAAATCAGATTATCGATCTGTGCTCGAAGACTTTCAATTTTAAAATATAGACAATGGTCGGATATGATTTGAATGATAGCTGTTTACACATAATACTCTATTGTCATGCTATGTATTCAAACCATAAATAATGCAAGATGCTTTTAATCATTTTGTCTACTTCTAGCTTTTCATAAAGATACTCTACTACTTTATTAAGCAGTTTATACTCATCACAGAATGCGTAAAGCATATAGGTCAAAATGGTCTGGCTATCTTTTTTGGAAGTTTCTGTAAACAAAAAACTTCATTATCATTTGATCAAAAAGACAGAAAGCTTGAGAGAGTGGGGAATGGGCTTTTCTCCCTTTGTTGGAATTGATGGAAATATATACACAAGGACAGTGTTCGATCACAGGCAGAAACAAAGGACTCAAGAGAGATCATCCTTCCATTTTGGTCCTTTCATAATTAGTAAATATTCTCAAATTTGGGCCAAAATAGAGAATAATCACACTTAAGTTTTGTTCCACACCTTCCTCCCTTCTAGCTACCATGAAAATGTCAATCTACATACATTAGAATTTTAAAAGACTATTTCTTCTACAGATCCTCCAGTTTCAGTTTCCATCTTTGTTGTCAGTTGTCCATACCAATCTTTCTGAATGGGGCACTGGGGACTAGACTCTGAGTGAAGGGACCAGCCCAAACACTTCTGCTGGCTTGGGAGAAGGTATGGGGGCCTTGGAAGGAGGTAACCTTTGCTTAGGATACCTGCAAAAATGCCTCTGAAACTCAGAGTGTCATTTTCATACGGCCTGCTCTGCTATGGCAGCCACCTAGAACTAAACTAGAAGTTTTGCCTAGTTTTGCATCATTTCCATTGGACCTCCTCATTCTGAAGTCTCAGATTTCAAAGGTATCTTTTGTGAAATGAAGAGTAAGGTTTCCATTAATTGCCTTAGCCTGGGTATAACTGTAAAACGTTAATCTGTAAAAATAGATGAAAAGCCAATAGTCTTTTCCACGTAGCACATAAAACTATCCCTTCCTCCCTGGAAGCTCACAGGTTGTTTCACCCCCATATACACAAATGCTGGCATATTCATAAGCAGCCTCCTCATCTTTAAAGGAATGGTACCCCAATATTAAGTGGTCCTTGGAAATGCCAATAGCACTTCCCAGCCCTTTTACCTGCAAAGAGCTTTGTGCCATAGAAGAAGGTTCCTCTCTACTTTCTAAGCTTCATTTTATTCAATCGACTCTTTTTCACATTGTTATAGCTAGTGAACATAGCAAAGTTGGATTCAGAAGTGAACCTGAAGCATTATCATAACGCTTAGAAGAAATGGCTTCACACTGTATAATCGATCAAAGGTGTCAGATTTACAAAATGCAGATTTTCTGTCACATTTGGGCACTCTAAGCACTGAATCTTTTCACTAAGGTGCTGACTGCTGTTTTAATGAGGCCCTTTGGTGGCTGTAAAAAACTGAAAGAAGAGGATTCGAGGGGTTACCCTAGATATTGTCTATTTGTCTTACAAATTTCACACTAACTACCAATTACATCGCCATAAACCTTTTGGCTACTTCAAGCTGTATGCCATATAATACATAAAAAATATGCTATGTTAACCTCTCCTATATTATACACATAACTACAGCCACTGATGCAAGTAACATATCTAATGAAGCCAATAATGAGGCTCTTTAAAAGTAGTCTTGTTATAGGAATAATATTAGAGCAGTTCAGTTAGAGGCTAAGGTCCATTATGGAATACTTCCTATATACTCTGGTCCCAGGTCTGGAAAGATGCTGACACACTAATTCAAGCTCAAGAAGGGCATTAATCTTGCAACCTTCTACTTGTCATGCTTAATGGGACATCCTGCCTAGGTGAAATGAACCTGATGTATTCAGGTAAACATAATTTAATAAGGGAAGATAAAAAGAAATAGACTTCTGGTATGACCCTAGGGAGATGAAAACATCTGCCATTTTATTCGAGAACCTAACTCACAAGAAGAATCTACACAGTGCCTGGTAAAGGGTTGTCCACAGTAGGCTCTCAAAAATATGTACTGCATTAAAGAATAAATGGAAAAATCATGGTTAAAGTTTTGAGACATCATTGCTGTGTCCCTGCCCCCACCCACCACTGAACTTCCTGCAATTCATTTTGTTGGCGGGGAATGATAATGCCAGACAGCAAAGGCAACTGTGTTCATCTTCGGGAAGAAGACACGTATTAATGTGGGGTTAAGCATCTGAGTGTGAAATCAAGATCCGCAACAATACAGCATGAGATTTAAAAAGCAGGCATGAATGTCAGTAACCGTGCATCCTCTTTCATTTGCAATCACTCTTAAGTCTAATGAGCTTCCAAAAATTGTGTCAAGGTTTCAGATAAGCTTATAAAAGGCAGCTGTTGGAGAAAGTGGTAGTCCATCCTGCCAAATAAAGCATTACATCAGCCTCACGCGTGCGTGCGCGCACGCGCGCACGCACACACACACACACACACACACACACACACACACACACACACACACACACACACACACACACACAGAGTGTAGTGGGGCTTTACCTCCCTCATTCCATGCCTAGATCCTGGTCTCCTACTGCTTTGAGAGAGACAAATCTAAAATGGCCCCAGAGAACACTTACTGGCTTTAACTTTTAAAGCAGCTAGCAGCAAGAATCGAGATATTTATATTCTGGGTGATGAATCATTGCTTCAAGTCACTGAATGGAGTTTGTCATTAGGAAATTTGCCAAGTTCTCTTTGATTCAAAGATAAAATGAACATGGCATTTTTGGTCAAGGTTTAAAAATTAGATAAGTGGGAAATATGATTCAAAAATATCATCTAAAAACACCTGAAGACACTGTCTCCTCCAATCCTTCTTCCAGCTATTTTCAGAGAGGTTAAAATATGGTTAAGTAGATTATTTGGATGATAATGTGGTTAAATCCATTGTTGTGAATTTGAATTTATCACATTTCTATATTTAGCTAGCGAGGCACTTGTAAATCTACAGAGTTCATTTTATGGCAAAATCGATGCATTTATCCCCCCCATGCCCCGTATAATATATGTTACTTGTGAAAATGGGTCTTTTACTTACAGTTTATTTCTAACAGGGACAGAGAGAAATGTACATGAATACTTAACGGACGAGTTAAAATAAAAGGATCTAGGGAGCCCTTAGCAATAAAAAGTCTGATCGGACAATTCAGAGATGATAGGTCTTCCTTAGCCTTCTCAGTTGTTGGAATGTCTGCAGTGTGTCCTGCCTAGTCAAATAGCCTCTGCATATCACCAGCATTCATTTCCTAGATGGCAGTAAGTGTCATGAATTCCACTAGACCATTATCCATGATGGTAAGAAAGCTGCCCATGCTAGAGGAACCAATCTGACCTGGGCTGATGATCAGAACAAATGTCAAAGAACAACTAACGTCAAGGGAAGACAGTCACTCTCCTGGTGCATCTGAGTAGACGAGGGTACATGCAGAAAATCAGGTGTTTGGAGCACCACAGCTAACTTTTTATTCATAGTGTTATTTTTGTTCAAATCTCTTAAGTGTCTCGTTTACAAAGTGTCAAGAAGAGTTACTCGTTCATTAAGCACTTTGCATACTCGATATAAAAAGTACCATGGAAACTAAAAATGCTGTACTACTTTGGTCTTCTCCCTGGTTGAACTCAAAGGACTTCCCATTCCATAGTCAATACAGGAGAAAGGAATGAACACAAGGAAGGTGACTCTTATGAATATTTTCTTAATGATAACCACCTTGGATTGGTACCTATTCATCTTTGGTCCTTAAATAAGAATTGGGGATTCATGAGCTGCGAGTCTTGGCAGTAACCACAAGGCCCTCCAAATCTCCAAGGCACACCTAATAACTCTCACTGCCTCTAGACATCAATCCATGGGTAGAACGTATTCCTGGGGGTTTTGCTTTGCTTGTCCATGATCTTGAACTCCAGGCCCTTATTCTTGCCCTTAGATGCCACACAATTCTATCTAGATAGGTACAATGAAGTGCAAAAGGAAGAAAATCTACCTGTAGAGAGTGTATTAGAGACATTTGGAATCTATGGGCCTGATTCCCAGAAATCCAAATTAAAATGAGATTTGGAATGAGAAGAAACTGTTGCTGCTTCTAATCATTCTAATAGAGTTATCTAGCTTTGTCTGGATCATTTTTTATACGAGGAGCTGTGCTCTATTCTATATGGAATAGACTACGCTAAGCTGGATAAAAAATGTCACCTTAGGCACCTGAATTAATAGTTTGGTTATGTACTCGGTTAAGTCTTTACTATAGATCAGCATAAGTGTGCTAGACAGACAATTCTTTAGAGCTAACATTTTAAAAAGGTGCCAAAGCCCCTTTGAGAACTGTGTGAATTTTCCAGATTCAGGAAGAAAAAAGTTAAATATACAGTGTTTTTCTACCCCCCTCCCTCTCTTAGTTGCACTGAATAAGTAAAAGTGCAGCAAAGTTGGCAAGAATAAATACTTCCTTGGTTTTTCTAAAGCTGCAATTAATGATAATGAAGCTATACCTTATATGGCAAGAAATACAGTACAAATTGGATAAGTAAGAAAAATGATCAGCCATTGTGCGCCTCCGATATAGTACATCAAGGTATCGCCACGGTGAGGCTATCTTTATTTTAAACCATTAAACAAAACAATATAAATCTGCAGGCAGGTGTTTCTTGTTGCAGAAGTACTGAAAGTTGTAATGCAAACAATCTAATTTTAGCATCTATGTAGAGTGTGAAGTAAATTTACTGATCATTGATGCATTGAGCATGGGAAGAAATAATCAGCAGGAGCTTTCAGCGAGATTATCCTATTAAAGCAGGAAGACTTCATGTGGTTGTTAAGGAAGTAGTCAAAAGCAGGTGATGGAAGTGGGGGGTTGACGACTCGTCAGTGGGCCCAGTGTACATGTTAAGTTGTTGTTTTCTGCTCAGCTAAGCAGCAGAGAATTGATATGTTAGCAATGAAGTGCAATGACAATTAAATTGTAACTGACCTACATGTTACCGTCATTACGCGTTCTCTTTTTTACTGCTTTCCCTCTTATTTAATCACACAGTATGGGGTTTTTATTAGGCTGTAATGTTAAAATCTTCATCCATTTAGCCATAAATGTGTGACTGGATATCTATCAGACTTCCTTGCGCTATACAAACAAAGCCATTTTGCTGAATCACTGTTGACTTGTTTGTGGCCTAATTTAATGAGAGTAATAACTTACATTACTATCCAGTTAACATTTAGGAGCCCAGGAAAGACCTGCTCGAACACAGTAGGCTACTGTATCCATTCTCTATTCATATCACTCCCCTTTGCAGTAAATTGTATACAATAATATGCACTGCTTTCAACACAAGCGAGGCGTCCATCAGCTGCATGAGGGTGGTATTCTAGGAAGTTCACTGTGCTTAGGCAGAAATGCTTCTGACACACAAGAACCAGCCAGAATGATCCTCTTTTTCTGCAGACCACAGCAGCTAGCAGCTGTGTCTTAAACCTTTAAAAATAATAAACACACATTATAACCTGCAGACAAAGATAGCTTAATCCTTCCTCCTATTTTCTTACTGTAATTTTAAGCCTCTTCCTTCTCCCCAAACTCAGGGATATAAAATAGTTACTCAGGAGAGGGAAAGAAAAATCACTGTTAGTTAAACAAAATAAAGTTCCAGGATAAAATATAAGAGCAAAAGCCAACAAATAAAATGGGTTGTCTCTTTATATTTATGTGATTAAGCTGCCTGTGATCTTGAATTATGTACCATTTTACACTTCTCTATGAGAAAGCTACCCTTCCTCCCTCTCAACCTGCACATATCTATATGTTATCTTATTAAATGCTTCCTTTATACAAACATACTGTAATTTATGTATGTTTCCATTACAGTACTTAAAAAAAAGATTAAAAAAATCTTTGTCACCTCATCTGCCTTAGTCACTTAACTGGCAACTGAAAATTCAATGGATCAATTAAGTCGCCAGAAAAAAGTCTCATTATTTTCATACTAATGTTATGTATAAATGACAAAAGTAAAGCTCTTTACTTGCTTGAAATAACCATTATTTAAAAAACGACACACACACACATATATATGGAGTTGACAATTTATAAACAAGTATTTTCACATTGAGAGATTTGGAGCAGGTGGACTTTCTTTTTTCTTTACACTTTCAGAGCAATTTCACTGCACTGTTTGTGTAAAGATTTAAGTCTTTAATTTCTATCTATTAGGAAATACCTCTGATTGACATTACAGTCTTAGAAATCTCTAATAATACTGTGGGAGCAAAATCATACATTGAAAGATACTTTTAAATTTTATTTATTTCCATGAAATAGACAAAGCCAACCTTCAAGCTTCTTATCCCAGGGGAAAATGTATCACCCAGGACAACTAGGAAATTACTTTGGGTTTTTTTTTTTTTTTCAGAATTCTGTAGAGAGATTTTATTAAAAGAACAATGAGCCATTCAAATCACTCTGAGTCTTTATAAAGACATGGAGTACATTATAAATTAAATGTTTAGGGACCTCCCTTTCTTTACTTTATTTATTTATTTATTTACCATCTTTATTGGAGTATAATTGCTTTACAATGGTGTGTTAGTTTCTGCTTTATAACAAAGTGAATCAGCTATACATATAACATATATCCCCATATCTCCTCCCTCTTGCGTCTCCCTCCCACCCTCCCTATCCCACCCCTCTAAGTGGTCACAAAGCACCGAGCTGATCTCCCTGTGCTATGCGGCTGCTTCCCACTAGCTATCTATTTTACATTTGGTAGTGTATATATGTCCATGCCACTCTCTCACTTCATCCCAGCTTACTCTTCCCCCTCCCCGTGTCCTCAAGTCCATTCTCTACATCTGTGTCTTTATTCCTGTCCTGCCCCTAGGTTCTTCAGAACCTTTTTTTTTTTTTTTAGATTCCATATATATGTGTCAGCATACGGTATTTGCTTTTCTCTTTCTGACTTACTTCACTCTGTATGACAGACTCTAGGTCCATCCACCTCACTACAAATAACTCAATTTCGTTTCTTTTTATGGCTGAGTAATATTCCATTGTATATATGTGCCACATCTTCTTTATCCATTCACCTGTCGATGGACACTTAGGTTGCTTCCATGTCCTGGCTATTGTAAATAAGGCTGCAGTGAACATTGTGGTACATGACTCTTTTTGAATTATCGTTTACTCAGGGCATATGCCCAGTAGTGGGATTGCTGGGTCGTATGGTAGTACTATTTTTAGTTTTTTAAGGAACCTCCATACTGTTCTCCATAGTGGCTGTATCAATTTACATTCCCACCAACAGTGCAAGAGGGTTACCTTTTCTCCACACCCTCTCCAGCATTTATTGTTTGTAGATTTTTTGATGATGGCCATTCTGACCAGTGTGAGGTGATACCTCATTGTAGTTTTGATTTGCATTTCTCTAATGATTAGTGATGTTGAGCATCCTTTCATGTGTTTGTTGGAGTTCTGTATATCTTCTTTGGAGAAATGTCTATTTAGGTCTTCGGCCCATTTTTGAATTGGGTTATTTGATTTTTGATATTGAGCTGCATGAGCTGCTTCTATATTTTGGAGATTAATCCTTTGCCAGTTGCTTTGTTTGCAAATATTTTCTCCCATTCTGAGGGTTGTCTTTTCATCTTGTTTATGGTTTCCTTTGCTGTGCAAAAGCTTTTAAGTTTCATTAGGTCCCATTTGTATATTTTTGTTTTTATTTCCATTACTCTAGGAGGTGGGTCAAAAAGGATCTTGCTGTGATTTATGTGATAGAGTGTTCTGCCTATGTTTTCCTCTAAGAGTTTTATAGTGTCTGGCCTTACATGTAGGTCTTTAATCCATTTTGAGTTTATTTTTGTGTATGGTGTTAGGGAGTGTTCTAATTTCATTCTTTTACATGTAGCTGTCCAGTTTTCCCAGCACCACTTATTGAAGAGGCTGCCTTTTCTCCATTGTATATTCTTGCCTCCTTTATCAAATATAAGGTGACCATATGTGCGTGGGTTTATCTCTGGACCCTCTACCCTGTTCCTCTGATCTATAATTCTGTTTTTGTGCCAGTACCATACTTGATTACTGCAGCCTTGTAGTATAGCCTGAAGTCCAGGAGCCTGATTCCTCCAGCTCCATTTTTCTTTCTCAAGATTTCTTTGGCTATTCGGGGTCTTTTGTGTTTCCATATAAATTGTGAAATTTTTTGTTCTAGTTCTGTGAAAAACGCCATTGGTAGTTTGTTAGGGATTGCATTGAATCTGTAGATTGCTTTGGGTAGTAGAGTCATTTTCACAATGTTGATTCTTCCAATCCAAAAACATGGTATATCTCGCCATCTGTTTGTATCATCTTTAATTTCTTTCATTGGTGTCTTATAGTTTTCTGCATACAGGTCTTTTGTCTCCTTAGGTAGCTTTATTCCTTGGTATTTTATTCTTTTTGTTGCAATGGTAAATGGGAGTGTTTCCTTAATTTCTCTTTCAGATTTTTCATTATTAGTGTATAGGAATGCAAGAGATTTCTGTGCATTAATTTTGTATCCTGCTACTTTACCAAATTCATTGATTAGCTCTAGAAGTTTTCTGGTGGCATCTTTAGGATTCTCTATGCATAGCATCATGTCATCTGCAAACAGTGACAGCGTTACTTCTTTTCCGATTTGGATTCCTTTTATTTCTCTTTCTTCTCTGATTGCTGTGGCTAAAACTTCCAAAACTATGTTGACTAATAGTGGTGAGAGTGGACAACCTTGTCTTGTTCCTGAAATTAGAGGAAATGGTTTCAGTTTTTCACCATTGAGAACGATCTTGGCTGTGGGTTTGTCATATATGGCATGTATTATGTTGAGGTAAATTCCCGCTATGCCTACTATCTAGAGGGTTTTTATCAAATGGGTATTGAATTTTGTCAAAAGCTTTTTCTGCATCTACTGAGATGATCATATGGTTTTTCTTCTTCAGTTTGTTAGTATGGTTTATCACATTGATTGATTTGTGTATATTGACGTATCCTTGCCTTCCTCGGATAAACCCCACTTGATCACGGTGTATGATCCTTTTAATGTGCTGTTGGATTCTGTTTGCTAGTATTTTGTTGAGGATTTTTGCATCTATGATCATCAGTGATATTAGACTGTAGTTTTCTTTCTTTGTGACATCTTTTTCTGGTTTTGGTATCAGGGTGATGGTGGCCTTGTAGAATGAGTTTGGGAGTGTTCCTCCCTCTGCTATATTTTGGAAGAGTTTGAGAAGGATAGGTGTTAGCTCTTCTCTAAATGTTCAATAGAATTCACCTGTGAAGCCATCTGGTCCTAGGCTTTTGTTTGTTGGAAGATTTTGAATCACAGTCTCAATTTCAGTGCTTGTGATTGGTCTGTTCATATTTTCTATTTCTTCCTGGTTCAATCTCAGAAGGTTGTGCTTTTCTAAGAATTTGTCCATTTCTTCCACGTTGTCCATTTTATTGGCATGTAGTTGCTTGTAGTAATCTCTCATGATCCTTTGTATTTCTGCACTGTCAGTTGTTACTTCTCCTTTTTCATTTCTAATTCTATTGATTAGACTCTTCTCCCTTTTTTCTTGATGAGTCTCGCTAATGGATTATCAATTTTGTTTATCTTCTCAAAGAACCAGCTTTTAGTTTTATTGATCTTTGCTACTGTTTCCTTCATTTCTTTTTCATTTATTTCTGATCTGATCTTTATGATTTCTTTCCTTCTGCTAACTTTGGGGTTTTTTTTTTCTTCTTTCTCTAAAGGCTTTAGGTGTAAGGTTAGGCTGTTTATTTGAGATGTTTCTTGTTTCCTGAGGTAGGATTGTATTGCTATAAACTTCCCTCTTAGAACTGCTTTTGCTGCATCCCATAGGTTTTGAGTCGTCGTGTTTTCATTGTCATTTGTTTCTAGGTATTTTTGATTTCCCCTTTGATTTCTTCAGTGATCTCTTGGTTATTTAGTAGTGTATTGTTTACCCTCCGTGTGTTTGTATTTTTTATAGATTTTTTCCTGTAATTGGTATCTAGTCTCATAGTGTTGTAGTCGGAAAAGATACTTGATACAATTTGAATTTTCTTAAATTTACCAAGGCTTCATTTGTGACCCAAGATATGATCTATCTTGGAGAATGTTCCATGAGCACTTGAGAAGAATGTGTATTCTGTTGTTTTTGGATGGAATGTCCTATAAATATCAGTTAAGTCCATCTTGTTTAATGTATAATTTAAAGCTTGTGTCTCCTTATTTATTTTCATTTTGGATGATCTGTCCATTGGTGAAAGTGGGGTGTTAAAGTCCCCTACTATGATTGTGTTACTGTCGATTTCCCCTTTTATGGCTGTTAGCATTTGCCTTAGGTATTGAGGTGCTCCTATGTTGGGTGCATAAATATTTACCATTGTTATATATTCTGCTTGGATTGATTCTTTGATCATTCTGTAGTGTCCCTCTTTGTCTCTTGTAACAGTCTTTATGTTAAAGTCTATTTTGTCTGATATGAAAATTGCTACTCCAGCTTTCTTTTGATTTCCATTTGCATGGAATAGCTTTTTCCATCCCCTCATTTTCAATGTGTGTGTGCCCCTAGGTCTGAAATGGGTCTCTTGTAGACAGCATATATATGGGTCTTGTTTTTGTATCCATTCTGCCAGTCTATATCTTTTGGTTGGAGCATTTAATCCATTTACATTTAACGTAGTTATTGATATGTATGTTCCTATTACCATTTTCTTAATTGTTTTGGGTTTGGTATTGTAGGTGTTTTCCTTCTCTTGTGTTTCCTGCCTAGAGAAGTTCCTTTAGCATTTGTTGTAAAGTGGGTTTGGTGGTGCTGATTTCTTTTAGCTTTTGTTTGTCTGTAAAGGTTTTAATTTCTCCATCAAATCTGAATGAGATCCTTGCTGGGTAGAGTAATCTTGGTTGTAGCTTTTCCCCTTTCATCACTTTAAATATGTCCTGCCACTCCCTTCTGGCTTGCAGAGTTTCTGCTGAAAGATCAGCTGTTAACCTTATGCGATTCCTTTTTATATTATTTGTTGTTTTTCCCTTGCTGCTTTTAATATTTTTTCTTTGTGTTTAATTTTTGATAATTTGATTAATTTGATTAAACATGTCTTGGCATGTTTCTTCTTGGATTTATCCTGTATGGGACTCTCTGTGCTTCCTGGACTTGATTGACTATTTCCTTTCCTATATTAGGGAAGTTTTCATCTATAATGGCTTCAAATATTTTCTCAGTCACTTTCTTTTTCTCTTCTTCTTCTGGGACTCCTATAATTCAAATGTTGGTGTGTTTAATGTTGTCCCAGAGGTCTCTGAGACTGTCCTCCATTCTTTTCATTCTTTTTTCTTTATTCTGCTCTGCGGTAGTTATTTACACCACTTTATCTTCCAGGTCACTCATCCGTTCTTCTCCCTCAGTTATTCTGCTATTGATTCCTTCTAGAGAATCTTTAATTTCATTTATTGTGTTGTTCATCATTGTTTGTTTGCTCTTTAGTTCTTCTAGGTCTTTATTAAATATTTCTTGTATTTTCTCCATTCTATTTCCAAGATTTTGGATCATCTTTACTATCATTACTCTGAATTCTTTTTCAGGTAGACTGACTATTTCCTCTTCATTTGTTTGGTCTGGTGGGTTTTTGCCTTGCTCCTTCATCTGCTGTGTGTTTGTCTGTCTTCTCATTTTGCTTAACTTACTGTGTTTGGGGTCTCCTTTTCGCAGGCTGCAGGTTCATAGTTCCTGTTGTTTTTGGTGTCTGTCTGTAATGTTGGTTCAGTGGGTTTTGTAGGCTTCCTGCTGGAGGGGACTGGTGCCTGTGTTGTGGTGGATGAGGCTGGATCTTGTCTTTCTGGTGGGCAGGACCACATCCGGTGGTGTGTTTTTGGGTGTCTGTGACCTTATCATGATTTTAGGCAGCCTCTCTGCTAATCAGTGGGGTTGTGTTCCTGTCTTGCTAGTTGTTTGGCATAGGGTTTCCAGCACTGTAGCTTGCTGGTCATTGAGTGGAGCTGGGTCTTAGTGTTGAGGTGGAGATCTCTGGGAGAGCTTTCGTCATTTGATATTACGTGGAGCCGGGAGGTCTCTGGTAGACCAATGTCCTGAACTCGGCTCTCCCACCTCAGAGGCACAGGCCTGACACCTGGCCGGAGCACCAAGACCCTGTCAGCCACACAACAAATACATGTAATCAGGGGCCAATGGTCAGGTCCTCCTTCTTAATTCCATCTTATCCAATCAAGTAGAGACTTGAGAAAACAAAGCAGCTCCACTGAAGAATAAAGGACTCTGTCGGAACCCACAAGCCAACCAATTACTTTGGTTTTCATAAATGATGGGCCATGTAAAATTTTTGAGTATGCTAATTAGAGCTTCTATGTCTGGAATTTTATCTTAACTATCAAAAGAAAAAGCATTTTATGGATGAGTTTTTGTAAAGTAAGCCATCATGTCCTGGAAATTCAGGGAGAAAAGCAACAAGATAATATTTTTCAATACTGACCTCCTACTAAATTCCAGACATTGGGAAAAAGACTATTAAGATTTTTTTAAAAATCAAAATCTTTGCTCCCATGGGGCATGTATTCTGATCAGAGGAGAAAAACAAAATATGAACAAAATAAAAATTAAATAGCATATTAGATGGTAAAAATTGCCAAGGACAAAAAAAAAAAGCAGAAAAGAAAAGAAGGGGTGCCACGAGGAAGGTTGATTTTATTTTGGGTCATCATGGGAGACCACACTGAGAATGTACATTTGAGCACAGACTTGGAGACAATTTACTTACATTAATGTATAACCTAAATATATATTATATTTAATATTAATGTGTAGCTTTATATGTAACACATGTTATATTAATTAAAAAGTCATGTTGTGCCGCGGAGCAACTAGGCCCGTGAGCCACAGCTACTGAGCCTGCGCGTCTGGAGCCTGTGCTCCGCAACGGGAGAGGCCGCGATAGTGAGAGGCCCACACACCGCGATGAAGAGTGGCCCCCACTTGCCACAACTAGAGAAAGCCCTCGCACAGAAACGAAGACCCAACACAGCCAAAAATAAATAAATAAATAAATAAATAATAAAAATAAAGGAATTCCTTTAAAAAAAAAAAGTAAAATAAATATCCTTCTTTAAAAAAAAAAAAAAAAAAAAAGAAGTCATGTTGAATTGGATTTCACCCAAAGAGAGGATAGCAAAACAAACAAATAAAATAGGCTAGAGTTGGTATGGCATCGGACCACCTGGAAGACTGGTCCTTATATGTCTGTCACAACCTCCCCATTTTGAGTCCATAATCCATTATCTGTCCTTGGAGTAAACCTGTCACCTGGGGGCTCTGGAGTGATAGCAGTTCTGGCCAGGTTGTATGAAAATGCACCTGTGTTAAGATCTTGACTCTGTTACTGTGTAACATACAGATAATCAGATAGTCATGACCACTTTTTAGCTCTTATTTCCAGCCAGGCCCTGCCCATTAAACACCTTTGTGAAGTATTATCATGTCCATTTTGAATCCGAGTAAAGCAGAGTTCTGAGAAAGTAACCAACATGGCAAAGTTCAGCCAACTAGTGAGTAGAAAAGTGAATTCTTTGACTACTGTACCACAGCTCTTTCTCTAGATGTTAGGACAAAATAAAAGCAGAAACCAAATCAAACCAATCTGTAGTGTCAATCAAGAATAGCAAATGTATGGGAAGGTTAACAACAATTTGGGGTAGAGGTTGAAAGCACCATTAACTCTGAAGTTAAATTCTACCATTTACGTATCCGGTGGTGCTCCTTGATGTAAAATGTGGAGACCAGATAAAACTTTTAATAGGAACTGCCAATTTATTGATGCTTCCTTCTTTCCTGATGGTGGCATCTGCTAACCTATATGGCATTTTTGTATAGATAGAAAAAATGAGGCCTTTACTCCAAATGGAGACAGCTCAGTGCTGGGACTAGGCAAGTGAACTTCCGGTAAGATTTGTGTCCTCACTGGGTGTCACTGTGCACGTATTCTTGGCAGCAATTCTTGGGAGCCCTACTTTCAAATTTTAAACAGTGGTGACCTGCCTAGTGAAAGGAGTGGGAGAAGCTCCACCTTGACTTGAAGTGTTCCTTTTCTTCACGCTCTTGTGTGACTCCATCTTTAAACATCATGTTTCTTGATTGACATTTTGAAAAATTCATCATGGCAAGTGCAATATTAGGAATTCTAATAAAAATCTATAAGGAGAAAAATTTATTTTGGTAACAGGACAATCTTGGATGAGCAGGTCTGAAGCTGCTGAACACTTTCTGCTCACCTCCTTTCTATTCAGTTTCCTTCCAGTATATGGGAATGAGCCATTTCAAGCATAACATCTTGGGATAATAGATAAATGTGGGTTTTTGAGCCAGAAAGATGTGAATTCAAAGCCCAGCTCTGCCATTTACAAACTGTATGATTTTGGCTAAAGTCCTTCATCTTTCTAGCTGAACTTGTTTCCTTTTTGATGTAAAAGAAATGGGATAATAGCTTTGTTTTTCAAGATTTTTTTTGAAGATCGAATTTCTACCTGGACTTGTTTCTCCCTTGACTCTGCCATCTAGCTGATGTCTTTAGGAAAAGATCCGTTTTCCTTGGTCCTAGGCCCTCCAGAAGGTCACTGCAGTTCTATCTTTACAACCCCATCTCCAGTCACTGCCATCTTCCATTCCTTCACAACCACAAATTCTCTATTTCTGCACTGACCTTTATGCTTCCATAATACCAAAATGATTCTAATTCCCCCAAACACACCATAGTATTTCATACCTCTATACCTTTTATCACACTATTCCCTCTTCTTGGAGCCACATCTCCCCACAGTCTCTTTGGAAAATTCCTATTCGTCCATAAGTCTTGACTTCGTTTTTACAAAGATTAAATGAAAAAAAAAAAAAAAAATACATGCTAAGTGCTCAGGACAGTGGATGGCACAGAAGAAGCGTTCCATAAATGTTTGCTCTCTCTTCCCTATGCAAACCCTTTCCATAAAATTAAATATGCTTCTTCTTCTGTGTAATTGTATCACGTACATCCTACCTTATTGGAGAGAGGCAATATGGATGCACATAGTGAAGAAAGCATGAGATTGGAACAGTCTTCGCTCTGACCTAGCTCTGCCACTTTACTAACTCTGCACTTTGAGCAAATTATTTGAGCTCCATGGCCTGTACACCAAGGGATAACATTATTTACTTTTCCCAATGATTGTAAAGACTAGAATTAATGACTTTATAGTACATGGCCAATAAAAACAGCCACTATTAGTACACTATACAAATCAACTGCTGCTACTCCACAGTGACACCCCTCCACATCACTATGAATGGAGTCCAAAAAAATTAATCTTAAAAAAACAAGTTGAGTTGTTATGCCATTAAGTTTTGAGTGTAGGTGAGTTTGAAGCCAGGAATGAAATCCAGTATTCAACCATGCTATATCTGAATTTGCTCTGTTGCAGAGTGCATTACTGTGGGATTATTTTCACCATTACTGTGTATTTTCTTTCATGTCTACCTTATTTACTAGACTATTAGTTCCTTATGTACAGACCATATATTTTTAGCATAGTCTAGATTACACATGTATCATCTGATTCTGTGACCCTGGGCATATTACTTAAACTCCCTAAATCTTGGTCTCCTCATTCTAAAATGAGGATGATAATAAAAATAATGCCTACCTTATAGAAGATTGTGAGAAGTAAATGGCTGAGGCATGTAACAGATTCTGGCACTTAATAAATGCTCACTAAAGGTTAGCAATGATCATCATCATCTTGTTATTATCACTATTATGATTATTGTTGTTAGAGACCCCAGCACCTATCAAAGAGCCTGTTTATAGATGAGGCTTTCAATAAATCTTAGTTTAAAATTCGATCAAATCCTCTCAAAATTTGGAAGTTGTCACTTAGGGTAGCTTCCCAATTATAAGCTCAGCCCCCTTGCAGGCATCTCCAGATGGCTGCCATGAAAGGATCACTCTCTAATTGGCCTGAATTCCCCCTAGTCAGCCATTTTCTCAGCACCATACTGAGGGCCTGAGGTCCTCTCACACAGCTCTCTCTCCTTCCTCCAATTCCTTCCACCAGAACTGGCCAGCCTGGGGGCAGTTGGCTTCTGCCTGCCTCTCCCACCAGCCACTGCCAAGGATGCTAGCCAGTCCTTTATTGGAGCCAGGTGGAGCTGGCACAGCCAGCTGTTGTCCGCCTTGTGCTGCCCGGACTTGTGGATGCCAATCTTCCTCCTCTATGTCTCGGGATAAATCTTTGGCATCTTTGCTTTTTTCTGCAAACCCCAGGCAACAGGGTCCCAATACTCAGGATTTTCCTTGTGGGAATGGCACCGTTAGGAAACTTGTAATCCTATCATTCATTTACCTACATCTACTTGTTTGTTTTACTGGAAGTAGATCAATGTAAATGAGATACAGCATGCTTTGACCTCTAAAATTCAGGGAAAATAAGTACACCAATTCAATAAAAAGAAGAAGGGGATTCCCAAAATATCTAAACAAGCAACTTCTGGATCTAGGTGCCTTACACTGAATCCTCTAACTCTGGGTGCCTCTTCTAGGAAGTTTCCATTTGTGATTATGCTGAGCCACAAGCTGATTGATCTCTCTTTAGAGGGGAAGTGGAAAAACAGAACTTAAGTGTTTTCAGCATTCAGCTCTCCTAACTGCTATAGCCATGGCAGACTTATCTGGCAGGAGCTAGCAGGAAGCCTATAACCGCTTCATCCTAACTCTCCAAATGCTGGCAACAATTAAATGAATTCTTAAGAAGAGAATCAAAAAAGCAGGAGGCAAAATGAATGGCTTATCCAAGTGCTAAGGAAGGAGAGGCTGTGTATTCAAGATGGAAAGAATATAAATACATACACACACACACACATGCATATTATGTTACATATCTATAAAAATATGAAATGTTATTTATTTTGAGAATACCCAGTCATTTCCATCTGTAGTAAGAATCCATAATAACAGTCTCTGTTTATATAACTCTTTTCACCTCAAGAGATCCCGAATGCATTTCAGACAGCTCTACATACAAACAGAGGCCAGGAGCTCCACCGTCTCTGGAACTGGTGATGGGAGCCAGGCAGAAAAAGCGTGTGTGGCTACATGCATCTCAGAGACGGCTACATGCATCTCAGAGACCGCTGATGGAAGAGAGGCCAGTTAGTCAAGGACAACAGGGCAAACCCTCACATTCTTAAGACAGTGTCAAGAGGAGCCTTCCAAGTCTGGGTGACACCTCAAATTTTGATAGCTAATTAAGAACAAAAGCTGACGAGGACTCCCTTTATTTACTTTGGAAGGATGAAAGATGATGCGGGCAGAGCAAGGTTAGCGAAGCAGTGGCTGCAGGGAGTAGAAATAAATCTGAGGCATAGATCACAAAGCCTTGCCCTCCGGCTTAGATATTCTTATTATACCGAATACGCTTAAGATGGGCGGACACATAAAAAGGTAATATCTGTTGATTCACTTATACCCCTGTTTTCACCCACAATCTGCTTTCCCAGAAAGGACTGACTAGATCGCTCAGAATCCCCTTCTTTTTCCTTCACCGATTCAGTCCACCACACAGCTGGTCTGGCTTCAAAATAATTCTCTTAAAAAAATGAAAAACAAGGTGGCAGCAATGATTTACAGGCATTCCTACCTCAGAAACCAAAGCTTGACAGAAAGTATATTTCTGCGTGGCCCTGACAATAAGCTCCTAAGGCTGCTAAAAGCAACACGACAGAAACTTCCAACTATCCAGAAAATAAACCGGAAAATGGCTAGTCCCTGCCCAAAGAAAAGATTACTGACCAAGTGCTCAGTTATCAGGATTGCACTGGCAATCCTTAAACCATGCTTGTCTGAGAAAAACCTTACTCCAGGGGACAGAAGTGGGAGATGGAGTGAAGGAGCACATCCTACTCTGGAGGAAGGAAAAGAGAGATTCTTGTATAGAAGTGGCCTGCTGACAGCTCTTGGAGGCCTTCCTTTTCCACAGCGTCCTTGGATCCTGCTGGTAACCCCTCCAGAGCCTCGTTGTACCCAGGTGGCATGGCCCTCCAATAGAGACATCCCATGCCAGGAAAGTCCAATATCTGAGCACAGCCAGAAGCTCTAGTTCCTGCCAAGTCAGACTTTAGCTTTTCTAGGTCCTGTGACCTCATGGACTTCCCATATAAACTCAGCAAAAAGCCCAGTGAAGGACAGAGAGATACTGAATTCCTCGGGGGCGTCCATCTGTAGCAGGGAGAGAGGTGAAGATGACCTGGCGCAGGAAACATGCTTCACTGTTACTCTTTGGAGTTGCGTTCTTTCAAGGGCTGTGGAGGAAGAGATGGCAGAAGCACAGGGCCGACTGGGGCCACCCAAAACGTTTTGGGGGAAAACCAGCCCCTCCTAAAAACTATGCCTCTTCTAGCTGTGTAGGATGGAAGAACAGTAATGAAAACAATTCAGCCCATTCAGAGCAGTCTACTCTACAGGAATGCTCCCATAGGGAATTTGACTCTCAGGGTCACCTCGGTGAGGCAGGTCGAGCAAAAAATCTTACAAAACAGGAAAGTGAGGGACCTCCCTCGTGGCGCAGTGGTTAAGAATCCACCTGCCAATGCAGGGGACAAGCGTTCGAGCCCTCGTCCAGGAAGATCCCACATGCCGCGGAGCAACTAAGCCCGTGCACCACAACTACGGAACCTGCGCTCTAGAGCCCAAGTGCCACAACTACTGAGCCCGTGTGCTGCAAGTACTGAAGCCCGTGCGCCTAGAGCCCGTGCTCCGCAACAAGAAAAGCCACCACAATGAGAAGCCCGTGCACTGCAACAGAGTAGCCCCTGCTCGCCGCAACTAGAGAAAGCCCGCACACAGCAACGAAGATCCCACCCAGCCCTAAACAAAAAAAAATAAACTTAAAAAAAAAAAAAAAAGAAAAAAACAGGAAAGTGAGGCTTAGCCCAGACAAATGGCCTCACTATCTCCAGAACTGGAGCTAGAACCTTCTTACTGCAGAATTTCAAGTTCTTTCTATTGTACCTTGCCCAAAGTTATCATCAGTGGATAGATCAAAATGGTTTCCCCACTGAAATACCTGTGATGAGCCCAGGCTTCCACTTTGGCCTTTAGAATCTTCTGCCTTCATCTCTCTAATATCCCGAATGGGGGCCCATGGAGAGGGGAGGGCGTAGGAGGTGTGTAGGGAGAAGCAATAGGAATTTTGTTTTCTCTTTGTAGTTCCCATTTAGTTCCTCCTTGCCACCCTTCCCACCACCCAAACATACATTTAGGCAGAAACAGAACAGGATATACTAACAAGTGGATAGACAAGTGGATGGATAAATGGATGTAGATTTGTTTTTTTAATATATAGTACATTATATACTATTTCAATTCTGATGAATTATTAGGAATGTTTAAAAATCCTTATAAATAACCCCCAAATGGAAACCCCCTACTTTTCTCAGTAGGACAGGGAAGGTTCATGTAATCAAAGGTTATGGAGTTCAAGCCTATAAAATTAGAATACTAAAACCAGACAGTGTTTCCTGAATTTTGGAAGACATTGTTCAGAACCAACAAAGGGAGTATTTGCACACTAGTCAGTAAACCTTGGAGCTTACTCCCCCAGGTAAGTCTAGGCTTACAGAAAAAAGCTAAGTACACCAGCAAGTTCAAGGAGTTTGGATACATTCGAGCATGGCAGGAGCTCAATGGGAAACTTGAAGAACACCCACACTTGTTCCCAGAGGCCAACCCCATGGACGGCAACTGCACTCCCCAAGGCATGTGTCTTGGTGGCCCTGTTAGAAACAACTCAGGGCTAGATAGAATAGCAAACCGGCCCAAGGTGACATATTCTTAAATAAGGTATGGGTCACATTGTTCTTTTTCTGGCCTCAAGGCAGATTTCACTCTCTGTTCTGGAGTGCTCTGCAGCTGTTGGCAGAGCTGACCACAGAGATAATCATCTTAAGAGAGATTCTCTTACAATTGAGTGGAATGGGAACTTGTCGCATATCTAGAAAACATACAAGCATGCATTAAATGGAAATTTATTCCAGAGGAAAAGAAGAATGAAGGCAAAGGAATGTTCTTCAAATGCCAGAACAGCCAAGTGGAAGCAGGGGTCTGTCAGTCAAGATAGACTGGGTTTACAGCATGAGCAAACAACCCTCAGACTTCAGGGGCTTAGAACGACAAAAACAAATTCATTTTTCCTCTCATGCTCTACAAGTCCATCTCTGGTCTGGGGTGGGGGTGACGGTTGGGACGTCCAACTCCAGTTGCCCTCACTCAGGGACACGGGCTGAAAGAGCCCCTTACCCGGAGCGTCCCCGGTCATGAGCAGAGGGAAGAAGGGTGAAGTGTTCATTTCACACTGATTCTCACAGATTCTCCCCGAAAACAGCACTCATCCCTTCTGTGACCATTTCATTGGCCAATGCAAGTCACTGTGCCATGGTTAACTACAAGGGCTTGGAAGTGAAATTCTCCCACAACCAGAAGAAGAACAAGAAACCTCAGTGAACAATTCTAAGAACTACCAGCAGGATATTTGTTTGCTGGGCACCAGATGGCTGAGCCAATATCATTGTTTGTGAAGTGCTGAGGCCAGGTATCAGATTAAGACATGGAAGAGCTTCCATGTAACAGAATGGGCTGGCTAAGGAAGCAGCAAATTCCTTTTCATTGGCTGTATTGGGAAAGAACATAAAGACTTTCTCTAAAAAATGCTAAAGGAATCCCAAATGACAATAGGAGCCAAATAGGTAGCATAATGTGCGAATCATCCAGGGAAAAAAATATGCCTTAACCATATGGAAATAATCTATGGTTCCATAAAGGCATTTGCTCTCTCCCATGTGTCTTCATAAGTGGAGACTTCCCAGTCAACTTTTGAAAGGGACAGAGAACAAAAGGACATTCATTTACTTCCAAACAAGAACTGTGTGACAGATGGTGAGTGACACCACACCTCAGCCCGAGAGCCAACAGAGAGTGGAGGGGACAGGGGAGCTGGCGGTGTATGCCCCGTGAAAAAGGGAGTGTCACTCAGGCTGAGTGCTTCCCTGGGGGGAGGCAGACCCAGTGTGGCCAGATTTTCCAATCTGATTGCTTAAGAAAGGCCAGAAATCTTGATACGTACATGCACTCTCCCCTTTTGCAATGTCGGTGCCATTATTTTCAAAAGACACTCTGTGGGTCGAACGAAGCATGATGTAGGCTGGATCTGGCCAATGGCCCACCAGTTCCCGGCTTCTGCTGGAAAGGACAATTCTAAGTATGGATGTGGGGAAAATGGGGAATTGTATGGTCTCTAAGACCCTGGGGGGAGCCCAGTAAGTATCACCCTTCTTCCTGAATTCTGAACTAATGGAAAAATGAGACAAAAAAGTGAGCTGATGGGGGTCGGGGGAGGGCAAATTATAACCTTTCTTACTGAATAAAGCAAGACTGGGAAAGATGGGCAAGTCAGCTTCCTAGATTTAGAGATGCTGGACTGGGTCAGGTCTCTCCTCCCTCCTCTCCTTACCACCCATGCCCATGTGCACGACGTGTGCCCCTGCCAGGTAGCTGGTTCCCTAAAAACACAGAAGAAGAGGCAGAGCTACCTAGGCCTGGTTTCTCCTTCCAGATTCCCCCCATCAGACAATTCACTCCTTCTCCCACCAATAGAGATGAGGGTGGGCAGGAGAGTTTCAGACACACAATAGTGGTGGAAAGGACGAGATCCCACAAACAGTTATTTCCAGCCAAGGCCACCTCTAGCACACAGTGCATCTTTGTGAGAATTACAAAAAGGCACTCCAACCTGGCAGCTGAATGGCAGAAAGGACCCTTCCTCCCCGCTGATGCAGCCCCAAGCTGGGGCACACAACTTGGCAAGAAGCACCAGGGCTAGATTCCAGCCCACACTTGCCTACTCGGCCTGGTGCCTAAGTATAAAAACCCACAAGTGCCCAGAGCAGCCCTGCTTCAGACTCTAATAATCCTATCGCTTTGATTCCAGAGTCTTCAGTCTCCAAAGTAACCACATTGTGAACAGCACCCCCTCTCTGTCCACCTCCAGCAGTTGGAATTAATATGGGTCCAGGCTGTGTCAAGTTTGTGAATGGGGCGGAACGGACAAAAAGTGGACTGCCTGGCAGAGCTGGTGCCTTTTTTATTATTATTATTGTTCTCTCAATTTCCCCAGTCATGAAGTTGGTACAAATTTTCAAAGCGTGAACAGCCATTTTTTTTAGCATGTCAGAATTTAGTGAGGCTATAATCATTTCTTCACAATGTTTTTTAGTAAAGAATATATTAAGGGAGACGTTGTTTTAAAAGTTTCCATGTACAACTGTGGCTTGTCCCAAATTCTCTGTATTCAGATGTCAGACTATAATTGTTGGTTAGCAGCAAGGTTACCAGATGGGTTATAAAATGCATTTCAAGTGAATATCAAAAGGACTTAAGGAAAATACAATTAACAGCTGGTGTAGTTGAGGCAGGCTACGGTTTCACTGTAAAAAAAAAATGAACACAATCTTCATTAGAGTGAAGCACATTTCTTCATCCATGACATACCGTCTTCATTTCTAGAGTTCAACTCAAGAAGGAAGAAAGACATCCAGCTCTAATTAAACAAAACAAAACAAAACAAAAAGGAGTTGGAAATTTCTACTTATCAGGGGTGAGAGATATGCCCATGGAGGGGAAAGCAGAATGAAAAACAAAGAATATTGAGTTGCAGCTGATCTCACTAATATTTCATAACCAGGGAAATGCAGTCAGTGCTGTCTCCAGAGACCCACACAGGATGTTAGGCTTCTACATTCTTTCATATTTCTACTCAAGCCAGGTGCATTTAGAAAAAAAATTAAATGTCTGATACTATTTAGCTGGAAGTGAGTTCTTTTCTTTACCACATTTCCAACAAACAGAATTCCACATTTTGCCAACCTATTTCCAGGTCACTGATATGTTTTAAGAAAAGAAAGCAGACATGATCGACTGGATAATCTACAAAGACCACTCTTTCAAAACACAGCTTAAGTGAGACCCACTCATTCGTTCATTCATTCATTCATTCAGCTAGCACTTACCAAGCATCTCTAAATAGGCAGGGTAATAACTGCTTCTACAGCACCCTTTCCTTTCCTCTAAGACCACAAAGTACACAACCAAAGTTGTTTTTATGTACAGTTTAAAACCGTCACATTTTTTTTTTCTCAGTGAGATGAGCAAGTGACATGTTTCCCCTTTAATAAGTATCTGAGGAAGAAATAAGCAAACAAACCCACTCCATTCCACACGTAATTCCTTGCATGTAAAAGAGAGGGAGAACATATTTGTATTATGGAGAACATATATTTATGATTATCACTTTCACTTTAACGAACAGAGAGATGTCCTAAATATGGAGTTCCTGGGAGTAAGCAAGAGCAAACACTCTGCTGTTGGCAACTGTGGTTGCACTAATCTCAGGGCAGAAGTCTGCGGCGGAACCCTCGGGGGTAGAGCACGTGGCTTTCTTCACTTATCTTTCTAACTCCTTCCACTTGGAGACTTGTAGGGTGCAGGGCAGGTTCACAGATAAATAGTCCTAACACAAGATGCCCGTAACAATGAGGTTGCTTTCTCCTCTTCTCCCTTCCCTCACAAAGATAACAAACAGAGGAGGAAAGCGTGGCACATGGGAAAGTGGAGTTAAAATGTACTGCACGTTACTAATCCTAACATAACATTGGCAGCTTGTACCATCCCCCTGCCAAACCCAAATTAACACACTGCCTTACTGGAAGGCAAAGGCTGCAGCTATATTTATAGCTCAATTAACAAGTTTCATAACTAAACCTCCAGAAGTCCTAGGCAAACCTGACAAATGCTATGCATCTTAACGCCACGATGACCCTGCCAGAATGGCACCATCTTCTAACGGGGAACAACTCCTGCTTTCACCTTGTGAGAACAATGATGATTGGCACCGGCCCATCTGATAAAGGGAAGCCGGCTGGGCAACTCGGCTCTTGTCAGGGGTACATCTCTAACAGCTCCCAACCAGCGCACATACGGTTGATTCAAGCAGGCGGCTAATTCTTCTTCCCTTTGCAGATGGATGGAAATGCCTGCTCCTCAGGAGCCAATGGCTGCAAAGGATGGCTGCCATCTTATGACTCAGGAGCCTTGGTCCTTCCGGGAAGAGTGTAACAGAAACACAGGGTACGTCACTTGGCGGGTATTGTAACTTCAGAAGAAGTAGAAAAGCTCTTCATAATATCTTCCAAGCAGGTTATTTTTGCTTGAGGGGGAAAGGCTCTTCAGAGGATGATTGGTGCATGGGTGGTACTGCTGGCATGACTAGGAAGGGTACGGTAAAGTGTTTTTAATACGGCACTTGACTTAGAGCAAACTGCCTGCAGAGTCCAGTCCAAGATTCCCTTTTACCCAGGAAGAACACACTTGAACGCATGGCACAGGGCACCGTGATGATCTACTTGCTCATTTAGCTCCTCTGTGGGACTGGGAGCTCTTTGAGCCCAAGGAGGGAGGAACATTCTATAACACGGTGGCCGCTGCAGCATTTAGTTCAGAAGTCAGTAACAGTAAGGGCTCAGCATTTGTGGATGAGGAAATGAATCAATGAATGCATGAATGAATGAATGAATAATGCAATAGATACACAGTACCATTCTCCCACATACCATCGAACTTATAATGCTGCAAGCCTTTTGGTTTAATTTACAGGCTGGAGTTACACACACTTCATGCACCATCCTCACAGCTTCCTATCAACTATAATGCAGCTCCAGCTACCTCTATCGTGGGTCTCTTCCCCATTAAGAGCAGGTTATTCAGGTCACAAAAATTTGGAAAACACCTACAATTTGCTGGTCAGAGCCCACATTCATTTCTATTGTTTGAAACCCTTAGCTACTAACATGGGGGCAGAGTAGATGATCAACTATCAATGCTACTTGAATAGATTAAGGTCCACAACTTTGGTAAGTTACTAATTCCTGAGCTTCAGTTTCCTCATCTGTAAAATGAGAGAGTTAATCCTGAATTATCTTTAGGTGACTTTTCAACTTTAAAACACTACGATTTTATTTTTCTGCGCTCTAGTCATACCCACACATATGAATGGCGTACTTCTTTGTTCTCCTATCCCCTAAAATGGATGATTGCTGAAGCTATTTTTAAGACACCAAAACTTCTGAATCTGGTATAAGAGAGCCCACACTCTTTTGCCGCCTTTGCACTCTCATTGCTGGGCCTTTGAGTTCCAAGTACAAGAGTATTTTTTCCAAGGAATATAAAAGGATCATTTTCTCAGGACAACTTTGTGGCTGCTAAAAAAAAAAAAAATCATAAAGCTACAAGCACAGGATAAAGAGGATAAGACAAGTAAGGTGTTGTTATTAAGGTAGACTGGAGTCAGACTAATAAGGAAATTCTGCCAGGGTCCTAGGATCTATTGTCTCTCCCTGCTTTTTCAAGGAACAGGATGTGGAACAGAGAGGCCTGTGCAACAAGGACCTTAAAGAGGTAGTCCACTGGCCAAATCTGGCCCCCAAATATGTTCAGTGGGCCAAGTTGTGCACAGCTGCTGAGGTTCTGATGTGAATTTAAATAAATGCCTTTGGGTGGGTCATGGACTGCCCAGTTTATCAATGGTCCTTACCACTCCCTACGTCTTCTATCTATGTCTTAACATTTTCATTCATTAATGGCACTGGCCCTTTGCTAAATTCACTGTATCTGTCTTCTCTTTCTAGAATAGAATGCTATGTCCCCTGAGTATAAGATGGTCCTCTGTTCATGTTATATACAGTGCCTTGAAGAGTGTCTGGCTCATGTAAGTATTCTGTACCTATTTAGACAGTGTACCAGGTACTGGAGATTTTGCGATGAATGATACAAAGTGCCTTGTCTCAAAAGCTCACACTTAAGAGAAGGGGTAAGGAACACAGGGAAACACATATAACAACCCAGCACAAGAGCTTTGATAAGGGAGCTATGTTAGAAGAGATGAACAGGAAAGCAGGGAACATTTGCATTGTTCCTCAGTGTTCGTAGAAGTTCACGACCTGGACAAGGGAGACAGGGCATTCCACACAGAGAGCTGAGACCGGGTAAAGTCACAGAGCGTCGGAAGTACACACGTTCGGGACTCAGGCCACTTCAGTCGAGGTCGGAGAGACAGCACGGAGGAGGAGCCGCTAGAGGTGACACCAGGGAGGTAGCACCTTTGCAGGATTGTGAAGACCTCCAGGGCCGCCGTGCTGAGGAGTTTAGATGCTATTCTGCCGGAAAGAGATACTATTAAAGTATTCCAACCAGGGAGTGGCAAGAAGAGAATGGTGGTTTTGAAAGTTACTCTGACATCACTCTAGGGTTGGGTTGGCATGAGAATAGGCTAGGAGAGTTTTACAGAGGTCTCCAGGAGAGGATGAAAGTCTATGAGGGCGGGTAGGAAAAGTTGTGTTTCTCTTGGGAGAAATTCATGCAATAGAAATTCTGGAGACAGAACTAACAAGTGGGAGAGGAAAAGAGGTAAGAGTTGAGCATGGGCCCGCGGCTTCTGGCTTGGATAAACTGGGTGATGGCGTTGCAGTGGAGGGGAGGACAAAAGAAGGAACTGGAAGGGGGTACAGCCACTGAATTGTCCATATCATGGTCCATCGTGACCTTTCTCAGGGCAGTTTGAAAAAAATGAGGGGATTGAAAATAAGTGCAGTGGATCAAAGAAGGAATATGATGTGAACAATAAATGCTCGTAGAAGAAGGGGTGATTTATTTATTTTTTCAAAAACCTTGGGGAAGGGGGAAGGGGGATGAATAGACAGGACACAGGAGATTTTTAGGGCAGTGAAACTATTCTGTCTGATACTACAGTGGTGGGTGCATGTCATTCTGCATTTGTCAAAACCCATAGAATGTACAACCTCGAGAGTGAGCCTTAATGTAAACTACGGACTTTGGGTGATGGTGGGTCACTGTAGGTTTGTTGATTGTAACAAATGTACCACTGTGGTGGCAGAGGTCGATGGTGAGGAAGGTTGTGCCTGTTTGAAGACAGGAGGTATATGAGAAATCTCTGGGCTTTCCCCTCAGTTTTTTTGTGAACATAAAAAGAAAGTTTATTAATGAAAAAAATTAGTGAAGTTTGAAAAGGGAAATAAGGTGGTATCTTGACAGAAAAGCAAAGTCAGGAAAGACAGTGGTTTTCTTTCTTTCTCTCTTTCTACAGATATAGGAATATAAGTATTTTTAGGCTTTGAAGTGGTCTGTGAGGAAAATATTTGAGAGAGAAGATATAGTTGGTGCAAATAAAACTCCTTGGGAAGGACTTAGAATAGCGCCAGGTGCATAGTAATTGCTCAGTAAATGTCAGATCGTTACCACTACTGTAATATCCATTACTTTCTTCTTTATTGTATAGTAATTTAGGTCACTGCCCAGCTCACTAATGAGACCATTAGCTCATATAGAGAAAGGATGTGGCCGCTTAGAGTTTGTGTTCCTTATAAGCACTTAGCACAATTCCTCCAACAGAATCTTTATTCATTGATTGATTCATTCAACATAGTTATTGAACAAATGGTGGCAATTGAATCTTCTCAGATGGTCATTTGGGCTTCTGCCTTTATTCCAAGTGTATTTTAAGCATTTTTATCCTTACCTGTGAAGTACCATGTGGTATGTATTAAACAAATGGCCCCAGCCCTCTCAGTTTACAATGCTAAACTCATCTGTGTCAGTTATGAGACTTTCAGCCACAGGGAACATAATTACAAGTCTAGAAGAAGGAGACTGAGGGGTCTAACTGGAGTAGGATCAGAGACTCCATAATGACATCAAAGATTGGGGTCCTTCTATTTTGCTGCTATGCTGATCTTAGTGTTGCCTTCATCCAAAAGCTGGCCTCCTTCAGTGTCACAAAATGGCCACAGTAGTTTTAGGTGTCACTTATAGACAGAACAACATCCAGAGGATAAGAGACCATTTCCTCCTGGGTACCTTTGCTGTGAGAGGGAACCTTTCCAAAAGACTCCCAGCAGACTTGTCTTACATCTCAGTGGCCAGAATTGTGTCACAAGCCAGAACCTCAAACCATCTTTACGTAGCTTTGGGGAATGGGGCCACCATGGCTGCCTTAGGCTATTTAGGAGCTACCCCCTAGGGAAGGGCAGCAACCTTTCCAGAGTACATGGTATTATGGTGGAGAGGTGACCCTGGAATACACAGAGTTCTGCTTGGAAGGATAAAGAAATGGGGTGGGGCAGAGAAATGGATGTTGGATAGACAGTCAACAGCGTTAGACTTGAATCAAGACTCATACAGCATAAGAATAAAAAAGTGCCTCTTCTAATATGTGGACATAAAATTTTCTTCTGGAAGTTACTCTATGATGATATAGAAGATATACTAGTAAAAACGATGAACAAGTAAATAACTACTTCAAGTTTCAGCCAGGTGATATGAGAAGGGCATCATCAAAGTGCTTAGAGACGCACCACACACACTGCCTTGTGGTCTCAGAGTAGTTCCCATGGTGCGGGAGACAGATTCTTCTTTCCCTCCATCAACATTTCATTGTCAGTTATGTGTCAGAGCTCATACCCAAATCTGGAAGTAAATACTAATAAATCAGGTTTCCTTTACTAGAAGAGTATATAATCTAGAACAGAAGACTAATAACTACATAAGTAACTGTTAACATGTGTTTTTAGATGCAGGATGAGTATATAAGGCACAGTCTAGCCCCAAATTAGCAACAGTCCGTTTTATTTGGGGGCAGGAAGAATTTCATATAGGAATGTGATGCTTGAACTGGGTTTTGAAAAGTAAGTAGTTGCTTGCAAGATGAAAAAGGGACTAGGAAAGACTTTCCAAAAATAGGAAATATTATAGCCAAAGGTGTACAGTACACGTGTGAATTCTGCCCCCATGGAACGCCAAGTGGATTCAAATGGCTGGAGAATAGAGTTTAAGAAGGAGTGTTGGGGGCTTCCCTGGTGGCGCAGTGGTTGAGAATCTGCCTGCCAATGCAGAGGACACGGGTTCGAGCCCTGGTCCGGGAAGATCCCACATGCCGCGGAGCAACTGGGCCCGTGAGCCACAACTACTGAGCCTGCGCGTCTGGAGCCTGTGCTCCGCAACAAGAGAGGCCGCGATAGAGAGAGGCCCGCGCACCGCGATGAAGAGTGGCCCCCACTTGCCGCAACTAGAGAAAGCCCTCGCACAGAAATGAAGACCCAACACAACCAAAAAAATAATGTAAAAATATTTTTTAAAAAATTAATTAATTAAAAAAAAAAAAAAAGAAGGAGTGTTGTTGGGGGTGAGCCTGGAGATTTTGACAGGAACGAGATGATGGAGGGCCTTTTTTTCTCACCATGTACATAAACTGAGATTTTGTGTAATAAGTAACACTGAAGACTTTGCAAAGTGAATAGGCATTTTAAATATCACTGGAAGCTGAGTCATGGGGAGATTGGGGTGAGAACAAGTCTAGAGACAGGGCTTTTGGTTTAGCAGTTGCTTCAATTGTTCAGGCAAAAGCATGATATTGCTCGAGCCAAGGCAACAATTGAGAGTCTGGAGAAGAGGGAGGGATAAAACACTTGATAAAATTCAGTGACAATTTGGATGTGGAAAAAGAAATGGAAAAGTCAGAATAACTGAATAGGTGAAAGTATGATTAATCAGGATAGAGAAGACAAGAGGAGAAGTTAAAAGGCAGCACGATCAACTCATCTGGTTTGCCCAGGACTCTTCCAGTTTTAGCACGAAAAGATCTACATCCTAGAAAACCCCTCAGTCCCAGGCAAACCAGGATAATTGGTTATCATATAAGGAAAAGAACATTTTGAGGAAAGCATGATAAGTTCAATTTGGAAGATAACAAATTCCTAACCTATTGTGCAGTAGAACATTCAATTTGCATCTACTTGACCCCCAAACAGCTGGCCAGGTCAGTGAAAATTCAAACAGCTAGCATTCACTAACTGGGTACCCCCCCAAAATATGGTTTTCCAACAATTTCCACATTTACACTCCATCCTGTAGATACCACCATCCAGCTTTCCCACAGTTAAGGTAAGAGCCCTCACACAAGCGGATGTATAGTTTTTACACTGGGTTTGGTGGGCTGCAGATACAATGTAAAGGATGATTGATGGACACTGATGGATTTGATTCACTTGTGCAAATTTTTTAAAAAACTTATTCTTAAAAGGAATATGTCCTATTGTAACCCATGGTCATTTCTATCAAGGGGGCTACCATCTGCTTTTGCAGCCTACAAAATTATTATTCATCAGAAAAGACAGTGCTTCCCTGCCTTATTTATCTTTGTATCACAGAGACATCCATGTACTGTATATACACAAGTGCTCAACAATTTGTTGCAAAACTGAATTATTTTGAGCCTATAAATGTATATATTACACTTATTACACATAAAATCAAAACAGCTATGATCTCTAAATTCCTTTACCTTTTTTAACAAATAAGAATTTGAAAACCATATACAAGGAAGTTTTAGGTTTGTACAACAACTAACTCTGAGAAATCTAAACATCCAGTTTAGCTTAGTAAAAGCCTAAAACATCATAGCAAGAAGAAAGTTCCACTGAATACATTTATTTATGCTTGAGACCAATATTGTCCCACCAATAGCAGGCTCTATAAACTGACCCAGTGCTCAAAGAGTCCCCAAATGCCTTATTTAAAACAATGGAGCAGACATTTAGGATGATATTCAGCTCTTAACTTGGCAATTCCCACTACTGATTTAAACCAGACCTTTAGTGTTATTTTTAACATAGGTTTTGGATTTAATTATCTTAAATGTCTAAAAGAATGCATACAATTCCCAAACTGTTTATCTCTTTTATGGTAAAATCTCTTCCCCTATCGCTAGAAATCTGTTTTAATTATTTAATCAGTTTGGCTGAAGCTCACAAAGCATTAAATTGTTAGTTGTTACTTAACATTCCTTATAAATTGCATTTATTAATTTCTGGATAGAGACTTGTCCATTGCTACAGTAATTTAAATTAGTACCACATGGTTACAGACTGCTGCTGAATGATGATTAAATCTTTGGGGCAAATTCAGTCTTTTAAGATATTTAAATGGCACTAGAGATAAGCTAACCAAATTTGGGTCCAAGAAGTTACAATTTATCAAAAATGTAATAAACCATGGCCAGAATATTCATCGTAAGCAGCACATAATGTGGTCCATGAAATGACATTTTAGCATCTCTCTCACTGTGGTCACAGGGAACTGCTGACGACGCAGACACAGCAATGCTCATTGATGTTTAACAGTTCCCATCTACAAGTTACTTCGCAATATTGTGACTTTTTATACACTCGAGTCCCCCTGATACTCTATCAGTCATTTTGTTATTCAGCACACTGACACCTTCCTTTCTTGGCGCTTTAATTTCACGGGTGCAAACAATCAACATAGCACACAATCCTTTGAAATCTTAGCAACAGAAGGAGGAACTGTAGGACCTTGGTGGCCTTTCAGAATGACAAATCGCTAGGGGAAAGGGCTCTGTAGGGACTGACTCTAAACTACTTAGGTACAGATGATGAGGAGGAAGCTCGGAAAATGTTAAGGGATCTATCCCAGGTCACAAAGGTGGCGACAGGCTCTAGAACTCGGTTTCTTTAGTTGCAATCCAAAACTGTTTCTTCAGTACCTACTACCACTACCGAGTCTATTCGGCTGATATGATCCTAGACCTTAAAATTTGCTCACATCGTTGAAAGGACATGGTCATTTCTTCCCAGGGAACCAACTGGGGGAAATCAAGTGATAAGAAATGAATCTTCCCATTGCTTCCAGGTACTTAATAATAATAATAATAAAAAAGAGGGTGATAGGCAAGGGATAGAGGAGACCATAAGTGTCTCCTACTGGAAAGACGGACTGAAACACTCAGGTAGAATAACAAAATCAACTCATAAAATAATAGATTCATCTTCCTGCAGCTAAAGATAAATATTAAATAATCCTAGGTGCTGCTGGATAAAAATTAATTTCTGTAAGGCAAATAGTGTAGTACGTATATGTGTTTCAATTTCTGTTTGGCAAGGTGCCTATTTTGAGCATCCTGCACAGACCTTTGAAGTACGGGGGCTGCTGTGATAATGCAGATGCTGAAACAAGAATTGCTTCCTCCGGGCTCCCAAGCACTGTAGAAAGTCTGTTTTGGATTGTCAGTCTCCCAGCTAATTCCAGGTATTCGGTCTAAAAACACAACATTTGTTAATGCATTAATGATACATTGCGGCCCTTCTGAATTGAATTGTGCCAGAAGATGGGAGTGACATTAACTTATTAGAGAAGGCACAAAGTGCTGAACCACTGCAATTTATGTTCCCCAAATTACAGTCAGGTGCAGTCGCCCGCATGGGGCCTGTTGAAACAGGATACAGTGAGAAAAGAAGTGCTTCAGATAGAGCCCTCTAATGATTAATTTACAATGGAAAGAAGGAGAAAGGGCAAATAATACACTGTATTCTAAATCATGAAACTATTATAGACGTCCCGCCTGCCTGCTCTTAGACCATCTGAGAGCTAAGCCGTTTTATCCTACAGCCCCGGTTGTTTTAACTGTGCTTATTTAATACCGGCGTTTGACAAATCACATAAAGTGTTCCTGGGAAGTCAAACACCCTCAGGACCACTTCTGTAGAAACTTTCAGAAATGTTAAAGTAAAAACAACCACCAAAACAATTGCGACAACTGCAAACTGAACTTTTTCAGAAGTTCACTAAAAGCCATTTTTAAAAAAAATCATGAACATTTATCCCTGGAAGTATCTTCTGGTAGGAGCATGGAGGTTAGAGAAAGGGATATTCTGGACCAAGCAAACGCCATGAGGCATGGTGAGTTCTTGATGGTCATGGACAGAAGAGGAAAGTCACTGGGGAATCAATGAATGGAGTCACCCTCAATTCCAAGTCTACTCAAGTTCTTTCTACAGAAGGTTTTAGCAGAACACTGGGTCACTAAATGGAACCAAAGAGTGGGGTCCCTCACTTTGACATTCTACCAACACTCTATGCATCTTTCCAAAAGGGACATACAACCCAGCATACCGACTGAATTCTAACTTGCCTCACTGCATTCTGTCTCCTCTGAATACCTCCTGGAACTTCATCTGGTCTTCATTCCATGTTATATAAACCAATATGAGCTGCTGGAAAATTGCCCTTGAGGTGGTTGTACTTCAGTACTGGGCAACATGACTCATGAATATTTTTAACAGTCAAGGCCATATGTTCCTCTCCTCTATGGAGCATGGAGCCAAACAGAGCTTCTTAAATAGCACACAGTGTGGCAGCTACTGCCAGGCACACTGAGAAGAGGCTTACAGTTGGATTTATTCCCACAATCAGAGATGGGAAAGGTCCCTGACTTGAAGAGAGAACACCAGATGACGCGAAGCTAAGAAAATATCAGGAGAATAAAGGGTCTGTTTTTGTGTTCTGTCTTCATCTTTGTTTCTATGCTTGATTTATTTTACAAATCAGTTAAGGGAAATGCTCTTTACAGGTCAGTCTTCAAGTTAAGCCAAGCCCTCTTCCTCCCCTATACTTTCTCCTACCATACTGTCAGGATTCCAGGGTACCCAGGAGGTGATGCCACAAACCCATCAACACCCAGAACTGTAGTCACAGAAAAGAAAACTTCCCTGTTTTCAAGATATGACAAAGTTTCAAAGTACAAAGACACTCATGGACTGGGGAAAGTGGAAGCAATTTTTGAAGAACAGCTTTTAGAGGGGATGAGGCTTTGTGTTAAGGGAGAGGAATGGAAGAGATGAGAATAAAAGAGACATAGTTGCTTGAAAGAGGATGGAGGCTCTGAGGGGGACCAACATGCCAAAGGGGAAGGGGTACAGGAAAAAAAGAAACTGGGTTATTACCTGAGATTTTTTCCTTGACAGGCCCAGATTTCTACTTTCTAATGGCAATTTTGTAAATGTTCAACTTTGTTTTGTTTCTGAATAGGGATCTACTTTAAATTATCCAGCTTGAGTTGACCAACTGAACTTATTTCTCAAACTTTCTGGCTAAGTTTAACAACCTGATATTTATTTAAGAGCCCAGCACTGTTTGGCACTATGTTAGGAATGAGAGATCTGGCTTTGGGCAGGACTGACAGGGTCCCTGCCCTTCCAGATCTTATGTCACTATACTAGCATTTGACAAGCATTATGGCAACAGCTGTGTGGGGTTAGGGAGGGTCCCCCAGAGGGAATAAGAGCTAAGGTGAGACTTTCGTGATACAGAGAAACAACTCTGATCACCTTTATGAGTCTAATCTCACCATTTGTAAAGTTAGGATTCTCCTGCCTCCCACTGGCTTAGTGCATCAGAAGGAGGCAACTAATTAGAATGTGGTTACCTGTGTGGGAATAAGCAAGCGTTTGTTGGAGGGAAGAAAATGTAGTGTGTCACCAATCCTGGGAGGCCACGAAGGTGCCAGTTGGGGGATTCAATGTTAACCCTGAGTTTCCAAAATGACACAGGAAAAATACATAGCTGTGCTTTCCGGCCTCAAATCTCTGCCCCTGCCTGCCTTGCCAGCCCACTTACCCCACGCCCTCAGACTAAATGCCTTCAAAGCAAGCAGATACAAGTGGCAGTTAATAAATCTGATTTTCTCTTGTCCCTTGCGCAATCTGGCACTATGCTCACCCTGTACCTTGCTCTGTCCGGTGATCTGGTTTGGGGCCCTGGTTCTATTGCCACATCACCGTAAATGGCACTTGAGTACAAAACGAGGTCTGTCAGGAGTGAAAGAACTTCAAAAACAAATGCCACCAAACTCTTTATTTGACAATTGTAGTTCAGGGTAAATCAACTGCCCAACTCTACATGGGCGTGTAAGCTTACTACAAAACATGTCTGGAATAGCAGGGGATTCCTCTGACCTCACGCCTTCCGTAAGAGTTATTACTTTTTACTTTTTACTGTCTTTGACTGTATTCCCATGATGCAGAATACTTTCAAGTGTAAAAAATGCAATCATCCAACTGCTTAGGCAATCTCATACCAAATATCTATATGGCTAGAAAAAAATGAGTATGTGCCCTTGTGTAGAAAATATCTGGGGTTGAATTGTTCTCTTTTTGTTTAGATAGGTGGCTGTCTGTTATACATGGGCTTAATTATTTTCCCCACTTGCTTTTATATGCACTTTCACTCCTGTGGTGGCAGGGTTTTATTATTATTATTATTTTTAATCCCAGAAAAAAAGGAAAAGATTCAATATGGAAAAAGGGCAAATGCAGTGAAATCTGCTATAATGATTGTTCAGTGGGAACCGTGGTCATTGCAGGGTAGGGTTGCACACCTACTCATTCTTTTGTGATGATCATGCTTTTACTATTTCAAATTTAATACTTTTTCTAATATATTATATGTTACCTCCCATGTATTTAAGCTGTACTTAAAAGCATGCTAAGAACTGGTAATTCTTTAATGGTTGTTCACTTACAAGCAATTGTGGGTCATTACACAATCATTTAAAGGGCATTAATGAGAACCATTTAATGGTTTTAGTAGAATATCATTGTAAGGGACAGGGGAAAAGTTACTGGCTGTAAATTTTTATGACCATTTCTTACAAAACGTATTACTTTAAAGATTTATGTATGTAACAATGAGTACAATAAAAGCCATGCTAAAAATAATTTGAAATCAAAGTAATGCATAGATATAAGTCTTTGCTCTGCTGTAATTGGGTGGGCCCCATTTTTTTTTAAATCTTCCTTTTCTCCTTCCTCCCTTCTTCCCCTCCTTCCTTCCTCCTCTCTTCTTTCCTCCCTCCCTCCCTTCCTTCCTTCCTTCCTCTCTCTCTCTCTGCCTTCATCCTCCCTCCCTTTCTTCTCTGCCTTCTTCCCTGCTTCCTACCCTTCTTCAACACTTCCATTTTGTTTCTTAAAAGACATTTTTAGTACCATTAAAGATTTTATTTTTAATGAAAACCATTAGAGATTGAATTCTTAACCAATATGATTTTTAGTTGCTGTGGGTGGAGAACAGAGGGATAAACAGAACAGAACAACGTGGCACAGAAATGCCCCAAATGTCATGAATCTTTGTTTACAGACCTCTCCCCCATATATCATTATTTTAAACTATTTCCTCTTATATATACTATAGGACTAAAATAGAAAATCCAACACTTTCTAAGACATCACTCCCTCAGGTAGGACAGGTGACTAAAAAGGAAGAGGAACTAGTCCTGGTAGGACACCCATGGAGATCTGTAAAATACATACAAAAAGGGGCCTCATAGGTACCCAGAGGAGACCCAGCATCCTGCTCCAAGCAGCTCACCTCTTGAAAAAGAAATGGGTATTTGAGAAGCTCACTCTACTGAGGGAGTAACCTTATTAAAGTGCTTTAATAACACAACAGTCATCGTACTATGCCTGGTTTTGTCCACTTGTGATTCTCATGGAATACATAATGAATAAGACAATGCCTCTTTCCCAGGATTCTTGCAGAAGCAGGAGGATATTTCTAATTAAAAAGGCAGAGTTAGCGCGGCACACGAAATGAACAGAACCGTATCTCTAGAAATGCCGAGATTTTACTGTTTGCATTAAGTAACGCTTGTATTTCTCTCTGAATCCAGCCCAATACCCATTACCAATATGATGAAGATTTAAGATAACTTGGTGAAAAGATGGTGAATTACAACTTTTAATTAAAATGTAGAAAATGGTTGCTTTAAAATAAACATGATAACACTTTCATGATCGTTAATTTTTTATGGAGAGAACAACAAAAGCAACCTGAATATTTTAGAATGCGACATTATGAAGTCAGGCAAAGGGGATTTTTAGAAAGTTATGCATATCCCAGACAGAAGACTGTGCAGTTGCTACTCTCCATTTCTAGTTCCCTTGGAAACCCCAGTCGAATGCAACTGACACATCTGGATTCACAAGGATTTCTTTACTTGACCTATTCAGGTAAAGCAAGTGATGACGAGGATGGAAAGAGGGTAAGGCAAGCACTGAGGTTTACACAGTTATTTACGCCAAAGAGCAGTTCAGTGAATAGAACAGGGAGGAGTAGAGCTGATTTCCCTATGTAACCTATATATCTTGATATAAAAAACAATTTTTTAAATAAATCTAATGTAGAGTTGAAATGTTACTGGTGCCACATTCTAGATTGAAGGAAGAAATACATTGAAAGACTGGCGAGTTCGTGTGTGCTGTGGTCCCTCTACCATATTCGTTCATATTGATGCAAACCTAGCTTCACACCTCCTTCTGACATTAGCTCCAACTCTTCCCCTAGAGAAATGTTCTACTACTATTAGGTCTCCTCCAGCTCAGTGCGTGTGCGGTCTTCTCTCCCTCACATGATTCATGCTGATTCCTACCAGGAATCACCCTGACTTCTCTCTGCCCATGTGTTCTCTATCTTGATTAGTTCAAGTCCACCTCCTCCATGAAGCCTTCCCTGACTGCTGTAGCCTAAGGTCTGGCCTCAAAAACCTGAATCTACCACCAAATGCTTAGGCCAACTATAGTGAGAGTCATGGGGAAGACAGAACTGTTCACCCGCTGGTAGGGTGGGTATTCTTTTGGGTCAGTTGGCTTCTTTGTCTGTAAAATAAGGAAATAATTGTGTCTGCCTTAGAAGGCTATTGTGATAATTACATGGAAAACACATTAAAAAGCATCTAGAACAAAGCAGTTTCATATAAATGTTAGTTCTTTTCTCTCTCTTTCCCTTCCTTTCAAATTTAGAGACATATGTGTCTAAGGCATTCACATATAGTAATTTGTTATATTTACTTACTTGTACCTTTAAAAATTTTTTTGTTTTGTGGGTCTTCACTCTCTATCACCTTGCTGCATTAGTCTATGATCCCTCAAAGGAAGGGACCCTTATTTACGTATCATCATATTCCCTGCCTCATGTAGTAGAGCTCTATATACAAAGTTAGGATCAATAAATAGTTATTAAAAGAGTAGATATTAGTCACTTTCTCTAATGTTTGGGAAACCTTTTTAATTTACATAAAAATAAAAGCCCCAGATTAGCAACACTGTATTCCCCTAGTTCTCTATATATGACTGAATTTACACACAATGGGAAGGGAGCATCAAACAGTCCGATTTCATGTTCTGTCCTGTCACCTAAGCTGGATAGCTCCATGTAGTAATAGGTGGTACTAATGAAGTACAATCGTGCATTTAATTCCCAGTGTGGGTATGTTTAATTTACGGACAGAACTTTTCTATGCCTAAGGAATATATCTTTGTACTTCTAGGCAAGTGTTAAAAAATAAAAATAAAGAATGCTACTGGCCTCAAGGTGGTCTCGGGAAATGAGCAGTGAGGATCAACACAAACAAGGAAAAATTCAACTTGTCTTACACGCTATTGATGGAAGGATGGCCTTGTGATCTTGGTAGTCAGAGGACACTACATTTTAGCATTCAGCACTTAATTCATAAGCTCCTTCCATTGGTGAAATGGGGTGTGGTCCACAAAGGCAGCAGAGCAGAGCTGCTATAGGTTTGGCCTCTAGGCGCCAGATGGCCTGGCTGCTCAGGGACCTATAGTCAAGTTACATCACCACCCTCTGCCTCCATTTCCTGACTGGTAAAATTGAGAGGAGTTCCTGCCTCGTGGCATTGTCCCCAGGCACAAAGAGGTAACAGATGGAAAGCCGTTACAGCGGGGCCTACAGAGTGAGGGCCATGCAAGGGTTAAGTGTGAAGCTGCAGGATCTGAAACACTCAAAATGATTCTGCAGTAGCGCTCGTTTCTTCTCTTCAACTCTCTCCTCCTTCATAAGGAGCAGCATGGAGTGAAATCCTAAAACTCATAACAGGGGCATTCCTCCCTCTCAGTGGTGGAGTAACAGAAGAAACACCCCAAGTCCTTTCCGCAATCACTCTTACACTTTTAAAAGCCAATCAGCATATGTGTGTGTCCCGCCTCTGAGACGCCCTGTGTTCTGAGGCCCTCGGAGCTGATGCCCTTAAGTGGCATGTCTGGATTTAGAAAGTGCCAAACTAAAAGCAAAACCAGAGATGACAGATAAAGAACAACCTTCCCAAAGGGTGAGGAAACTTGATGAGATCAAGGAGAAAAGGGGGCCACACCACTGAAATAGCTTCATCCCAGAGATCGCCACGAAGCAAGAGCCGTTAAATGCGGTGTGACTTCCAAATGGACAATTTCTAACAAAGTTGAGCTCTTAGAATCAAAACAAACTGTTGGGGGTGCCTTCAGACATTATACGTCTGACTAGTAGCGGGGAAAGTAATGATTTTGCAAATTATGCTGGGAGGTTGCTACATCCTTAAAAGATATGCAGTATTATGTGTCATCTGATTTTGATGCGATTTCTAGAAAGAGAAAGGTAAGTTAAAAATAGAAATTCCATTTTAACACATGTTTACTCTTGCTTTTGTCTGGGGTCCAAAAACGACAACGTGTTCTTCCCATTCACTGCAGCAGCATGATTTTTGCATAAAATTTGAGACCATGTGCGCTGCCAAAGCACCCCTCCAAGAAGGTAAGCCCACTCTTCCCATCTATCACACACCCTTCAGACTTTTCTTACTTAAGGGCTTGTCATTTCAGTGGGGAGGAAGAGCTATCAAATACCAGCCACGTGGAGTTTTATTCCTTCATGCTGTTTGTGATAAACTTCAGGGGACATATTTAACCTTCAATGAAAAGTAAAATTTCTGGGGCCACCCCAGCCGCAGGATAATATCACTGCTCTTACAGCAGCACTGAGCTTTAAGACACCGCCAAACAGTCCAGGCATAGGATGGGCCAGTATATATCATTCCTGTGGGAGGGGGGAATTCTACAAAGTACTAAACCACTTGGTGTTAGTCTACAGCTCGCGCCCATGCTGTCATTATTATGTTGTTGTTGTTATGGTTATTATTGTTCTTTGTCTTCTTAGGGACAGTTTCCTCTGGAAAGACAGAACCGTTCACCTTCTGGCAGGGTAGTCATTCTTTTGGATCACAGGGTATCATTTTGCCAGCTTCTCGGAGTTGCTAAATTGCTGAGAAAACCGTGGGAGTTTGGGCTTCATGCCTGGAGGCGGCACAGCTGGGGATCGGCTCTAGGTGCTTTCCTCACCCTTCTTCCCCTGTCCCTTTGGCCTCATTCCCTACAACCTGGATAAAGAAGCAAAGTTGCCAGAACTAAGCTTTGTTTTCAAATTCACTTCAACCATTGCTTCTGAGGACCTAATAGGACCCAAGTCTGTGCTTGGGACTGCTGGAGATAAGAGATTTCAAGTTTTAAAAGAAAGTTATGTTTGAGACGCATTAAATTCAGACACACACACACACACACACACACACACACACACACACACATTCCCCATCAGACCTTAAAGAGCATGGGGTAGAAATGTCCTCAAGCTCTCCTGTCCTTAGAAATGGGTTAGAACATCCCTAGCAAAGCCCTAGGGAAAGTGCATTTGCTGGGACATTAACCAAGATATTTGGAGATCTCTCTTTTCTGCTGGAAGTAGGAGAGCAGAGACAATGTTAACTACAAGAAAATGAGCAAAGAAGTGGGTTTTAACTTTCATGCTCTAACAGGGCCAGAGAGGGAGATTACAAGGGAAGCACACAGGCAAATGCAGAAGGCCGTGTCCTGCCTACCCAGGGAGATGAGCATCGTAGGATTTGCTGCAGAGTCCCACGGCCAGCACAATCTATTAAATAGCTCAAGTTAGTCAATGTGGAAGAAATTTTTAGACACACATGCCCAACCATATGTGCACGGCCAAGATTTAAAATAGAAAAGTGAGAGACTGTTGGATGACTGAGGATTTTTCCCTTGCCAGGAAGTCCTCCTTAAGGATTTCATAGCTTGCAAAAGAGAACTGCTTGCCAGACAAGCCAAGAAAAAGACACAGAAGATTGGGACCTGCTTCCTTAATGATGAAATGTCACAACGCGAAGAAAAGAGGCAGGCGTGATTAAGATGGCTTTGCAGAAACAAGAGAGATTTCTCGACATCTCCTCCCTAAACTGCTTTAATTCCTCACACGTCCAGGCTGGAGGCACACACACAGTGGGACCTTTTGGGCAACTGCACTGGGCAATAAGGGAACCCCTGTGTCATAGAAATTCTTTGTTGCCATGAAAAATTAACCTGTATGGCCCCAATTCACAAGGGGCAAATTCCCTGTTTGTCAAGTTCTTGGAAGATCAAAGAGCTATTCCACTGGGTTTCAGTATGTGTGTGTGTGTGTGTGTGTGTGTGTGTCATGTACGTGGAATGAGATGAAAAAATAAGATGGATTCCATTAGCCACAAGAGAACCAGCCTTATTAATTTTCAGTCACACCAAGTGGATGTTTTTTAAGTGACATTGTACCATTGAACACCCATCTCAGCAAGTCTGTGCCTCAGTGCCTCTCTCTACCTCCCCTCCAGCCTCTCTTTTCCTTCCCTTCTTCTGGGCCCCCAGGAAAGAACACAGGTGGCCCACCCTTCCACAGCACGGTATAAGAAACACTGATAGATCCCACGATGGTCAATATTTTGTTATGTCATCACTCAATACCTGGTTGGGGTACAGCGTAAAAATAAAGCTCGTCTCTCGTACACTTTCGAAGCTTCGACCCTTCAGGGCTCTGACTCTTGAGTCATTTACTGTAATTTATGTGTTTCAGAAGAATTGCAATCATATCTTCTACAGGTTCCAGATCCCAGGAAGCGTCCTCCTAAATTGTACCATCAATTTTCAATTTACTTAGATTTCTATAATTTTATGACTAGAGGGGGCTTTAGAATTGATTTAATCAAATTCTGTCATTTCACAGAAGAGAAAGGTGAGGCCCTGAAATGTTAAGTGAATTGTTATAGTACAAAGCTACTTGGTAGGTAAGTCAGTATGAGTTTTGTGGTCCTCCTGGTCTAGTCTTCTTAATACCACACTGAACTTCAGTACTATACTCTATAATTAACTCCTCCATGTTCCTAGGAATTATATGGATCTCTCTACCAAAAAATCAGTCTTTCCATTTAAATCTTAGCCTGCTAAAGCAAGGGTGATCTCCAATGACCCACAAGAAAGAAAACAATTTCCTACCAGAAAAACAGAGAAGATGCTCAATTGCTTATGAAAAATCAAACCTGGATAGTCTGAGTTGCATTAAATAGCATAAGCACATTACTAATTCATGCCAGGAACAGTCCTGTACTATGAAGAAAATATTAATATGATGAAAGCCTAGCCCATGAACTACCTGGAGAATATCTGTCAGCCGTAAGTGTTTCCACACAGTAATAGGAATCACTACTTCATAGGCAGTGATGTGCCTGCCTTACTCCTCCACTGGGACCCACCCAAATAATCACCTCCACCGTCATCAACAGCTAACTTTGGTGTGTCTTCTATAGGAAGCATCAACTAAGTGCCAGGAATTGATAGTCTTCATTTATAGCCCAGCTCTAAAATGGAGCTACCCACTTTCTTCCCAGAGAGAGAGGAGAATGACTTCAAGGAGTACTACTTCAGGCTAGAAGATGATGCCATGATATCTCTAGGGAAACTCATCCTGTAGTCTTCTGATCATACCATCAATATCTCTAACCCATGGGCTACATTTTGATCTCCATCTTTCTTGTCAACCTCAATTACTCTTTCAGGATGCATCTGGGGAAGGCTTCTAAACCCCTAGCAAACTGGGGCTCTATTACTCTTGAGGAATCTCATAACCAAGCCATACAACCTGCCTTATACCCCATTTTTTTCTATTCTGCCTTTCCCAAATAGTGCAGGGCAATGAAAGAAGTAGTGCAAGGCAGGAAATTCAGAGACTTGCATTCCAGTTCTGACATCTTAACTAATTACATAGCTTTGAGAGAGTCGCTTGATCTTTCTGGGCCTTGGTTTCCTCATCTGCAAAATGGAATCACTGAAGGAGATGAGCTCAAATGTTTCTGGCAGCTGTAATATTCTGGGAACTTCTTATAGCACAGAACTATGTCAGACAGAGGATGCCAGAGATGATGAAGCCCCTGGAAGATATGGCTTAAAATTCTCTTAAGTACAGTGTCTAACAAATCTTGAGCCCCCAACTAATAATCAAACGTCAAGGGAAAGAATCCCAGCACTATTTATTGCCCTGAAAGTTGCTGTGAAATACTAGTGTCAAGTACTAGTGATGGTACTTGAATTACTGTACGTACTCAGGTAATTACTGCATGTAATTTGCAAATATGCAACAGCATGTACATTGTAATGACAAGGGTAACAATACAGTTGATAACAACTTAGACTTGCATAAGATTATTTTACTTAGAGTTTCAAAGTGTTTCACAAACATTGACTCATCTATTTTCTGAATACCAATAATGCAAAGTACAGCTGGGGACAGAAAAAGGGAGGGAGTGAAGAATATATCCACACTTCAGAGATGGGCAATCCAGGCCCGGACAAAAGTACTGATTTCCCCTGGGTGACACAAAGCCAGAAACAGACCTGGGAACATGGACCCAGTTTCAGGGTGTGCAGCATGCTACTCAGAACACAAGCCTACCCCAGCTCCACTCTCCAGTTTACAGTGTGAAGTTTATGACATGGCTTTACCCAGGCACTTTAGAGTGTCAATTTCCTCTACAATTTTACAAAATATCATTCGGAAGGAGGAAGAAATTTATGCTTGCTCACTAAGAGTGCTCCTGCCTGCCCACCCTCTTGGGATAGAGTTGGTTTCACCTGAACAGAGTTGCAAACACGACGCACACACTCAGTGCTGAGAAAGCTGTGGGGTTTGTTCTTAATTTAAAGAACGGCTCTGATTTGGTACACATTTTAAGCATGCACTGTATAATACAAATCCACTGAATTCACTCAGACAGGAACAAGTTATGCCATCCTAATGCTGTCTAGAAACCAGATGTATAGTTACTGTTTTCTTTCTCTTTCCTTTTTTTTTCTCTTGCTGCACAAAATTAGGTCCTCCGATACCGAGATTCTAGAGGCTCATTGTCTTGCAAAATATTCAGGTGCCTCACGATGATCTACAATAATAAACCTCCAATGCTATAGCAAAACACAGATAAAAATGTGAAAATATATATGCATGTATTTATAAAATGAAATATAGATGCAGTGTGAGAGAGCGAGATCACGAACACAAAGAGGAAGCAGGTAGGGAGGCAAGAAGATAGCTTCCCTTCCAATCATGTGAACTGAAAAATAGAATGGATGCTCATTAAAGTAGTTTACCAGGACTCCAATTTGTTCTGTGATTAAGAGGTAGTGGTTGGATGAGGTTGGTGAGGGAGATCAATATACTTGTCTTCATTCTTAATTCTTCTTTAATGTCTCTGTCTCCACAGGGCAAATGAATCACAGATGTAGAGTCAATCTTTATCCACCAGGGGGCTGCACTTCAGGAAAAAACAAACAAACCCCCAAACCCAAAAAACAAAGATGGTTTGGACTACAGCAGATAAATCAGGTTGACCCCCAGGTCCCTCTATCCTCAAACTCCCAACATTTGTTCAAGTGTTGTCATGTTTCTGGCCAATAGACGTACAGTTATGAAACCTGGAGGACAGAGGGATTCGTGGAGAAAGTTACTCCTTGATCTTCAAATGAGATGATGGTGTAATGGACCTGACACCCCACTATGTTGTTCCTCCACATCCTCATCTTTCTCTACAACTCAAGCTAAGGGGAGTTTTTACATAAATCTCAGTGATGCCATCATCTGAAGCTCATAGTAACGAGATCCACCTTCCTCTCTCCAGGTCTCCCAGGTTCAACCTCTCTGGAAGTGAGTCTTAGCCAGGGGTGATTTTGCCCTCGAGGGCACATGTGCAATGTCAGGAGACACTTTTGATTGTCACAGCTACGGGGAGGAGTACTTCTGGCATCTAGTGGATAGAGACCAGGGATGCTGCTAAACATCTTACAGTGTACAGGACAGCCCCCCACAGCAAATAATTATCCAGCTCAAAATGTGGATAGTGCTGAGACCGAGAAGCCCTGCTCTATAGTGATAGGCAACACCTTGATGCATCCACCCAAGTGGCTGGTGACATAGCTCCCTGAACTCTGGATCCTTGACCCAGAATTACTTTAACAATCTGAAATGTAGAATTCCTCCTGCTTCACAATGTGTATGTTGCGAAGATCTAAGTATAGGGCCATGCTCTCTGTCACATCTTCTCAAAAAGAGTTGGAGGTGGGGCTTCCCTGGTGGCACAGTGGTTGAGAATCTGCCTGCCAATGCAGGGGACACGGGTTCGAGCCCTGGTCTGGGAAGAGCCCACATGCTGCGGAGCAACTGGGCCCGTGAGCCACAACTACTGAGCCTGCGCGTCTGAAGCCTGTGCTCCGCAACAAGAGAGGCCGCGATAGTGAGAGGCCCGCACACCGCGATGAAGAGTGGCCCCCACTTGCCACAACTAGAGAAAGCCCTCTCACAGAAACGAAGACCCAACACAGCCAAAAATAAATAAATAATTAAAAAAAAAAAAAGAGTTGGAGGTGATTGATTCGGGGGACTGGAAAGGGGCTAGGAGGGTGGAAGGTTGATTTTTTATTGTTGTTAGAAGCCTTCTGTGCCTATACTTTTTAAGTTATTTGTATGACAAAGGCTATGCGTTTGTTAAAATCTGTCTCCTCTACTTCCTGGACACATAGACTACAATTCCCAGCCTCCTTTGCATTGGATGGCCATGTGACTGACTCTTAGTCAAAAAAAAAATGTGAGAGGAAGTAATAGTCGCATTTCTAGCACATTTCTAGGTCCAGTCATAATAATTTATCACATGATCCTTTACCCTCTCTCTTTCCCTGACTCCTGGCCATACACCAAGTTCCCAGCAAAAGAATCCAAGGTCGAAACAGATGGTGGTTCCACCAGATCTAAGGACCCTTGGTCCCTGAAGGACCATATTGAAGACCACTTGTTAACCAGCAACACTTTCATTGGACTTTAAGTGAATCAGAAATAAAATAACCCACTGAGAGTTGGGGATTGTTACATCTAGCATTACTCAGCCTGAATTAATACAATATGCATGTATCATTCTAATTTAAAAATTATAATTCAAACACAAATAATGAAAAGTTAGTTTAAAAAATTTTGTAGAAAGCATGTTGCTGTCAAGTTTCTGTTCTAGACTTTCTATAATGTCACTGAAGGTTCTTTTTCTAAGGTAAACTGACCTATATCACTTTCTACCTTAAAGCACTTCAGTGGTTTCCTGTTGCACTTAGTGTAATATTCTAAAATTCTTACCATGATTCACATGGCCCTTCACAATTGCAAAAGAACATAGCGTTTGAGGGAGGATAACAGGGGTGTGTTGATGAAAGGAAGAACTTTGCCTCCCATTACAGGAGTGTAGGGCCCAGATACCCCTTTCCATACTGCTAGCAGCTGGCGTGTAGGCTCAGACAATCTAACACTCCTACTCAATATTTTATATCTTAAGGAAAGCAGCCTTGAGAATGTGGCTGCAATGGCACCAAATGTCCAAGACAGCAGTGGCAATGGCATGCATTATCCACTCTGTTCCTGCAGTAAGGACTCATCTGTATTGCCCCGCTGCCTAATCTCTTTTAGATCTTTCCCATTTCTGAACTTGAATTTGGTTATTAAGTTTCCCTTTGATTCTGTGAGCAATTATAAATTTCTTTTCTGCTTTAGTTAACTAATTTTAGGATTTATTGCTTGTAAGCAAAACTCTTGAGTGAGAGAACATCTGCCCTCACCTTCAGGACTATAAGTCCCATGAGGGCAGGAACTGTGTCTGTTTTCTTCAACATTATATCTCTGCCTTGCTACACAGTGTCTAGTACACAGTGAAGCTGACTGAATATTTTTGAATGAATGAATGAAGAATATCAGGCAAAATTTACACATCAGCACTGACCCCCAAGGGACCATCCTTCCACTCTAAAATCAAGATTTAATAAAGTGGGGGGTTAGTAGTACAAAGAAGGTAGGACTGAAGTGGAGGGGAACTGACACCTGAGTGATGTGAGAGAGGAAAATGACGGGGAGAAGGCAGTGCTGATTAAAGGTTGTGCAGAAGAGTTTAACTCTACTGCCTCCTGCTGGACAGTGAGAGTAGTACAATAACTACAGCTTTCACTTAACTGCTGGCAAGTATTTCTCCTTCCCAAGTTCCCCAGCATGTGACTGCTTCCCAAAATGTGAAAGCTGAGTACTGGACAGTCAGAAAGCATAGGTTCCCATCCTGAAAAGTGATCCCACCTCTCTATCTCAGCATCCTGGCTCTACCTACTTCAACTACTTGGCAGATTGGTTTTGAGAATCCAATAAATAACGTATTTTATAATGCTCTGTGTATGGAAGGATCACTATGTGCATAATTCACCTTGGGAATAGCAGCAAAAATCTCAAAGGAACACTTCCACCTCTCAAGAAAGCAGTATGTCTTTCTACAAGGTAGGCTGCAAATCCAGTTTACATTGTAATAATATGTTTTCTTTCATATGTCGAAATCAGCCATTCTTGTTAGAACTGCTACCTGAGAGAGGAAATAAGTCATTTCATGGAGGTATCACTAAAAGAAAGAGGGTTTGTACAGAATCAATGAGGAAAGGAATCCAAATGAGATTTTAGAGAAGCTTTGTTTATACTTGGTGATATGGTGGAGTTGACGTCAGGTTTTCCTGGGAAACTTCATGCTCCCTTATTTTCCTCATTCAGGAGGAAGCCCATGAATTTTCTAATGAAGCATAATAATCACTGCAGACAGAAGCTACTTCTGATTTAAAGTTCTCATGGAAGACAACAGAGACTTTAGCCAGCATGGCATATCCTGGTAATTCCCATCACAGAAGGGTAGAGTAAGCACCAGGGATGCCACTTCTTGGGGATGGAGCAAGAGGCCGGCCTATACTTTGCAATTTCAGTCTCCAGGAGGATTTTGAAGCTGCCATTGCATATATCAGTACACAGACTCTCCATCTGATGGCTTATGCCTAAATAGGATTTGTTAAACTCTATCATTGAACACAAACTTAAAATTTGACTCCCTTCAAAATGTAAAAGTCCAAGGGGTAGAAAGTATTTTGTGCAGGGTAATATTTTAAAAAAAATTCACAAGAGGATGACTCTGGAAAATCTGGGTTCTAATTCTGGCTCTGTCACCAAACTAACTTGGTCAAAAAATCATAACCGGCCCGGAAGTCATTTTCGTCATCTGTAAAATGAGAGTGTTGGAATAGAATGAGTGAATTTCAAAGACTTTCTAGCAGTAGACTTCTCTCCTTTAATTCTTTAATTCGTCAACCTTTAATTCTTCTTAAATATTCAGTAGATAAAACATGTAAGAATGGAAGAACCACTCTGCTTGGAGCACAGGGTAGAAACTGTGGACAGCAGTGGACAAGCTAAGCTCAGCACTGAACGTCCTTATTAACCCATGTTGCTGAAAACTCTGTTTTTTGACAGGTAAACAGAGCTTTTGATACTTCTGGATTTGCCTAATGAGGTTGATCTAACCTGAGGGATTTGAGCCCACTGTTTGGGGTACTCTCACAGCAGCAAGTTCAGCTCTAAGACTGAGAACTTGTTTTGTGTGCAGAGTGAGAAGGGACTGAAGGTAAATGGGGATGGAGTGAAGAGGAGAGCAAAAGAGGACAACTGGCAAGTGTGGGGAAGGCATGCTTAGTCTCGTTCACAACTGGACCTAATGTGGGCTCTGGCTGCCGCTTAAGCAATTGGTGGTTGGGAATCCTGGACGTTGAAGATGGACAAATGATGGTCCATCAGCAAGGATGTAGCAGGTGAGGGTCCCGATAACCAGCTGTGGCTGGCTGGGCTCTCTGATAAGACATCTCTGATATTTTCAGAGACTTTAAATCTTTGTGTGTAATGCAATGCCCACTCTAGCCCAAACTTCTGACTTTGCAGCAGGTGCTCGCTGGCTGCAGGTCAGGGGTTAAGCTAGTTTAGTTAATCCCTCACACAATGGCAGGGGTGCGGTGGGGTCAGTGTGCAGGGTCAAGACGGGGAGAACCACGGTGGGTGCAGAGACCTGCCTCTTTCCATAGTTCCCACATAAATCCCCTTCGAGCATCTCTCGCTCCAAAAGAGGAGCATACTTATCATCTTTATCAAACCATCAAAAAAGGGGGAAAAGAAGAGAAAACCCTCCCTTCCTGAAGTGTATAGTAAATTTGGGTGACCAAGATTTAAAACTATGTCCCTGGGGCTTCCCTGGTGGCACAGTGGTTGGGAGTCCACCTGCCAATGCAGGGGACACGGGTTCGAGCCCTGGTCCGGGATGATCCCACATGCCGCGGAGCAACTAAGCCCGTGCACCACGACTACTGAGCCTGCGCTCTAGAGCCCGCGAGTCACAACTACTGAGCCTGCACGCCACAACTACTGAAGCCCGCGCACCTAGAGCCCGTGCTCCGCAACAAAGAGAAGCCACCGCAATGAGAAGCCTGCGCACGCAACGAAGAGTGGCAGCCGCTCGCCACAACTAGAGAAAGCCCGTGTGCAGCAAGGAAGACCCAACGCAGCCAAAAAAAAGAAACAAAAAGTAAATAAAAAGTAAAAATAAAATAAAATAAAACTGTGTCCCCAGGCTCAGTTCAAATCTGACCAAACGTGATGCTACCATTTGAAAGTTTCAACCAGCCGGAGAAAGAAGTTCTTACTTCAGAAACTCAAATGCACTGATTAAAAGTGAGTGTCACAAACACACACTCCAATATCATCAAGAGCGAGTCAGAATCCACACCCGAGTTAACAGGAAACTCGGTGGAGGAGAGTCAGAGTTGCCACTGAAACAAAAGCCCTTGCTCTGAATGCCAGCTCAGCAGGCAGCGCTGGCCTTTTCAATGGGACTCACTCTTTGATGTGTGTTTTTTAACTGCAACTTTCATGTGGTGATGGAAGAAGCTCGGAGCAAGGTGGTAGCATTATGTGAAGACCAACGCTTTCATATGCCCTTTGCCCTTCAACAGCACCAGACAGACAAAGAAGAACCACATAGCCGGGAGAAGCCTACCTGTTTTTTAAAGAATATCCTTGCGAGCAGAATCTAACAGGGTGAGAAGGAGAACACTCTTCAATGGCAGAAAAAAAATGTTTGGTGCGGCCACTTAGAGAGAGAGATTTGGCTTAAAATAAGAGTTCACTTACAGCTTCACTTGGATCATAACCCAGATTAAAATTATTTGTGTCCAATTAGCTTAAAATGAAATAGCCCCGTGTGTGGCAAGTCTTTCACACATTTATTTTCAGACCTGGAGCCCTGGGAAACTATACAGGTGTGTCTTATTTTGCATAATACATACATTCCTGGGAAGGCTGAGTGGAAGTGAAGCTTCATATAAGAGGTACACGCCCTTTTTAAAGCATGTCGCTGGAAATTCTTATTTTTTGACGGGTAAACAGAGCTTTTGATACTTCTGGTTTTGCCTAATGAGGTTGGTTTAACCTGAGGGATGTGGGGTACTCTCACAGCAGCACGTTCCTACAGGGGCACTTTCAAAGCTGTTCTGGGTCAGCTTACTCAAAAAGGTCACAAGAAGGAGCCAGAAAAGCACCTGATAGCATTAGGTAGGGACAGGCAACTAGGAACTCTTCTTAGCTACTCCATGGAAACACATATTACAGGACATTTTCTAGAACTGGGATAGGGGCTGGCTTTTCTCAGGAGCCCTGAGAGAGGGAGAAGTCTTGTGTTCACAGAACAGGATGGGATGTTATTCTGGGTAACGTTCCCACAGAGCCCACGTTCCACAGAAAGTCAAGGGTTCAGAAGGTGGTGGTCAAACGTGGTCCCCTTAGCCGGCAAGAGGGAAGCTCAGACAGAACAACGAGCCTCTCACATCCTCGGGGGGCACGGGAGCTGGACTGGGGGGGAGGTCAACTAAGTAGGAAGAAGATGAAAAAGAAGAAAAGGAAGAGCAGGAGAGGGGGAAATAAAGAAGCAGGAGTCTTCCATATATAATGGTAAAGGCTAAAGGGACACAGGACTAAATGCACGATGTTTTACAGGACTGGTTGCATATGAAATCATTAACAAAGTCCAGGATGTTATTATTAGGTGTCTGCCCACATTCCCTGCACTACACCCCATCTCTTGAAGCTGAATGAATGTATTTTTAGAACAAATAAAAGGAAATACTACTTTTTAGAGAAAGCAGCAAACTGAGTCACCAAGAGGTAGCTAATTGAAAGTTGAAAACTATATTTTTAATATTTTTCCATTTTTTATAATGTTCAGTAAGCCACTGCTGATACAGAGGTTTTACGAGACTTTCCAGATGTTTAGAGCACAGCTCCATCCTTCTCCTGACAATAGCCCTATGCTCTACCAGCCCCTATGATGGCATCCATCCCAGCACATTATAGCAGTTTTTACCATCCTCGCTCGTAGAGCACTAAAGCTGGCTCCGTGTACCTTCCAGGCCCCCCCACCAGCCCCACAGTGGGAGATGACTGGACATCCCCAGCTCAGTCGTGTCCTCACACCCGGACACCAGCTACTTTTTCCTCTGGAGTGTCTTTTCTCTCCCTACAGCCTCTGGGCAACTCTGACTTCACTTGTGATACACAGCCCAGCTCTCGCCTTCCTCAAGTCACCCTCACTGATCCCTCCTTCGTAAAGGGCTCCCTCCTGTACTTCCTCAGCCCCCAGAAGTTACTCTCCCCTCGCACCCATCTAGCGAAATCGCAGCCACCTCTTAAGTGTTCATCCCCGGCCAGTCTGAGCGCTGTGAGGGCAGGGAGTGGGCCTTAGTCCACGTTGTCCCAGCAGCGCCTGTCACAGCGCCAGGTAGGCACTCACCTGCCATTGCTCAGGACGCGCTGTCACAGAGGAGCCAGCAGGTGGCCTCCACCGCATCCCTTTGTTGCCCTGTCCGAGGCACCATCTGACCCAAGCTGACATGTTTTATGGTCCAAAAGCATGGAGTCCAGCAGTATGACAGGTTTTCCCATCATTTTCATCCGTTTTATGGGCTATACTCTGAAGAAGGTAGCACTAAGTGTGAGAGAAAACCAGCCACTGCCCACATAAATGAAATGTCATGTTGGCACAAGCTTTATAGTAAGTAAAGTTCCACACAACTGGAGAGAGGGTTTCTTGTGCTTTGAGCGAGGAAAACTGGAGAGAGCTTCATTTCATGTTGAGTAGTAAGTATACAGACTTCCAGGGACTCACCAGTGCCCTGCAGGGTCCCCAAACTCATTACAAACCCACACAACGAAGCTACCAGGAAAAAGTGGATATTCTCTCTCTGTTCAATGACCATCCTCTGACTAAAGGGCACTACAATCCTCAAAGCACTTGTGTAAGCTGAAGGTAGTCAATGCCTCGTGGACAACAGATCTTTAAACTACTGGGCACCTCTGAACAGAAGTCTCCCTCAGGCCTCTATTTTTTTTTTTTTTTCATCCCCATCCTTCGTTCATGGCCTTGAGAAAGCTCTCCTTAAAGTATGCACAACGATCCTCAAGCACTTGGGATTGACTGGGCCTTTCTGGGCTAAGGACTCAAGGGTCTAACCCTGCCCCTAGCACGGCTCCTATTCTGACATAGCGCCTCCATGGAACCCCAGGATAGGGTGAGTACAATATCATATGTTTCTTCAGGGGACAAGGGGTGCTAACTACCCAAAAGTACACTGCCTACTCAGGACATGTTGTGCATTCTGAAAACGTGTGAGTGCTCTTCTGGCTTCGTGAAGAAGGTAAAAGCAAGAAAGTGGATTAAATGGACAAACAACATCCTACTTCAGATTTGGCTATTACATTGTCTTCAGTGAAGTGTTTCTAATGTTCTTGAAGCTTGCAAATAATGAAAAGGGTATTCCCCCATTGAAATCCGAGTAAATATGCTGTAATTGGTTTAGAGTGCCTTTAATACTAGTGTTCTCACATTTTAAAACTCTTTTCTTCCAAGTTTCAATACCATGTTCTTGAAAGATATACTCTCTAAGTAATTCTTTGTCCTCAAGAAAACACTCAAATCACTTTTCCAAACTGATGGTCTGGCATCCTTCCAGAACTGATTTAGAAGTTATGGCTCACACCCCACGTCTGAGTCTTCTAACCTTGGCACATTCCTTAGTCCCAGGAATAGGGTTGGCAGTTGGGAAGGATGGCTATAAAAAGAGAGAGCTGCTTGTATCTAGCTCTGTTTAGCAAATTTTGCTTTCATGAAAATCCTAGAGAGTCGAAAAGGCATTGCCAAGATACCTACAAGATTTCACTAACCTGTCAGACCATTCCATGTGCCATCACACTCAAAACAATTAAAATTTGTACAGTGCTTTATAGTTTGCGAACACTTTCATATTCATTATCTTATTTGATCAATATAATAATCTGGAAAACATGCAGAGTGAATATTATTACCCCCACTTGATAGGTAAAGATACTGAGGCTCAGAGGGAGTTATGTTCAAGATTACCCAGCTAATTAATGCCTGAGCTGAGGAAGAAACTCGGTCTCTAGGCAGCCGGTTTGGTTCTCTTTCCACTGTACCATGCTGCCTCCTGAGAAGCCTTTGGCTCCAGACCATCAGTTTCCAATCTGCTTCTGATGATGGCTAGATTGCTCATAGCACCAGTCATACCAGACCAAAGAGAAGAGATCATGGTCACTGTGAGGAATACCACCCACCTCCAAGCAGAATTCAAGTAGGCATTGCTGGACATATCAATAGAGGAACAAGTCCCTTACCCACAGCATCTTATAACTCCAGCACGAGCACTCATCATTTTCACTAATGTGCAATTTCTCTCAAAGCTCTTCGGAGTTAGGGGTTTGCTTTGCCTACTGTGAGAAAGGCAACCACCAAGCTAAATTGGGCCTTCAGGCATGCACCCAGCTTTCTGGGAAGCCAATACTGTTTAGATGGAGTCCTTCCATGCACATCTCCCAGGATGGTTTTAGACAGCCTATGAGAATACTTTATTTCCTTTAAAACAAGTAACCTAGAAAATGAAATAACACATATTAGATTAAGCTCGGTCCCATTTGGCTAATTCAGAAGTTAATGGAAGGTCTCTTTTGGTCATCGGTATTGGCAGAGACACATTTAGTGAAACTCTCGTGGGAACCGCACACAGGTACAGTAGCAGCTCTTACCCATAAATTAAGACTGGCACTTAAAGGCAGCTTTTTCCTCTCTAAGAGGGTGCCATTCAGGTTTCTCTTGATAAAGGGCTTGCTTATCAAACTCCCCCCAAAATACAAAGAATAAGAGAGATGGGGCAGGTGAAAGAGATAAGGAGAGAGGTGGGTGCTGGGGTATGGGGGAAGAGTGATATCTTTGAAATCAGAATGACACAGAGTAGAAAGAGAAGATGGGCCAGATCACTAACAACTACAATGGTGGTGCCCACTGTGCATGAGGCTTATGGCAACTAACAATTAATTTCACCTCTTTGAACCATGTGCAGTGCCTAGCACATGGACTGTTTATATTGGAGATTTAATACAGAACACCAATTTATAATCATTCCCTGACAAAAACGTTAACTTTAAAAACAGTATAAGCAATAAAAAATCAAGCTTGGCTATTTCATGACTTTAACCCCAGTCCCTATATTCAAGCAAATATATCCAGAATCAAATCATTCCCTAAAAACACATTCTATCTAATCATTTCTATGATCTTCTGTCCTGCCACAGAATTGATGAAGCTATTCGACCTGCCTGACACTTTTCCAGGAATGCGGCTCCTTCTGATAAAGAATAAAAAATGCAGTGACTTCCTCACCTCCTTCTCAAATGCACACTGAGCCAACACACCATGATGAGAAGGCTATTCATATTAGGAACCATTGAATCATTTTATATCATATTTTTGTATTTATATTTATAAGTAGAGAAGGTCTAGAGATTTCTTTTGTTGTATTATATTACTATTTTTCTCTCTTCTTGGTATCAGAGTAATCACAAAGCTAGGTAATTTTTAATACTTTTCTATATTTAGGAACCATTTTAAATTAATTGGCCTTTGAAGTTCCTAGGACTTGTTTTAGTACTAATACTTTTAATACATTAATCACTTTTAAAAATTGTATTTAGTTACTTAGTTTCAGCTACTGCTTTAATTATTTCTAATTATTCTCAAACAATTTTGGTAATTTATATATTTTTAAAATACTTTCATTTCGCTGAGGTTTTCAAACATATTGGAGCATAACTTTTCACAGTTCTCTTATGATTTATATTGTCCCTGAATATATTCAAAAATTCATGCTCCCATTTCTAATTTTGTTTATTAAAACTTTATTAAAACTGACAGGGTTTTATCAATCAGTAAAATAATTTACAAAATAATTTATTGTTATATATGTAAATATACTGAATATTAATATATAAATATAATTTTATGACACATATAAATATTATTTTAATACATAAGTAAAATAAAACAGTTTTTTCTAATACCTAGAGATAATTAATCACTTTTACTATCTTACAGTTTCTGATTCATTGTTTTTATCTTTATTACTCACTTTCTCATGGTTTAGTATTTGTTTAATTTCTACTTTTACTTTCAATTCATTTGTAATTATTTTTTCTTTACTTTCCCCAAGGAAATGAAATATTGAAGGCTATTACTTCACCTCTGAGTATAGCTTTGGCTGACTCTCAGAAGTTTTGATATGTTGCATTCTCATATTTATTGTTTACTGAATCATACACAGTTTTATTTTTCAAGCTGTTTGGGCCATAAGTTAGGCTCAATTGTCTGAAAATACAAAAGTAATCTTTTTTAAACACTATATAATAGTCAGAAGAGAAAGTAAATGTTCATTCTTAATAACATTAATTCCAGTAAAGAGGAGGATCCTTTTTACCCTTATCCATTACTTATTAGCATCTCAGTTTTCAGTCAAGTAGTTTTCAGTTCTGTCGACATGCACATTGATACGTTATCCTACTTTGATTCCTGGGGAGTTTGGAACTAAGTTCTAGAGTACAGAAATTAAGAAACCAAGGACTTCAAAGAGAATTTTCTATGTATAATATTTTTACTAAAACTCCCAATGAAAATTAAAAAATGGACCAACAATTTTCACATATTCTTACAATAAAGAAGGGTAAGGTTGTTTTAAATAGAGAAATGTAGATAGGAGCAACAGAAAAAAAGGAAAAATGAAATGAAGGTCTTTCCCATGTGGGCATTTATGCCCAAGTGACACAACATAGCTTCAAAATGGGTTCTTAAAATATATGTGGACTGCTATGTGTTTTTCTTTGTTATTTTCTGCCTTCCTCCATCCTTTCTTTCACTTCCTTTCTTTCTTCCTTTTCTTCCCTCCATCCCTCCCTCCCTTCTTCAACAATGCTCACAAACCACTGTCAGTGAGGAGGGCTGACATCCTGCATTGGATTTGGGGTCTGATTTATGTAAAAGAATCAGCTGTGTCCACCCACTTCCCACTCACAATCTGTCACTATTCTAGCCATCAAAAATAGAGACTCCATCAATCCCTATATGGAATGGAATCTCTCCTTTTCTCAGCATAAATTCCCTGCCCTAACAGCATAGTCACAATCTAACTAGGAAGCAGGTTATCTCCCTCCCACCCCACTTGACAATGATTGTTATAAAATATTGAAAGTAGTATAAAACATTGAAACTGCTTAAAAAATCTTGGACGGAACATTAAACAATAAGTTAGTGAAAGGAAATGGTTTACTTGCAATATGCCAGGGAGTCAAACGCCTCTTAGGCACAAAACCAGCTGTTGAGGAACAGAACTCCAGTAAAAGCAAAGCTGAGGGTTGGCTGACAAGCAGGAAGCTGATCCTACCGCCTCTTCAACCCCAGAACTCTACCACTGGCCAGCACCTCACAGGGCAGCCTTGTAAATAATGAATTCCATTTTACCAATGAAGACTATAAGTATTAAACAGATAAAATGACTTTCCCAAAAGTCAGAGCTGTCATTTGTGTCCAGGTCTTCAGATCACAAACAGCCCTACTACATCTCAGGTATACCTGTTCCACCAGAAAAGATCTATTTCCTGACCCCTTGTGCAAACGCACTTCTCTGTGTCTAGACCTCTGGTCTAACTGCTGCAGACTCTGGAATGTTCTCTATCCCCACTTGGTGCCAAGTGCCTAAATTCCACGCATTCTTCAGGGAGGGGGCAAGTCTCATCTCTGCCACATGTCTTTCCATATGACTTCAGCCTCCTCTACTCTCCCCTCACTGTGGTGCTGACCCGGCAATGAACCACACTTTGGCTTATGATTGTAAGTGGCTTGAGGGCAGGTGCTGCCAGGTTCCTGCAGGGTGGATACAGTGCAGCAGTGATATACCAAAAATCCCAGAAGATTTTAGTTACTGAAAAGCAACATATGAGGAAAAAAGAGAACACTAAAAATGAGAGAAACCAAGAAGAAGCCAGTCAACTACAATCTGTCAACTAAGACAGCCCATCAGGTAGGAACACCTAGGAAACTGTTCAGGGGCAAATATTCCAAGACACTGTCTTCCCTTAAGAATTCACTTCCAATAAATCACTCTTTATCTAAAGTTCTAATACTTAGCATTGTATCTTTATCCCACACAAATGCATTGTCTAATGTCAACAAAAACATTCCTAAATGATTATTCTCAGTATCTAGTACTTTCCCACTAGTTAGGTGGATTTTGAGAATTTAACCTGAAAAATTTATTAGGATCTGAAACTTTCAGATGCTTTTTTTTCATTGTACTCCGAATTTTCCAATTTTATGTGCATATTTTAATCAATATTTTAATACTTACATAATGTTTGAGAGGCTGCATCATTTTTTTGATTTTCTCCCAGAGAACAATGACAGTCTTTCTTGTACTTTTAAAGTATCCAAAATAACATTAGTTATATGGGCTATGGGGTTTATTTCCTTTCTCATTAAATAAAAGAGAAGAAATTTCCCCAGTTTTCTAAAATTTATAATTGCCACATAGGCACAACCAAATATGTCCAAAATTTATACAACACTAAGAGATCCTGTCCTGTGTTTACTTGTCCAAACTACCCCAACCATTATTCTATTGTGATATGAACCACATTTATTTTGGGAGATTTCTGACATCTTTGTAATGTGTATTGTTCTTCTTCCATATCTGTGCCTGGTTAGTAGGCAGGGAATCTAAATTCCCTAGGAAGCATATTATCTGAAACTTACTATCTGTATATGCCATAATGTTTAATTTTTTTCTAAGTTTTCCCTCATCCTCTTTGTCGATACCTATTTTTAAAAGTCATTATTGCCTTCCAGCTGTCCAAATTTTCTTGTCGTTTTTCTCTTAAAAACTGACTTAAAGCAGGAGGTCAATATCTCAGCCATCATTAATTTCACGCCCTCCTCTTCTCATTTATTCACTGGTCTTTTTTCTCCTGAAGATCCCTTTTTCTTCCTTGATACATTTATAAAAGACCTCCTTACTCCATCTAACCTCTTTTACTAGCAATATCTCATTTCCCACTTTTGTGCTCCTTATCTTTTCTTTGCTAACTTTAAGTTGTTCTGTCTATTTTTATATAGTTCCTGCCTTCTCCACTCCCAGGGCAATTGTCCTGTTATACACGGATCTTGAGCAGCCATTGGGGATGACAGACTGCATTTTTACTAGAATTCTAGAGGCAGAGGGGCCCTGCAGCCCCCATGCTCTGCCCAGTTCTTTCACTGCCACAGAGTAACGGAGGCTTTTGCACTTTAATGATATTGTCTTGGGCTACTTCACACCTATCTCCAATTATGAATCTTAATACTCTCATTGTATCATACATATTAGATTTCCTCCCAATGTGTTTTTCAACTAGGAATAGTACCTTGTAGGGTTGTTATCAATGATCACATTTCTAAACAGTCAGCGGAGAGAATGAAAATGATTTACTCTATTAGGGTGAGGTCATTTGCATACTGTTAAGTGATTTGCATGCTGGCAGATCCTACAATTGTGTTTCAGCGGCTTCTCCTCATTTCTCCCTTCCTAACAAGGTGTAGCTTATTTTGCTCACTATAAAATTGTCCTTTATTTTTCTCTCTCACGCCATCCTCTTCCACTGGAGAATAACACCCACTAACACAAGCATGACATTGCAAGGTAGTTTCTATCTTCTGAGCTAATGTTCTCTTTGGCATAATTCATCATCCCCTCTGATTTTTCAGGGATGGTGACAATGGTGACTCCCCTAATATCTGAATGAAGTCCTTCATAAATATTTTGCTGAGTGATTGATATCTGCTGTAGTTATTTTTTTTACACCTCTTCCCCTCAGTATATAACAGATGGGATTCCATCATCAGAAGCAGATGTTGTGGAAAAAGTACCAGGAGCCCAGAAGCCCTTGTTCCAGCCTCAGCTCCCCCATTAACTACCTCTGCCATCTCCACAAGTCACTTCACCTCTCTGGGCCTCCATTTCCATGTCTGTAAATCGAAGATGAAAATGTTTTCTTCAGAGGCATACTAAGGTGATCAGGAAAGATATATTTACAAAAATGTTTCCTAATATAAAGTAGTTTGACACTTGGAATTTTGATAACTCTTAGCTAAATCATGTAGGCTTTTCAAAATCAGATGAAATATAAAGTATTTGTTTCACCCATCCCCCTTATTAGCTTTTCATACTAATAAATAAACACCCTTCTAGGAAAGTCAGTTACATTTTGAGAAATTCCGAATGACAAATTGTCAGCTACTGAACAAAAGGATCATTTTAACCACTCCCACCTCCATCCTCCTCCATGTCTCATCAGCAAACATATTCTCCACCTTAATTTATGTAACTTATGAGGGACCCTGAAGGGAGAGGCAGGGCTCTAGTTTGATTTTTTGACTGAGCCTCATTCATTGAAGTAAGGTGTCAGGGCTGCCTGAGGATCTGGAAAGCATTTTGGAAGTAAGAAGCAGACAAATGTAAATCTTTTAAACCCTTGTGATATGCAAACTCTCCTCAGTTCAACATATAAATATAAACACTAAATCAAATCAGATGCTTATACATTTTTTAATCCCATCATAAAACATTTTGTTTTGACAGCTTGGTAATGTAAAGTAAAAACACCGACAGCCAAAAGAATCAGCATCTTTGCCTGCCTACTACCTGAAAGTCTTTCCTGTATATAAATAGAAAAAAAAAAAAAGTATGTTTATGTAAAGGGAAACACTGATTTACTAGAACTGATTGCTTCATAGTCTAATTACTTTTCAACTGGCTGTTCCAAATTAAGATGTCATTGATGGCTTTTGGTGATATATTTCATTTTAAGCAAATTTATTCTATAATAGAGTACATCATAATGGAAAGCAGAGTTCCTACTCTTCCCTCCTCTTTGTAGCCTGATATCTTGACAAGTAAATTAAATTTAGCAGTTAAAATGCTTCCATTAGTAATTTTATTAAGTTAATTAAAGAATCTCTCTTTCTGAATTTTAACTACCTTCCTTTCAGAACAATGGCGATTTCTTTTTTTCTTTTCTAATTTCATGTATTTAGGGACTGTGATATATTCTTGGACCAAGCAACCACTCTATCAGTACATTTCTGTGGGCAAGATGCTACCAAGCAAATCAAGTAAAATGAAAAAAAAGAACTCCAAAGTCTGAGAGAGAGGATCTGTTTCATATCACAGAAAGGGTTTTAATACCTTTGAAAGCAGGAGGAAGAGGAGGAGGGGGAGAGAAACAGAAAGAGGAAAATATACTTTTTAAGTTATCTATGTTCTTGGGAAAAAAACAGAACTGCTAACTAGTGTCTCCATACATACAGGGTAAATCATAAATAGTTGGGGTAGAACTTAGTTCATAGACAGAAATAGAAAAATTCCAACTCTTTTATTCTTACTTAGTAAGTGTACAAGTATTACTAAGCAAGATACTGCAATTGGTGAAGCACAAGTTAAATGAAATCTTGGGCCCTCTCCAGGGAGTGGTATTTTGAAAGAACCCAAATATTTCTAAGAGATTTAGGGCGAAAAGAGTTGTCTTATTGACCACTGCCTGCTTCTTGTGGCTGGTGTTCTTAAACTCAAGAATTACAGAAATTATTTTTGGAACTGGAAGGGAGCATAGAGAACATGTTATCTTACCCTCCTATGTTAAAGATAAGGAAACGGAGGGCCAGGAATTAGTAATACCACCACCACCAATAATAATAATAGCAGCTCTAACAAAGGTGACTAAATATTTATTGAACTCATCACTGTGAAGCATCACCTACATTATCTCATTAAAAAGCCCCAAAAGGGGAATCCTTTGAATGCCCCAACATTATAGATATGAGAAATAGTGCATAACAAAGATTAACTTGTGCAAAATCTATGTGACTCCAAAGTCCCTTGCCTATAACTAGTACACATCATTACCTTAGATGAATGACTTGGGGTCATGCAACTAGTTAGTGCTTTCCCCAGGGTTAAAGTTCAGGACACCTGCTTCCCAGCTCTGCTCTTTACAAACTAGGCCATATAAGGAGGACTGGAAATCCAGTGGTTGTGCTGAGGCATGGGCATTGAGAAGACAGGATGATTTACTTTAAAAGGAATCCCATTGCCAAGGTGCCTGATAGAATATTTGCGTTATGGGTGAAACCTTATCAATGTCTGCATTCATGTGTTCAGACCCAAAGTGACATTTCATCTAAAATTTGGGATCCCGCCTTTTACTCACTCATTGATGAAATGGAGATCCAAGAATACCGTCATGGCAATTACTATCAATACCTCCCAACTTCTCTCATTTTCTAACACCCTCCCCATCCCCTTGAACAGCCCACTCTGGGAGTTCGCACGCTCACTGTTCAACCCCCATCATCCCTCTCCAAGTCACTCCACCACCCGGCCAATTCCTCTTGGTCAATCCTTGCTGAGTATAGTCTTTCACAGTCACACCTCAGATACCACCCCACCAACTTTTGCTCTTTTTCTCCGGGGGATTGAATGCCTTTCATAGCTATGTTCCAAGCTGACTGCTTTTCTCATGAGAATCGGTCACCATGGCCTTTTTTCTTTCTATTCTTTCCCCATTCTTCAGATTCTGTTTCCAAAACAAAGCCCAAGAAAGGAATATGGCAAATCACAGATGCTTCCTGACAGAACAGAATAGATGTGATAGGCCAGAAGACAGAAAAGACTGAGACTGCTTCATTCATATATGTTTTCCTTCCCTCCTTTTTCACACCAGGAAATGTCTACCCCAGATGATCTTTCTGTATTCGGAGGGCCCAACCCCTCTTCTTCCTGCCTCCCTCCCTCTCTCCCTCTTCCTTCCTTCTTTTCCTTCCTTTCTTTCTTTCCTTCTTTCTTTCCCAACATCTAGATTAAACAGGGATTAAGAGCTTTAGCACCATTTGCCCCTGATTTGATCCCGTGTCATCCCGGATATAGGTTTTCAAGATGGCACTCCATGGTTTCTGAAGCACAAGAAATTGGCAAATGTTCCTGGAAGTGTTTTTGTGGAGGATGTTTCCTTTATTAAGCATGCCCCTCCCCCCAAATGATGTCTTTAGAAAGAACCTAGCATTCTGCAATATTTCTATAATTAATAGCTAGACAGACAGACCCAGAGGAAGAAGAGACTGGGTCATCCATTGTTTTTCTAATTAGAAATGGTACTCCCTGCCCTGACCCTTAGCTGAGGAAGAACACTACCTTTAGCCTGGAAGCATATTTTCTATTTACCTGACCACATAGCAAACATGTTTTCATTAGAAATGTACCTCTTACCTCCTTCATATCCTGCCAGTCACATTGCATCTATTCTTTGGTGAGGACCCTTTTCAATTATTTTGAGGATCTTCTTCTTTTTTATGTGGAGCTTCAGTCCAGTAGTGAAATCTGTTTCATATTTGTAATCAGTTTTCAGGTCTGGAAGGAGCCCAAATGGGTAAGTTCCTGGGAGTAAAAAAGAAAGAAAAAAAAAAACCCAGAATTTAATTATGCAACCTGAGCGTATAGAAGATGAGAGAAGATAACTCAAAGGGGAAAGACCTGAAAAATCAACATTACGTCCTCTCCTCCAACCCGAGTCATTCTGGCCCGCCTTTCAACCTGGGCAGTGATCAATTCCATGTATAGAACCACAAAAGAGCCACTGGGATTGTGAAATGATGTGGCAAAATTCCTATTACTTGTCACGTGAAAAGAAGAATGTGCGATTTTAAAATAAAATACCAGAGAAAGATGTAACAAGTTTGATGTAGTCAATGTAGCTGGCCACAGTTGTGACAGATTCGATAAGCTTCTTCTTACTTGTCCTTCACCCTGGAGGCTTCTGAAGAGGCCTGAATATCCGGCTAACAATGAGTGATGCTACTTGAAATGAAAAGCAAGGAGATTGCAAATCGCTCTTCTGCACAGGCATGGAATAAGCTACGGCATGGCTGATGCACAGATTCAGGTATTTAAGTGGGTATGATTTCCAAGCAACAATTTCTAAACCCTACATTATCACTGACCTCCATCACACGATTGGACATGTTTACGAAGGCACACACAGCAGAGTGAAATTCGCTGGGAAAAACACTGAAGTCATTTTCCAACACCACAGCGGTATTTCTGCAAAATGAAGCCATGTTACCCCAATCACCAATATGGTCCACCTTTGCGCTCTTCTTCTGCTTAATGGTCTGAGTCCATTCCATCAAAGGAACTTTCTGTTTCAGGAATCCAGCTATGAGTTTGGTTGGAAGAAACCAAATGAGGTAATAAGTAATCTGATGTATGTGCTCAGTAAAGCTAAGTAAACCAAGAAAGGACTTGAAGAAATGTACTTGAATAAACGACTTGAAGAGAAGACTATACTTTTGTCTTTCTATTTCTTCCTCTCTTTTTTCTTAAAGGCAAAGATATCGGGATGGTGAAAACTACCCCAAGATAATTGTTTCCCTGTGATTTGATTGGCCAGGAAGCAAAAGCAAAGCACCCAATTAGCAGCCTTTTAAATCAAACACAATTAACTGTATGTTGAAATATATGGTCTACAATTGCATGTTCAATTAAATAACTGGAAGCAATTGAAAGCCTCAATTGCACACTACAAGCTACATAGGTCTGCTCAGATTTCCTACTTCTTCATGAAGGTCCAAGACAGATACTTCCTCAAAAATTAAAGGAGAAATTTTTGTTGTCTAGTAAGCACTCCTTAAAAACTTTATTGTAAATTAAATCGAATATTTGCATTAAATCTTTTCTTGAGGAAAGCGGAGGCAGGGGGTGGGGTGGTGGTGGGATGAATTGGGAGATTGGGATTGACATACATACACTAATATGTATAAAATAGATAACAAATAAGAACGTGCTGTATAGCATAGGGAACTCCACTTCGCTGCACAGTAGAAACTAACACAACATTGTAAAACAACTATACCCCAATAAATAAATAAATAAATAATAAAATAAAAAAAAATCTTTTCTTGAACCTTTTCAGAGAGAAAAATCAGAACACTACTAAAAATGCAAAGACTATTTTTCATGATTGCTAGTGCAATGGCTGTCTCTGTTCCAGCCTCACACTGTCTCTAAATTCCATCGAATCATTTCTGGGGACTCCCACTTCATCTATTCCCAAGTTATATTCTGTGGTGTATTCCATACACATATGCAGTTCTACTTAGGCCAGTTGAGGTTATTTCCATTTGAACCATTGGTGAGAAAATAGTGTTGATAACAGCCATTAGTTAGCACAGCTATCTACAATTATAGCCATCCCAATTGCTAGCGACCTAGTGGTGAAAATTTTCACATTCCACTTAATCGTATAATGATTTATATATACATGTATTGGACTATAAGATACTCCAAGGCAGAGACCATCTTATACATCTTTAAATCATTACAGCATCTGCCATAATATTGAGTATATTGGTCTTAAATGGTGAAATAACAGAATGAATGAATGAAGCAAGGAATTAATATTTAAATACAGGCAATGATTATTTGTGTTATAGTCACAGTATACAGAGAACTGCCTGGAGGAGTTTTCAGAGAGCAACAGAGAAGCTTGGCTGACTATTCTCGGAGAACACATTGACTGTTGGATGGAGACAGTTCACCAAGAAAGCAGATTTTGACCCTTCAAGAACTTCAATGTGATGATGAGTTTATGACAGTTCTAAAAGCCAACATACGGTCGGTGGCCAGATTGTGGTTCTGGACTGAGAGGCTTCCATTTGGAAGGCAGACAAGCATTTGAATTATGGGTCTAATGAAAGTGTCAATAGCAATCCTGTTACTGGAGGAGCTGTAAAACCCTGCTTAATGAACTAGGCAGGGACACAAAAACACAGTGGTCTAAAAGGTACTGTATGAGAAAATGATAATTAGCCCAGATTTCATGTACAAGATAAAATGCATAGGGATAATATTACCACTGAGCAATATTATTGTCCTTCAGGGGACTGTTTTGTTAACAGGGTTTGGCTCAGCCTTTCCAATCTTCCTTGTGTGAGTAGAGATGTACTATACAATCGTGAGCTGTGAGTTGGGGGAAAGAAGGTCAGATGGCAAAATTCCCATCAGAGATACTGACAAATGTTAATGACAGAAAAAAGTGTTCTGGCCTCATCAAGGGTTCATTCTTATTTAGGAGGCTTTATGCAATATAGGATGATAAGCCAAATGGCTTCCCATGCAAGAGGAATGGGGGTGAACTAGAAGGTCATTCTCTAAACTTGAAGTCTACTTTTTTAGACCACCGGACATCAACCAGCAAAGTGAGGCAAGACAAGGCCACACCTGGAGGGGACAATTTGGACCATAGCTATCTACTCCCACGCGACGAATTAGGGAGCTACTGAGGCAGCCCCGAGTACAGAAGAAAACAGTGAACTTGCAGTCAGGGAGCTGAGATTCTGGCCTTAGCTCTGTACTAACTCCGAATCTGAACTTTCTCATCTCTTCCAAAGGTGAATTAGAGTTCAAAAATTTTAAGGGGCTTACAAATCACCTGAGGATTCTGTTAAAAATACAGATTTCGATTTAGAAGTCTGCACTCTTCACATAACTTGTAATGCAGTTGGGGTGAGGAGGAGGTGGAACAAGATATTTTTAAAAGCAAGGGGAAAATAATGTATTTTCTAAAATGCTAAATTATGGAGAATATAAGTTGTAAGAAATCAAGAGAAGAAGGAGGTCACTCTGGACTTGGGTCAAGGGTGGATTCATGGAGAAAAGCTGGACGTGGGCCTGAATTTCATTCATTCACAACCTATTTGTATGGTCCACCGAGAAAGAAAGTTGGACAGTCAGTAGACAGATGAGGTGAGAAGATGAAGGGTCTTAAAGAATGGTGAAAGTGATCAGTGTTTGTTTTTGAGAATAAAAGGATCAGCAAGAGTATGTAGTGCAGACCAGGAGAGAGCAACATATGGGAAACTATTTTTCATCTTCAGCATACATTGGGCACACAAAATCCATACTGCCAGCGGGGTGGAAAAAAGGGAGCAAGTGTTGCTAAGATAACCTAAAGGCAAATCATGTAAAAGCTAAACTTCCAGCCAGACAAAAGCCTATTTGTAAATTACTCCAGTTAATTTCCCAGGTCGTGATTGGTGATTGCCTCTCTCTGCAAAGCGGTTTATGACATTCTCAATTAAGAGTTTGCTATAAAAACGAATGAATGAAGTATTTCAAAACTGCTATGAGATATTAAAAATGAGTCACTTTTAAAAAGTGGTTTTGTTTCCTGTGTTCTGGATAATGCATTTGAGAATGTAGTTTCCAGCCTCACCCATCACACCACTGTGAAATCAAATTGAATGATTCTGCTCTTAGAATGATCTTTCATTCAAATGCATTCAATAAATAAAGCCCAAATACAATGAGGCACTTTTCATAGAGCATCCCTGAGAGCTAGGGCCTGGTCTCTCTCACCATATGAAGCTGAGATTGAAGTAAGTAAAGCATTCACCCACATTGACTGCATAATACATAGTGACTTATTGTTTACTAAGCTCTTGCATGTACACTATCTCATTTGATCCTCACAACGACCCTACAAAAACAACACTGTTGGTTTATTATCCCCATTTAACAGATGTAGAATTTAGAGCTCAGAGTGGTCAGTGACTTGCCCAAAGTCACACAGCAATCCAAAAGGTACTTTAAATCTTCTCAGCCCCTTCCTTCCCTCTTCCCCAGAACAGGAAACATATTTTTAAGTACAATATAATTAGCAGAACTATTACCAAGACTGGGCAGAATATTTAATTCATTCAGATGAATTTTGTAATCCTCCGGTGATTTTGTAAATACCGAGGAATTCATTTTCCACCTCCTGCAATTCTGTGAATTCTATCCTGGACAAAAGGTCATCCAAATATGATCCTTGCTCAGAGTTATGGAAATGTATGCAGTCTAAAAGAATATGGGCCAAATGCAGAGTAAAAATATCAGTGAAACTCCCAGTGCCATTTTCTCTTGCTGCCTCAAATCCTTTTTGAAATTAGGCAGGTTATAAATCATAAAAAAAATTAAAATGCAAACTTTTGCCCTAAATTCAATTATCATATAATAGAGGGGGTCACGAGTGCAGTAGATTGGTGAGTAAAACAAGACTGAAATATGTATGGTGGGAAAGCCAGAGACAGGTAAAAAGAATGTTTTTGAAAAAATTTTCAATTTACATCCATAGAACATACTGAAAATTATCTGAAAAGCAATAGAAAATACAATTTTCTCAAAGTCAACATCTTTTCAGCCTCTAGTCCTACTCAGCTGGACTTTGGTTTGGGGAGTGCTACTGAACCAGGTTCCTTTTGCCCAACGCGCAGCAAGCCAAAACACTGAGATGCCGAGGTTTGCAGCAAAGAGAAGGTTTATTTGCAAGGCAGCTAAGCAAGGACACAGCAGAACGAGTCTCAGACTCCCAAAGGCGAGGGGCCCAGGATACTTATGGGATAAAGAATAAAGAAGCAGGGCAGTCCGAGGCAGGGAGAGCGTGGGGAGCATGGGGAAAGGTGATTGGAAAAAGGTGCCATGATTTTCATTCTGTGCAGGTGTAACTAAGCTACAGGCCTTGGCACGTTCAAAAATGGAGGTGCTTGGCACAGTCTGAGGGTGGCATTTTTGAAAGGTCACCAAGGGGACAGTTGTACGTCCCCTGTTGGAGGGTCGGTGGTCCTATCCAGTCTTAACCAGCTCAGCTGGAACTAGACTTCAAGTTCCTGGAAAACAACTTAGGCAAACATCTTGTTTATGCTACGTGCTCCTTGGAGGACATGCAAGTCTTAAAATGACCTTAATTAGTGAAGGCAGGTGAAATGGATTTGACTCATTACCCACAGTTTTCGGGAGACAGGAGATTAATGCCTCTTAAAAGTCAGTCTGGGTCAAAGCTGTTCGGAGGAGCACCTAGAAGCCTTGTCGTCCTGGAGGAGAGGGGTTAACAGAATTAAGGATAGCTTCATTTTCTAACATTGCCTTGCAAACACCATTTCTACAGTAATCAGGGCTAGCCCTCTCTTTCTTCATTCAGCCCTCTGCTTCCATCTTCATTTTGGCTGTGCGGTCATTTATGCAGCAGGAATCTGTCCAGCAGCTAGAGACAGACCACACTGGCTGGGCTCCCACATCCACATCCACTGTTGAGGGAACGTGTTGGTTCTAAGGGCCCTTTTCCTCAAAATGTCTAATTCCATCCTCTCCTAAGTTACGATGTATCTATTCACCTGTGTGTAACTGTGAATAGCTACAGAGCTCCTGAAAATCCAAAGTTTCTTTATTTTTTTATTTTTTTGTTATAGGGCACAAGTTTTTGTTTTTGTTTTTTTTAACATCTTTATTGGAGTATAATTGCTTTACAATGGTGTGTTAGTTTCTGCTTTATAACAAAGTGAATCAGTTATACATATACATATGTCTCCATCTCTCTCCCCTCTTGCATCTCCCTCCCTCCCACCCTCCCCATCCCACCCCTCTAGGTGGTCACAAAGCACCGAGCTGATCTCCCTTCTCCCTGTGCTGTGCGGCTGCTTCCCACTAGCTATTTTACATTTGGTAGTGTATATATGTCCATGCCACTCTCTCACTTTGTCCCAGCTTACCCTTCCGCCTCCCAGTATCCTAAAGTCCATTCTCTAGTAGGTCTGCATCTTTATTCCCGTCTTGTCCCTAGGTTCTTCATGACCAGTTTTTTTTTTTTTTTTTAGATTCCATATATATGTGGTAGCATACGGTATTTGTTTTTCTCTTTCTGACTTACTTCACTCTGTATGACAGTCTCTAGGTCCATCCACCTCACTACAAATAACTCAGTTTTGTTCCTTTTTATGGCTCAGTAATATTCCATTGTATATACGTGCCACATCTTCTTTATCCATTCATCTGTTGATGGACACTTAGGTTGTTTCCATGTCCTGGTTATTGTAAATACAGCTGCAATGAACACTGTGGTACATGACTCTTTTTGAATTATGGTTTTCTCAGTGTATATGCCCAGTAGTGGGATTGTTGGGTCATATGGTAGTTCTATTTTTAGTTTTTTAAGGAACCTCCATACTGTTCTCCATAGTGGCTATATCAATTTACATTCCCACCAACAGTGCAGGAGTGTTCCCTTTTCTCCACACCATCTCCAGCATTTATTGTTTCTAGATTTTTTGATCATGGCCATCCTGACCGGTGTGAGATGATATCTCATTGTAGTTTTGATTTGCATTTCTCTAATGATTAAGGATGTTGAGCATTCTTTCATGTGTCTCTTGGCAATATGTGTATCTTCTTTGGAGAAATGTCTGTTTAGGTCTTCTGCCCATTTTTGGATTGGGTTGTTTGTTTTTTTCATATTGAGCTGCATGAGCTGCTTGTAAATTTTGGAGATTAATCCTTTGTCAGTTTCTTCATTTGCAAATATTTTCTCACATTCTGAAGGTTGTCTTAACGTCTTGTTTATGGTTTCCTTTGCTGTGCAAAAGCTTTTAAGTTTCATTAGGTGCCATTTGTTTATTTTTGTTTTTATTTCCATTTCTCTAGGAGGTGGGTCAAAAGGATCTTTCTGTGATTTATGTCATAGTGTGTTCTGCCTATGTTTTCCTCTAAGAGTTTGATGGTGTCTGGCCTTACACTTAGGTCTTTAATCCATTTTGAGTTTATTTTTGTGTATGGTGTTAGGGAGTGTTCTAATCTCATTCTTTTACATGTAGCTGTCCAGTTTTCCCAGCACCACTTATTGAAAAGGCTGTCTTTTCTCCACTGTATATTCTTGCCTCCTTTATCAAAGATAAGGTGAACATATGTGTGTGGGTTTATCTCTGGGCTTTCTATCCTGTTCCATTGATCTATATTTCTGTTTCTGTGCCAGTACCATACTGTTTTGATTACTGTAGCTTTGTAGTATAGTCTGAAGTCAGGGAGCCTGATTCCTCCAGCTCCGTTTTTCTCTCTCAAGATTGCTTTGGCTATTCGAGGTCTTTTGTGTTTCCATACAAATTGTGAAATTTTTTGTTCTAGTTCAGTGAAAAATGTCATTGGTAGTTTGTTAGGGATTGCATTGAATCTGTAGATTGCTTTGGGTAGTATAGTCATTCTCACAATGTTGATTCTTCCAATCCAAGAACATGGTATATCTCTCCATCTATTTGTATCATCTTTAATTTCTTTCATTAGTGTCTTATAATTTTCTGCATACAGGTCTTTTGTCTCCTTAGGTAGGTTTATTCCTAGATATTTTATTCTTTTTGTTGCAATGGTAAATGGGAGTGTTTTCTTAATTTCACTTTCAGATCTTTCATCATTAGTGTATAGGAATGCAAGAGATTTCTGTGCATTAATTTTGTATCTTGCTACTTTACCAAATTCATTGATTAGCTCTAGTAGTTTTCTGGTAGCATCTTTAGGATTTTCTATGTATAGTATCATGTCATCTGCAAACAGTGACAGCTTTACTTCTTCTTTTCCGATTTGGATTACTTTTATTTCTCTTTCTTCTCTGATTGCTGTGGCAAAAACTTCCAAAAGTATGTTGAATAATAGTGGTGACAGTGGGCAACCTTGTCTTGTTCCTGACCTTATTAGAAATGGTTTCAGTTTTTTGCCATTGAGGACGATGTTGACTGTGGGTTTGTCATATATGACCTTAATTATGGTGAGGAAAGTTCCCTCTATGCCTACTTTCTGGAGGGTTTTTATCATAAATGGGTGTTGAATTTTGTTGAAAGCTTTCTCTGCATCTATTGAGATGATCACATGGTTTTTCTCCTTCAATTTGTTAATATGGTGTATCACGTTGATTGATTTGCATATATTGAAGAATCCTTGCATTCCTGGGATAAACCCCACTTGATCATAGTGTATGATCCTTTTAATGTGCTGTTGGATTCTGTTTGCTAGTATTTTGTTGAGGATTTTTGCATCTATGTTCATCAGTGATATTGGCCTGTAGTTTTCTTTCTTTGTGACATCTTTGTCTGGTTTTGGTATCAGAGTGATGGTGGCTTCGTAGAATGAGTTTGGGAGTGTTCCTCCCTCTGCTATATTTTGGAAGAGTTTGAGAAGGATAGGTGTTAGCTCTTCTCTAAATGTTTGATAGAATTCACCTGTGAAGCCATCTGGTCCTGGGCTTTTGTTTGTTGGAAGATTTTTAATCACAGTTTCAATTTCAGTGCTTGTGATTGGTCTGTTCATATTTTCTATTTCTTCCTGGTTCAGTCTTGGAAGGTTGTGCATTTCTAAGAATTTGTCCATTTCTTCCAGGTTGTCCATTTTATTGGCATAGAGTTGCTTGTAGTAATCTCTCATGATCCTTTGTATTTCTGCAGTGTCAGTTGTTACCTCTCCTTTTTCATTTCTAATTCTATTGATTTGAGTCTTCTCCCTTTTTTTCTTGGTAAGTCTGGCTAAAGGTTTATCAATTTGTTTATCTTCTCAAAGAATAAGCTTTTAGTTTTATTGATCTTTGCTATCGTTTCCTTCATTTCTTTTTCATTTATTTCTGATCTGATCTTTTTTTTTTTTAATTTTTATTTATTTATTTTGGCTGTGTTGGGTCTTCGTTTCTGCGCGAGGGCTTTCTCTAGTTGTGGCAAGCGGGGGCCACTCTTCATCGCGGTGCGCTGGCCTCTCACTATCGCGGGCTCTCTTGTTGCGGAGCACAGGCTCCAGACGCGCAGGCTCAGTAGTTGTGGCTCACGGGCTCAGTTGCTCCGTGGCATGTGGGATCCTCCCAGACCAGGGCTCAAACCCGTGTCCCCTGCATTTGCAGGCAGACTCTCAACCACTGCGCCACCAGGGAAGCACTTGTGATCTGATCTTTATGATTTCTTTCCTTCTGCTAACTTTGGGGTTTTTTTGTTTTCTCTAATTGCTTTAGGTGTAAGGGTTAGGTTGTTTATTTGAGATATTTCTTGTTTCTTAAGGTAGGATTGTATTGCTATAAACTTCCCTCTTAGAACTGCTTTTGCTGCATCCCATAGGTTTTGGGTTGTCGTGTTTTCATTGTCATTTGTTTCTAGGTATTTTTGGTTTCCTCTTTGATTTTCTCTTGGTTATTAAGTAGTGTGTTGTTTAGCCTCCATGTGTTTGTATTTCTTACAGATTTTTCCTGTAATTGACATCTAGTCTCATAGCATTGTGATCGGAAAAGATACTTGATACGATTTCAATTTTCTTAAATTTACCAAGGCTTCATTTGTGACCCAAGATATGATCTATCCTGGAGAATGTTCCATGAGCACTTGAGAAGAATGTGTATTCTGTTGTTTTTGAATGGAATGTCCTGTAAATATCAATTAAGTCCATCTTGCTTAATGTATCATTTAAAGCTTGTGTTTCCTTATTTATTTTCATTTTGGATGATCTGTCCATTGGTGAAAGTGGGGTGTTAAAGTCCCATACTATGATTGTGTTACTGTCGATATCCCCTTTTATGGCTGTTAGCATTTGCCTTATGTATTGAGTTGCTCCTATGTTGGGCGCATAAATATTTACTATTGTTATATATTATTCTTGGATTGATCCTTTGATCATTCTGTAGTGTCCTTCTTTGTCTCTTGTAATAGTCTTTGTTTTAAAGTCTATTTTGTCTGATATGAGAATTGCTACTCCAGCTTTCTTTTGATTTCCATTTGCATGGAATATCTTTTTCCATTCCCTCACTTGCAGTCTGTATGTGTCCCTAGGTCTGAAGTGGGTCTCTTGTAGACAGCATATATACAGGTCTTGTTTTTGTATCCATTCAGCCAATCTATGTGTTTTGGTTGGAGCATTTAATCCATTTACATTTAAGGTAATTATCGATATGTATGTTCCTATTACCATTTTCTTAATTGTTTTGAGTTATTGTAGGTCTTTTCCTTCTCTTGTGTTTCCTGCTTAGAGAAGTTCCTTTAGCATTTGTCGTAAAGCTGGTTTGGTGGTGCTGAATTCTCTTAGCTTTTGTTTGTCTGTAAAGGTTTTAATTTCTCCATCAAATCCTTGCTGGATAGAGTAATCTTGGTTGTAGGTTTTTCCCTTTCATCACTTTAAATATGTCCTGCCACTCCCTTCTGGCTTGCAGAGTTTCTGCTGAAAGATCAGCTGTTAACCTTATGGTGATTCCCTTATGTGTTATTTGTTGTTTTTCCCTTGCTGCTTTTAATGTTTGTTCTTTGTATTTAATTTTTGATATTTTGATTAATATGTGTCTTGGCGTGTTTCTCCTTGGATTTATCCTGTAGGGGACTCTCTTTGCTTCCTGGACTTGATTAACTATTTCCTTTCCCATATTAGGGAAGTTTTCAACTATAATCTCTTCAAATATTTTCTCAGTCCCTTTCTTTTTCTCTTCTTCTTCTGGGACCCTTATAATTCGAATGTTGGTGCATTTAATGTTGTCCCAGAGGTCTCTGAGAGGGTCCTCAATTCTTTTCATTCTTTTTTCTTTATACAGCTCTGCAGTAGTAATTTCCACTATTTTATCTTCCAGGTCACTTATCTGTTCTTCTGCCTCAGTTATTCTGCTATTGATCCCTTCTAGAGAATTTTTAATTTCATTTATTGTGTTGTTCATCACTGTTTGTTTGATCTTTAGTTCTTCTAGGTCCTTGTTAAACGTTTCTTGTATTTTTTCCATTCTATTTCCAAGATTTTGGATCATCTTTACTATCATTATTCTGAATTCTTTTTAGGTAGACTGCCTATTTCCTCTTTATTTGTTAGGTCTGGTGGGTTTTTGCCTTGCTCCTTTATCTGCTGTGTGTTTCTCTGTCTTCTCATTTTGCTTAACTTACTGTGTTTGGGGTCTCCTTTTTGCAGGCTGCACGTTCGTAGTTTCCATTGTTTTTGGTTTCTGTCCCCAGTGGCTATGGTTGGTTCAGTGGGTTGTGTAGGCTTCCTGGTGGAGAGGACTAGTGCCTGTGTTCTGGTGGATGAGGCTGGATCTTGTCTTTCTGGTGGGCAGATCCACGTCTGGTGGTGTGTTTTTGGGTGTCTGTGCCCTTATTATGATTTTAGCCATCCTCTGTGCTAATGGATGGGGTTGTGTTCCTGTCTTGCTAGGTGTTTGGCATAGGGTGTCCAGCACTGTAGCTTGCTGGTCATTGAGTGAAGCTGGGTCTTGGCGTTGAGATGGAGATCTCTGGGAGATTTTCACCGTTTGATATTACGTAGAGCTGGGAGGTCTGTTGTGGACCAGTGTCCTGAACTTGGCTCTCCCACCTCAGTGGCACAGCCCTGATGCCTGGCTGGAGCACCAAGAGCCTGTCCTCCACATGGCTCAGAATAAAAGGGAGAAAAGAAAGAAAGAAAGAAAGAAGAAGATAAAATAAAATAAAGTAAAATAAAATAACGTTATTAAAATAAAAATAATAAAATAATTATTAAGAAAAAAATTTTTTACGTAATAAAAAAAAACGGACAGACAGAACCCTAGGACAAAGGGTAAAAGCAAAGCTATACAGACAAAAATCACACAGAGAAGCATACAGATACACACTCACAAAAAGAGGAAAAGGGGAAAAAATAATATATCTTGCTCCCAAAGTCCACCTCCTCAACTTGGGATGATTTGTTGTCTATTCAGGTATTCCACAGATGCAGCGTACATCAAGTTGATGGTGGAGATTTAATCTGATGCTCCTGAAGCTGCTGGGACAGATTTCCCTTTCTCCTCTTTTTTCACACAGCTCCCGGGGTTCAGCTTTGGATTTGGACCCGCCTCTGCGTGTAGGTCGCCTGAGGGCGTCTGTTCTTCACTTAGACAGGACGGGGTTAAAGGAGCAGCTGCTTCGGGGGCTCTGGCTCACTCAGGCGCGGGGAGGGAGGGGTACGGATGTGGGGCGAGCCTGTGCGGCAGAGGCCGGCGTGACGTTGCAGCAGCCTGAGGCGCGCCATGCGTTCTCCCGGGGAGGTTGTCCCTGGATCACGAGACCCTGGCAGTGGCGGGCTGCACAGGCTCCCGGGAGGGGCGGTGTGGAGAGTGACCTGTGCTCGCACACAGGCTTCTTGGTGGCGGCAGCAGCAGCCTTAGCGTCTCATGCCCGTCTCTGGGGTCTGCGCTGATAGCCGCGGCTCGCGCCCGTCTCTGGAGCTCGTTTAGGCGGTGCTCTTAATCCCCTCTCCTTGCGCAGCAGGAAACAAAGAGGCAAGAAAAAGTCTCTTGCCTCTTCGGCAGCTGCAGACTTTTTCCTGGACTCCCTCCCGGCTAGCTGTGGCGCACTAACCCCTTCAGGCTGTGTTCACGCAGCCACCCCCAGTCCTCTCCCTGCGATCCGACCTCTGAAGCCTGAGCCTCAGCTCCCAGCCCCCGCCCGCCCCGGCAGGTGAGCAGACAAGCCTCTCGGGCTGGTGAGTGCTGCTCGGCGCCGAGCCTCTGTGTGGGAATCTCTCCGCTTTGCCCTCCGCACCCCTGTGGCTGCGCTCTCCTCCGTGGCTCCGAAGCTTCCCCCCTCTGCCACCCGCCGTCTCCGCCCGCGAAGGGGCTTCCTAGTGTGTGGAAACCTTTCCTCCTTCACAGCTCCCTCCCACTGGTGCACGTCCCGTCCCTATTCGTTTGTCTCTGTTATTTCTTTTTTCTTTTGCCCTACCTGGGTACTTGGGGAGTTTCTTGCCTTTTGGGAGGTCTGAGGTCTTCTGCCAGCGTTCAGTGGGTGTTCTATGGGAGCAGTTCCACGTGTAGATGTATTTCTGATGTATTTGTGGGGAGGAAGGTGATCTCCGCGTCTTACTATTCCGCCATCTTGAAGCTCCTCCTCCAAAGTTTCTTTATTGTAGACTCTTCCGTTTGTGAGTCATGGAACTGAGGGAGCCATAATTATATCAGTTCATATTTGAGGCACGGCATTCTTGCCTGTACTTCTAATAACTAATCCATGTAATCCAATCATCCAAAGACACCAAAGCATCTTTATTCTTCCCCATTAAAAATAAAAGACATAAGTCAGTTTTCCAAGGTTTATCCTTCAAAAGGTAAGATGACTCAGAACCAAGGTTAAATTACCTGGTACTTTTAGGTATTAGGAAATATAATTCTACCAACATTTCTCCACATTTTCAGACTTGATTTTAAAAACAAAAATAATATTCATCATGCTCAGACCTTACAGCTCCTCTATATTAAAAGCCAGGTTGAAAAGCCTGTCTTTAAACCATTTTAAGTGTTATGACCGGTGGCTCCAAGAGTGAGGTTTTGTTTAGATCACATAAGACTTTTGTTGTTGATTGAAACCTGGCTTGATGCCTCTATATATCTAAATAATTAGGAAAAAAAATACATTTAAATGAGAAGCAGATGCTGTTTCCAGATTTCTATTTTCACTGTACAGAATAAATAGAAGCTTTCATCTCTGCATTTACTCTTTGGATATGGTGCATACCACATGAATCATTATTTAAAACATAGGGCGTTTCTTTCACAAAGGTAAAGGAAATAGGGGTCTTCTGGAGAACTCATTCCTTCAAAACACTTTCTACTCCAAGAAAACTCAACAGGGTTATTCATTCTCCACCACTCCTTCCTCTCCTTCCACACCTGGTACTAAGCCAGTAGACCCAAACAGAGTAAGTGAAGGCTGGTGCTGAATGCGGCGATGGCAGGTCCTGCTGGTGATTGGTAGCTTGTCATTGGCAACAGACGTCAAACATACTGCAAATGCTCAATGTTCATCTTATCAGATGCAAAACCAATTAAGCAGAAACTATACCCAGGCCAGGGAAAATAAAGGACAAGACATCACAGGGCACCTTTGGAAATAGAGAAGAGTTTCCTCCAGCTTCTTTCTCTGTTGCTATGTCAACACTCTTGCAGGTAGAGTTCATTTTCAGTTTCTCTTCTCAGCTGGTAAGTTACACACTCAGTTCTTGAGCCAATTTTAAGTGCTTGAGGTGCTTGGATGGAGATATGTAAACATAGGGCAAAGGCCTGCACAACTTCAAAGCAAAGGACGTGTATACCCACAGGTTCCAAAGTTTGGTCTTCTGAGCTGATAGCTTTGGTGAGACAAGCCAAATCAGCTACCAACCCCAAAAAGAATTGGTGGGCAGTGAAACTATAATGTAATTTACTGAAACCACTTGTTTACTTGTTGCCTCTCACCACCCCCTATGCCCACCATTCACTCTTTTTTTTTCTTTTCTTTTTCTTGATGTATAGTTGACATGCAATCTTGTATTAATTTCAGGTGTACAACATAGTGATTTGATATTTTTAGAGACTGTACTCCATATAACCCACCATTCATTCTTTAAGGCTTTCTCTGTTGCTTGCCATCCTCCCTGGCCCCAAGTCTACAACAGTGACTGGCACAGATCAGTTATCAATCAATCAATCAATCAATCAATATTTGTGGACTGACACAGGAGTGGATATAATCTGAATGTTTATTCACTGCCCTGAAATAAATTCCCATAATTTATGAGCTATATGAATACACAAAATAGTAGCTGCCACTTAAGTATCTCTTACCACCTCAAGCATTGTGAAGAGTTTTTTACTTGTATTACATTAATTTTAACACTCAAAATGATAACAGAAAGTAAGCAGGATTCTTTCCATTTTATATATAAGAAACCAGAGGGTCAGGTAGGTGAACTGACTTGCCTAAGATGCAGCCAGTAAGTGGCAACACTCTAGTCTGACTGACTCCATAGCCCTTATATAGTCTGTAACCACTGGGTTTCAAAAGTTTTGAAAGCTTGTTCTAATACAATGTGCTACACACTTAGATTGAACCCAGAAAGAAAGAGTAAAAAGTTCCACCAGTTAATTAGCCCTTGGAATATCAGAATCAGGTTGTCCCTACATAGGCGGTGAGTCAGCTGTTCTTAGAATGAACCAATGATCCAAATGAGCAATGTGGTCTTTCAACACACGAAAGGTTTGAAAGGTTCAGCCAGATGAATTATGTTGCTGTGAAATAAACAAAGGTGAAAAAGTCATCCAGAACTTTTGATCTGAACAGACACTGAAGCAATTGTATCCCATATGTGTACACACAGATCCAAAAGAAAATCACTCAGTGTTAGAAATAGAGAATATATATATTATTACTGTGGCTGCTGCTGTTGCTGCTACTATTATGAATGATAATAATTATTATTTGTTATCATTATTCCAATTCAGACTTATTGAGAGCTTGTTTTACACCAAGCTTTGTGACACATGCTTTACAGACATTTTCTCATTTAATCTTCAAACAACTCCCTGAGGTAGGCATAATTAGAACCCTCATTTTCCACATTAAAAAATATGAAGTTAAAGAAGGTAACTAGCCTGTCTATGGCCAAACAGCTAGTAACGGTGGAACCAGGCACAAAAACAGGTCTGTCTAGGCCCAAGCTGTAACCCTACCTAATATTACACTGTGTTTCCTTGATTGCTACACAATTATGATGCCTGCGGCCCTATAATTTTAATTTTGTAAAAGCTTTCCGTATATCCTACCTTGGTTTGACTGCCAACCTGAGGTCAGAGACAATAAGTATACACTATAGGGTCATCATTTTGCTGGTGGAAAGATGAGCAAGTATTAACATTTAAAAGTATGCCCCCCAAATTTCATGGGTTCCTTTTTCTCAGATTAGGAATATTGAGGTTTTTCTTTTTGTATAAAAGTATTTTACAAGGATGAGGAGCTTGCTATGAAAATATGTGGTAGTGTCTGCTAATGATGGCCTTGTCCTAGACTAACTCAGCATGTGGTCCATACTCTCTATTCAGTGGCTGGTATTTGACGTCTTTGGAGAAATTCTGGTATGTTTTCTAGAGTTCTTCTTTTAAACAGGCTGAATAAAATGGAATATTTTTCTGGCAGCATTTTGAACCCTTAGTTCCTGGCTCTGGATGAAATCTGAAAATACAACAGATTTCCATTCATGGAAAATGAGATGAAGGATAAAGCTAAGTGACCTTTTGCGAACACTTTAAAATTATATTCTGTTTATTGAGTTCATGTCTTGGTCCTAGGTTCAGAATGATATTCATTTTGTATGAATAGGTATTTTCTTAAATCATCACAAAGAAAATTTTTAGCATATGAAAATACAGTGTAGAAGGAAAAGATTGATTTGGATGTTTAGGGACCACACATGCGTTTAGGAACCAGGAGATACAATCCTCCCTTTGGATAGCTGTAAGAATTGGGGTCTTCATTTAAATTCTCTGAGCCTCAGTTTCCTTATTGTAAAATGTAGGGCTGGATCTAGCTTGTCTCAAAATTACTATGGAATTAGAAATCTATGATTCTTTCAATCTACCTTAGATTCAACACTTACCTGTGCATCTATACTGCAAACGATCACATAAGAACTGAAGAGAGCCCTCTATAAATTCCTAGGAAATAATTTGACAGTGTGACCAAATTATAAATAGCTCTAGTTGTCTAACGCATACAAGAAGGTAACAAGATTTTTCAACTTGGTACAGCAATGATGATTATCTCAGCCTTTTTAGGTTTTTTTCATTGTCCTGAAACATAGGTATCAAGGAAATAGAAAGTAGAAATTCTGCGTATTTACTCCTGATGCTGATAACATCTATATTTGACATTCTGCAATAACAACATCTCCAGCAGCAACTAAGATATGCATGTTTCAGAACTGAGAAACTTTTAAAATCCCCTTTTAAGCAACACGGCCACAGAAGACTCTTAATAATTGATTATAATTGATTTTAACCTTGTCCTAACCTGGGCAAAATGGCAAAGCCAATCATCTTTGTCCAAATGGGGTATGAGAAAAGAGCCCCAAGTCCAGATCTTTAAAAGCTCCAGACATGAGCAGAAGATAAAATATTTAGTCTGTCAAAGCCTTGACCTCCCAATTCCAGCCAGTTTTGAACTTGAATTGATTTCCGACAAGGCATCTGGGAGATGATTACAACAAAATGCACTAAAGCTGGGCAGTCTTTATTTTAACGTCCCAGCAGCTTAACCTGTTAATAACAGCAATTGTTTTAGATACAATACCAATTTCTGTAACTGATGCAAGAAATGGATGACAGCAGCACAGTCTCCCAGGCAGAGCAATAACAAAAAAAAAAAAAAAGAAGAAAAGAAAGGAAAAAAAAAAAAAAGCACAGCCAGTCACAGAAGAGGTGCTGGCAGTGTTTTTCAAAGAAACCTCAGTTTTCAGGGACCCAGACACCATCAGGGACCAAATTCTACAGTCTAAAAACAATTCTTAGCCAAAGAAGGTTGCGTGTTGAGAGAGAAATCACTGTAAGCCAGGCAATCTGGAATCACATCTGTGTTCTGCCAATGAAAGCTGAGCTATCTTGGGCAAGTCACTCCACATATCTGTGCCTAATTTGCTTTGTTTGAAACAGTGCTTCCTGATAAAAACATCATGTGGGCCACAAATGTGAAGAACGCATATGTAATTTAAACTTTTCTAGTAGCCACATTGAAAAATAGTTTTAAAAAGGCAAGTTAATTTTGATATCTTATTTAATATATTAAAAATTTAACCATTTCAACATGTCATCTGTACAAAATTGTTAATGCGGTATTTTACATTTGTTTTTGTACTAAGTCTTCAAAATCCAGTGTATATTTTGTACTTATGGCACATTTCAATTCAGATTAGCCATATTCCAAGTGCTCACATGTGGCTAGGGGCTACCGTATTGGACAGCAGAAGTTTGAAAAATGAGCAGGTTGGACTAAACATCTCTAGGGTTTTCCCTATAACATGCCATGATGATTCTAAATGTTGCCTCTCCTGTTCTTCAATTTAAATCAGCCACAAGTTGAAAGTGCAGATGTGGCCAGTTGGTGGTTGAGATCAGGATGTGACAGTGATTGCAACTGAGGCTACAAGTTGGAGCTCAGCCATCAGTAAGGTCTGCACTTATGTGTGGACATGGCCTTTAACCCCATCCCTGAGCAGCTGTGTTACATCAGGTGGTCATAAGTGGTGTAGGGTGGGTGGGCAGAGTGGGTGGGTGCATACATTTTCATGACATAGTCCAGCATATTCTATTAAATGAAATGATAAACAGCATCCCCATCATTTATTGAGCACTATTTATGTACCATTTGTATTACATATACAAAATCATGTAATCATCTTAACCACCCTTTGAGGTGGGAATAATTAACTTTATTTAGTAGGTGGGGGGACTGATCCTGAAAGAGATAAATTATTCTGCCCAATGTCAGACTCCTAGAAGTATGGTATGTGGATTTGAACCCAGTTTTTCCAGACTCTGAGACCTGTCTCTTGACTACCATGATATACTGCTTACAAACAAATAATAACTTTGGTCTTCTACCTCACTCCTATGAAGGTTACCCAAATTGTAGAGAGAATGAAGAATAGGCATACAAGGATTAAAGATGTTGCTTTCACTTTTCTGATGAAAGTCAGAAACAGTACAGAAGATAATATTCTAATAAACATAAATGCGTCTTCTCTCTCAGTCAAGCATACTTGCTAAAAAAGGAAGAAAGAAGTAAGAAGAGAGGGGAGGAAGCGGGGAGAGGGAGGGACTCTGGGGGAGTGAAGGAAGGAAGGAAGGAAGGAAGGGGGGAAGGAGGGAGGGAAGGGGAGAGTCACCACGTATTGAGGCATTTCAACAGAGACTCAAGGCTCTGGCCAAAGAATCATGGCAACATTTTCCCTCTCTTAAACATGGGCTGCACATTCATGATTCACACTCAGACCACAATACACCTTATGGCAAATAACTACATCATTCCTGGTGAAATGCTGAGGAAGCCTCCTTTACACATCAAATACGCCTATGCTCAGAGACTCATGATCAAAGATAGACTCCTGCCATCTCTTTGTAACCAGACTGTCAATATTAAGAGGAAAAAGATTAAATACCTGGATTTTATTTATTTTTAAGAATTTTACATAACAGACTATTAGTCATTTGATAGTTCTTTCTACACTGGGGAAGTGGTCAGGCATGAGAAATAGAACCGTATAGAGGTATTTCTGTTACATTATGTGTTATTTTTCTTTTCTGACGTCCAAGGGAATAGAGATAAGTCCAACTGGTAATTTGGGAGTAAAAGTTTCTTTCGACAACCTCATGTGAGCTGCATTGTTAACTTGATTTAAAACTAACTTTCCAGTAGAGACATTTGGGAAGGGCCCAGTGACCAATCTGCAGACAGCTCCCTGCAGCTGGGCCTTGACAAGTCCATCATCACCTGTGAACTAATCTAGAATCACAAAGTCTAATCACCCATGTTTATGGTGTCTTGACTTCATGAGTCACTAATACCATGGCTGTAGGCAGACTTTTCTTTAACTTAACCAATCACAAGTTAATATTTTATATACACAGGATAATAACCGTTTATATGTATTGCATGTTTACTCTGTACCAAGCCATGTTTGAGTGCTTTATATGGATTATTTAGTCCTCATCATGTAGGTACCCTTACTACACCTATTTTACAGACAAGGAACTAAGGTATATAATGCTTATAACAGTAACAAATAATATGGTTCCCATTTTTTCTTATCCTGATCTTCTAGTACATTTCTCATAGTCTCCTTAGCAACTTCCATCCAGCCATCACTTCACCTTAATCTAGGCTTTAGTCTATCCATCATTCTTAATCCTAATAACAAAGTTCTGCGTTTATTGGCAGTAAAGGAGGATTTATGTTTCATGCATTCTATCAGTTATTTATGCATAAAAAACCACCTCATAAAGTTGTGGATTAAAATTAAAAACAATTTTATGTGTATTTTACTACAATTTCAAAAATTGAAAAAATTAATTCAAAAATAGAAAAGTAAAAACAATTTTATTTCTTTATGATTCTGCGGGTCAACAATTTAGACTAAACTCAACTAGACAGTTCTTCCGCTAGTCTTACCAGGGGTCACTCACATAACTATAGTTGTCTGGTGGCTCAGCAAAGGCTGGATGATCTGGGATGGCCTCAGTCACTTGTCTAGAGGTTGGTGTTGCCTGTCAGCTGGGTCACCTGTCTCCAATAGGCTAGCCACTGCTTCTAATCATGGCAACTGCGTTCCAAGTTCCAATCTGAAAACACTTTTAAAACCTCTGTTTGTATCATATTGATTGATGTCCTCTTGGCCAAAGCAAGTCTCATGCTCAAGTCCAGGATCAAAGTTGTAGGAAAGGGGTCCATAACAGTATAACACACAATAAACACCTTCTATATTCTTCTTCTCTTTCAAAATGATCAAAACAACTTAAGCCCAAGCAGAAGACTGAATAAGAGAAGGAAATCCAAATGTCCTACTAAGCCAAGAATATATCAAATTCTAAATTTGGTGTTAAGTTTGAGCCTCAGATGTAAATGAATATCAAGTCCCATATCTCCACTGAAATATATTTCTTTTCATAATATGTTTTGGAAAGATGGCCACCAGTTTTGTGTTTAAATGAAAAATAATATTTCACTTGAGGGCAAAACAACATTGAATATTTTTTACAAGACTCCACTGGATGATGACAATAGCTAATGCTGTATTTTTGCCATGGGAACTTTTGTTTTACTGAACCACTAAAATTACAATCAGATGTCCTCATCTTCTGTTGAAGTAATGAACAATGGTATGTCTGAGAGAGAAATTCAAAGTGCATCATTTATCTTATCTTATTTTCAATTAGGCCAAATAAAGTTGGTTCCAAACTACATCACAGAAACAGGGTGAGAAAATTTATTATACCACTAGAGTGCTAATCTTAGCAGATGGTAGAAAAAATATTTTTAGCATGAAATATGCTAAAGCAATAAATCTGAACAAGGTGGATCTTATCAACTAATATCTCCCCAGTGTGAGGTAAAACTCCTGCATGACAACTCAGCATTCTTATGAAGTCTGGTGGATGTGGTTAGATATGGCCCTCAGTGAGAGAGGAGAAAAACAACAAAAATGAGTCTCACATAAGAAAACAAACCATATACCTAGGGCACTGCACTGAATTAAAAAAAAAAAAAAAGAATAAAGTGACTGTGTTATGTTTTCAATGCTCTTAAATTTTATTTCTGAAATCATGCCTACCCGAGTCTTGTCAGTTCTCCATTTGGGAATTTTCCAAATTGGAAAATTTACAAGAAGACTCTATTAGGTCAGTTTTAGAGTAGAGATGAGCACATTGCTACAGTCACACGTTGCTATGGATTACCATTAGCCAAGGCAGACATCCAATGACAGAGCCCAGGGAGGGGGCTCTTACACACTGTGCTCTGACTCAAAACACCTGAATGAGAGCTCCCAGTCCCAGGGATACATTTGGTTCATGGTTCATCCGTATCCAGCTGCTAAGCCCAAGCAGATGGAGTAGGTTGCTCCTTCAGAACAGACAGAACTAAAGGGTTCTACTTCCAAAGGAATAGGTACAAAATGGAAGAGTAAGAAATAATAGAGTTAAAGCTATCATGTGCTTGCAAAGTTTGTCTGAGAGGTAGTTGAGCTGGATATTTTTCAGGGTGACCATAAACTATGTGTTTTGTAGCCACCTTATAACTGATTAATGTTCGTGCAAAGAAGTAATGTGCTAGAGGAGGTTAGAGTAGTGGTGGGTCTGGGGTCAGAAAACAAGAAATTCATGCCTAAATGTGTCACTAATCTCCCATGTGACATTTAACTCATGACATGATTTTTTGGGGCTTTAAATTAATCATCTACAAAACAAAGGACTTGACCTCTAGCGTCACTAAAGAATGAGTGTGAGGAAGAAGGAATGAGTCAGAATCATTAGGAAAAGTTGCATCTAGGTGAGCAGCATTAGATAGGATCCAGTGACTCAGGGGTCCAGGCATTCCTCTTAATTAATCCTGGTAATATGTCAAATAATTTGAATTATGCTTTGTTCATTCACTTGAACTGAAAACAAAGCTAAAACCATTAAGATGTTGAAGAAATTTAGTCTGGACAAATTATGAGATACCATCTTAAGTTTATTATACTTTCCATGGTCTATACTTTCCATGGTAATCGAGGTAGATGTTAGAAATTAGTTATGGGTTGAAAGAGTTCAGGAAAGAAACTACTCTGGTTGGTGAGGTGTGGGTGAGGGGCAGGGAGAGTGGGTACAGAGCTATGTAGGCCACCCCTGACTTTTCCTCCAGTGTTCTCCCCTTCCAGATTCTCTCTCTTGATCTCTGTGGCCTCAGGGTTAGGGCAACATTTATAGACAAAAACAAAGCTCTTGTGGGAATGTGGGATTGGGTGGGAATGAAGCATTGTGCTGCTGTCCATGGTTCTGATCATCCTCTTGCTGTTTTGGCTGCTTCTCCTGACTCTGGGACACCACAGATGATCTTTATCCAGTTTATCCAAAATGGTATAAGGGTTGATGAATTAGTTGTGAAAGAGACTGGATCAAAAGGAGTGGATAAAGACTGATGGGGAGACATAGGCACTGAAAGATTACAAGGGAGAAACAAACAAAAATATGTTGATATTTTTCAAATAATCACAGATACCATAAATAAAACCACAAATTACCATGGCCAAAATTTCGAACTACTGAAAGAGAATACAACATTTGTGCCCAAAGCTACATAATCATGGGAAATTCTGATAAAAAAACAAACACGTTTAGGGTAGGGGTTCAGAACATCAATCTGGTACAATAAAATTCATTGGTTAAACACCAAAGAGCTTATGGCTTTCTTTGACTTAGTATCTTCCCTCTTGATGACATTTACAAGTCTACATTGTTACAGGACAAATAGAATGGTTACTTATTTTGCATTTCTTGTAGCTAATTACATGTATGTTCTGCAGTTCTACCACATTTTCCTAAGTATTCCTTGAAGAAGAAAGGAGTGGGACTTCACTACACTCCCTCAGTTATGTTTTTGTGTCTCAATCAGGGAAATGGTTTGTGAAAGAGAATGCTATTTGTACCCCAATATCTGTTCTCCCATTTTTCCATAGTAGTAGAATATTCTGCCAGGACTCCATAAAATTAAGATTACATTTCACAATCTCTGAGCAGTAATGAGTGGGCAAGTGATTAAGTACCAGTCATTGGAATGAAAGTGGAAATATCTCTCTGCCATCTTAAAGAATCCTGGCAAGAGAGAGAGAGAGACAGAGAGAGAGAGAGAGAAAGTATGTCTTCTTCGTTCTATTCTTTATCCCCTACCTTGCTGCCAGCACTGCCAATGCCACAGGAGAGCATGAGGTTGAGTATTCTAGTCTAGGAGTAGTGAAGTGGGGAGCTGGAAGGACCAGGGAAGAACAGAATTGTCATACAGCCCTAGACTTCATTCCTCTAGAATATTATGTCAAAGAGAAATAAGCATGTATTTCGCCCCTAAGCCACCACCATTTTTTCCTGTTCCTAGCAGTTGAACCTAATCCTAATTAATACACTATTCATCAACATTTGATGAATGCACAGCAAACAGTGGTTCACGTACACTCAATCAAAAAAAGTAATCTAAAGAAAAATAACAAACCAACAAGAGAAAGCCTTCTATGAGGTCCTTTTATATGTAGATGAAGCAGGAGTCCTCAAATATCTCCAAGTATTGAAACTAGAGTTGCTTTTAGCAAAATAAATTAATTAAATAGTCTTTCCAAAATAATTTATTTAAAACATGGTATTTCCTAAGAAACACTTTTCTCCCTCCAAACATTCTCCTCACTCTTACTCCTTACCCAGGAGAAATACTGTGACCTTCACAATAAACCTTTTAATGAGAAGCTCGAAGCTACCATCCACTAAAAATGAGTTAGCCATCCTAGATTTCTAGACTCCCCAAAGAGACTGGGGCTCTCCTTTCCTGGTGATATAGGTGTGCACCTTAAACTGATTTTTGCACAAAACTTAGTATTTTCATGCAGCATTAGGAGTGGCCAGAATCCCATTAACTCTGCCCCTTATGGAAATTGCTGTGACCCTTATTTCCTGCATTTGAACCAACCATCAATTGTCTTTGAATGCAAAAGATGGTGGTGATCTCTTTTTATGCAGGCAGGCTGCGTTCAAAATGGACAGCCAGTTGAGAACACTTTGCAAAAAAGACCAGAATTCGCCTTCAGGTCCCCCTCCTTTCCCTGTTCTTATTGCCTGGAAAACACCAGGAAAATTTAAAATTAACGGCAACCAATTGAAAAAGGAAAGGAAATCAAAGAAAATTTATTCCCTGAGATACAGCCCTATTTCTCTCACTTTTACATGAGAGCAGAGATGGTTTCTGTCAGCCCTGGTTTTTGTGGAGGGGATGGGGTAGAGAAAAGCCCATACACAAGATAGAAAACATGTTTTTAAGCATCAGCAAAAACATTTTATGGTTTTAAATATAATCAAAGCAGGGCCATATACTTTTCACAAATTCTGTTATTGTTATTGACTTTAAAACACGAGATCTTTGGGATTAAAATCAAATACAAAGGACATATATGGCACTATTTTATGCATGAACAATAAAGGATTCATAATTCTCTCCCATGAGGCTATACATACTTCAATTCCAATCTACCTGTACACACAAGTAATATGAGTAGCCATAGGGACTGCAGTCGCTGAAACAGCCATCCATAGGACGATCAAGGTGCCTGGCAAGTCCACTTTGGAACACTAGCCTAAGCAGGCAAAGGCATTTATGCTTCAGTCCCCACAAAGATCCCCTTCGTTGATCTATAGCTATTGCTTTCCACCAATTGCTTAATTTCAGCTGAGATTTGATATTAGCTACAATGGGGAATGATATGAGAATGTGTGGGTGATTCATGACAAAGGCATTCCCATTGTTAGAAAAAGATAAGGCACTGCATCTGCCCTGCCAATCAGAGTAACTAATAACATCTTCATTTGCAGAGCAGAGAGAACTGTTACTAGCTAGATGACTTTACTATATGAGCATTTTGGTCCTGAGTTAACTCCAAAAGAAGAGATGAGAACTCTTCCATTGGAAACATTATCTTTTTCCAAAGGAGACTTTTTTTCTTCATGGGTTAGAAACAGGAAAGTGATGGGAGAAGACAGAGGGAAAATGACTCTTTGACATGGCCTATGGGGTAGACGTGCACAGTAGAGCTCAAGGCTGAATCGCTGCTTTGTCCAGGCTGCTTTGCCACCTCTGGTGTGTCTCACTTCTCTCCCTCTTAACAATGTTGGATATTAATCTCACTTAGGATCTCCAAAGAGAAACAGGGTGAAACACAGATTTAATGAGAAATTTGAGAAATGGCTGTGCGACATCTCTTTCCTCCTCCTTTTCCCTGGTCCCCTAAAGTGGTTGGAAACTTTGCTGACAAATGTGTGGAGATGGCAAGAATTCTGTCACTCTCACTACCACCGTCCCTGAATGATCAGAAAATCCCCATTGCTACCCAATCTGCATACAGAAAAATGTCAACGTTCTCATAATTAAAACTCCACTTGAAATCCCAGGTCATGTTACACTATATCATCCATTTAACTGTATTGTGATTGATCTGTGTCAACTTTAACTATGCTCACAAGGAAGTCAATAAATAAAGATCAATAGTTTTTTATTTCTTCAGCTTTTTTATTAGAAAGAATAGATGGGTTAAATAACACCAGCAACAGCAGTGGCACAGAGCCTCCCTCAGTGCTTTCCTTGGTAAAAACTGTATTAAGACAAATCAGATTTAAATTCACAAATGGGATTGCATCGTCATCTGATCAGTCATTAAGTTGCCTTCAGCACTTTTAAATGCAAATATTGAAACAAACACACTTGCATGTATCTGTCCTCTCTGAGATGAATTCTCTTCACGATATGCCCAATGAACCTCTTCTCCAAAAACCCTAGTTTTTGCAGCTCTGGTTTAATGCATTAATGACCTGTCAAGACTGAGTGATGCTCTATGGATGAAGAAGATTCAAATGGACAAATGAGTCATTCCTTGTTCAGATAAGGGAGGAGGAGCCTGAACCATGCTTTGTGTGGATTCAAAGGTGTTAATGGAGAAGCTTCTGAGGCTGACCCAGCTGTACATAGATGACACCAGCCCAAGCTACAGTAGAGTCCTGGAGGGCTCTACCTTGTTAGGTGTTAACACTTTAGTTGCCAGGTCTTGAGAAAATCGGGGGTTGGGGGAGAGGGGATGGTAGGAGGGAAAGAGTGGTTCGAAGACAAGGGGTAGGACCACCAGAGTGATGACAAGAGGGCACTTATGGGATGAGAAGCAGAAATGATTTAATATCCAATAGGGGATGATTTCAACATTTTGCTAACTAGAATGACTGTACAGGTATGGGTCAGTTGCTAAATGTCATCTCTGGACAGAACTAAGAGTAATACTCATATATACACACAAAAAAAATAGACCGGAAGTGTGACCATCACCAACTTGCCTTACTTGAGAAAATAACGCTTCTAAAATCTGTGATCCCTATAACGAAGAGGTTGAAATCTTTTGGCCAATTTTTTAAAAGTCGATTCCATTTTGGATAGTGTTCCCACATGGAAAAGAATTATTTCTCCTATTTATTATCCATGTGTTACTTCATTTCAGCCTCAAAATAAAAGCATATGAAATAAATTGAGAGAAGTCTACATCTGTATTCCCCGTTCCAACTTTCTCTAAAGTCAGAATCGCATGCAGCCACCTCCTTATTTTAAACTGCCACACAGATGTACCAATCATACCTAAAAATGAATCCTGCTCAACTACATTATCTTCTTCTCCAAGCTATGTTCTCCCCTTGCTCCTGGTTTTTAGAGAAAAGAACCCCCATGCTCCCAGTAACTCAGGTATGAAACATACGCATTATTTTTGAATGCTTCCTCTGCTTTGTTCCCTACATTCACCAAGTACACTGTGATATCTCTTTCATTAATCCCCTTAATTCAATTTGATGAAAAGTTTAAGCATCACTATGAAAAGTACTAATGAAGAGACAGATCCTCTGTCTTCAAAATCTTACTATTTAGTACAAGCAACAAGCAAGTATATAAAGAACTGTATATGATACAATGCATTATACAGAAGTGCCATAAGACAGACATGAATGAAACATGATGTCTGCTCAAGAATGGAGAGGTATGTAGCTAGTGAAGGCTCAGGGAGACTGAGGAAGAATGTAGAGCTTGAAGAACAGGGAGAAATTTATCAGAAAGAGAGAGGTGGTGGGATGGAAGGAAAATCCAAATAGAGATGGAAGAGTAGCCTTGAGCAAAGGTGAAGGAATAAGAAAAGACATATTTGGTTTCAAAAACTATGCAACCACTTTGGCTAAAGAGAAGGGTTTCTGCAGGACAGAACAGTAATGAGGAATAATACCCCAATGTTAAATTGAATTCGTATTATGAAGGGTCTTGAATGTCAGGCAGAGGCATCTGTGCACCTAATTGAGAGGGCAAGAGGGTGCCTGAAAGTTCATGCTAGTTCAGTGCATTGTGCTGCTATGGATAGAGGTGAGAGTGCCCTCTCATACATTGCTGGTGAAATATGGATTGCTACGCTTTGGGGGAAAACACTCTGTCAATATTTATTAAAAATAAACAGACTCTTTATCTCAACAATTGTTCTTCTGGGAATCTGTTCTATAGAAACATCAGGCTACAAGGATACATACAGTTTGAGCACATTTTTTGGAAAATTGTTTTAAACTCATTAAAAAAAAAGCAGATATAATCTGAATGCCCATGGTGGGTTGGGGGGGTGGGGGTGACTGAATAAACTTGTATCCCCACATCATGACATAGTATGTGATTAATAATACTTAGGACCTATTGACCTGAAGTGTGTCCATAATATAATGTTTAAAAAGCACATTTCATATATATATGAAGTTATACATATATCACACACAAACATACATGATATGCATCGTATAATAATATACATACATATATATCCTATTTATGTAAGATAAAAGACCTAAATTATTAACGAAAATGTGCATAGATAGATATGTGAAATGTGACCCGCGAAACTGTAGAGGGTAGGGAAAGAAAGGGATGTTTACCACAGATTCTGCTATTCTCCTCACTATAGGAAATTTTTGGAAACCCTAAAATGTTTAACTTACAAGGAAGTATTAAGTAACGTTAGTGTTAAATAATGTTTAGTATGTATGTTATTAGGAGGAAACAATCATATTGTAAAATAGTGTGTATAGTATAAGTCCATCTATATATATATGCTTCTATGTACATAGAAAATAGTCTGAATGGATATACACCAACATAAAAGATGTACATATGTGTGCCTTCCTTCTTATTGTTTTCTTGCATTTTTTTGTTTTCTTTTATTCATTAGATATATTTATTGGAGGACTTACTGGATGCCAGATGCTGTTCTAAGCTCTTTTTTCCTGTTTTGGGTTCCTGTTAAGTTCAAGTCTGCTAAATGGTAAGTTATTTGAGGGCAAGTGGTTTTGCTTTCTCATCTTCATATAGACCATTGTGGCAGACAGAGTGTTTTAAATTTGATAGGAAATCAATAAATATCTACTGATTAAATGAATAAATGAATGATCAACATAAACAACTTGCTCAAGGCCACTCAGTTAGTAGGCAGCAAAGCTTGGGTTAGGCATCTTCACTTATCACTTCACGTCCCTCTTGATGGATATAATTTGACTTTCTAGTGGGCCTAAATTTGAAATTTAACAGAGGAACTTGTCCACTATTTTATGGAGAAGGCCTCCCGTCAGGACATATAACCCAAAAACTTCTGAGGGGATTACTGGCAGGCCCTGTCCCCTCAAAAGTGAGCACAGGTGCTGAGGAAATGAAAATCAAATGTCTAAATAATCAGGATAATCATTTACTGTGGTATTATGTGTTCTGCGTAACGTGAATCTTCTTTTTGGTTGTTGACCCTCTCTCTTATCCTGAATTTTTAGTTCGCACATATAAACAAAACATCTTCCTGAAAGAGCCTGGATCTATTTGCCAACAGGTTTATGATTCATGTTATATAGGTTGTAAATCCTTTTCAGGAATTACAAAGATACCTTGCTTTGCTTTTCCTAAGCTGTTTGTTCTTGCTATTACTTTACATATTGTTCTGTGTGTCCAAGATATCAGAGACCTGTGAATTCAGCTCAGCAAATGTCCCCTCAACATTTTCTATATTAATGTTGAATACCAGTGTTCATAAATTGTAACAAAACCAATACTCCATTCCATGTGGATTTTCTAGCCAACTAGGAGTCAGGTATTTAACCCTTAATGATATCCAAGGCATTACCTGTACACAGTAATGTATAAACTCTTGAAAGATGGGATGTCTGGGTACTTAAATTTGGAGAAAAATAAAATGTCCATAATTTGCTACCTATTTCACTGAGTGATTGGGAGAGTCAACTGAATAATAGAAGTGCAAGTGTTTTGTAAAGTTTCAAGCACATATAAGGTAGTATTAATTTGACTAGTGTTCTTTGCTTTGGTCTGGATCTCCATAATTGACAGAGATAAAAGTAATACATACTGCCATCTTTGGGATCTTCAACACATGTTCTTTTCAATGGAGTTTGATTGACAACAGCCATATAATCTGATTGTCCCAAGCCCTCCTATCTTCTAGGGCGACATTCTCCTTTACATTTCCTGAAGAAATGATTCAAGCCCAATCCCACACACAGCAGAGGTAATGCAGTCCCCAATATATTTGAAAGTTTCCAGGAAGAGAAGGATGTCTTTCCTCGTCACTCCCACTGGTTTCTCCCCACTTAGGAACCTGTCTCCTAAATCAACCCCGCTTCCCTCGGTCCCTTTATCCAGTTGCAACATCTCCTCCACCCTCTTTGCCTCCCCAAAGCACAGCCAGGACAAAGCTATTGCATGCAACTAACTTTAATTTATAGTTTGGGTGGAATATAACAGACCACGGCACAGCACAAAATAGGAACAGCCTAAAATTAAAAACTAAAGATCATTAATCTTCAAGTCCCTTGGCCATCCTTGTCCCAGCAGATCTCTCACCAGTCATTTCTTTCCTTAGACATCCAGGCAAAAGTCCCCTGCCCCACTCATTTATTGGCTGCCACTGTAAAACTCAAATGTTATGTGTTTTTAATTATGCAGAACTATGTGATTATTTTCTCTTAGTTCTTTTCAATAATAGATACAAAGGAGTTTGTCATTTCAAGAAATAGGGCTCCTCAAAGTATTTTCCTGCACAAAAGCATCATCTACTCCTAAATCTCACCATTCTTAGCAACACAAAGATTTTTTTTTTTCTTGGTAAACTTCTCGAAGTTCAAATTCTTAAGGCAGGGTGGTAGTGGTTGTGCAGGTATAGAGGGACTTCCATTAAGTGTACTTCTTCTTTCCTCAAAGAGGAGTTTGGAAAGCTTTCAGAGCTGTAGGAATTCTTGTCCTCCAGAAAAGAAATTAAGCAAAAAGATAAGAGGTGGGGGAGAGGTATGAGGCTGGGGTGTGGGCACCTAAAACTTCCCATAGTCCCTGAAATTATACCAAGAAATCACAATACCAGAGGCTGCTCTTAGAATCAACCTCTTTAAGACAATGTCCATTCATCAAGATTTCATGGGTAATGGTCTTCTAAAACTATGCAGCTCTATAGATGGAATAGCCAGTGATGTAATGAAGTCACCTGCCCAGCACAAGGGACTGTGCTTAGAAAGTAGCAAAGTGCATCATTTTAATTTCCATTGACTTACTTATAATACTAATACTTGCAATTTTTGAGTGCATACCATGTATTAGACTTGGGACACATTTTACAAACAGTCTTTCTGGTCCTCAAAGTTGTGCAAGGTACATAGTACATATTATCCTTTCTGTTTTCAGACACTTTTCCCAAGGCCACTAGCTGGAGAGTGGTGTGTCTCCAAGGCCAATGCTCTCCCCTTAGACCATTCTGTGTGTTTCTGAGCTGGGAATAAACTGACCACCCATGTCTGTGTTCCCTTCAACTCTGGGTCTTATTGCCCAAAGAAGCTCTAAGGGGCAGTGCCCAAGATGGCATGACTATCCTCTCTGACATCTACCTTAAAGGTTGACTGCATCCCACTTTTTAGAACCATTTATGAATCTATCATTCATAAATTTGTCCAAACCCTTTTAAAATTCATTTATATTTCCTGCAGTATCACCTTTTAGGATAATGAGATCCCTCGTTTTATTACCCACTATGTGAATTAGTGTTATCTTTCATTTGTCCTTAACTGACCTCCATCAAGTTCCAGAGGGCACCTCTCATTTGCCCCAGGCTAATGGACCCTTAACTATCCTTAGGTCGTCCATCTAAGATGACAGGACATTTAGAACAAGAACAAGATCATACCCACGAACGACAGCATTCCTCGGCAACCAACTGGTGTTGGGTGGTGTTGGGATTGTCAAAGAGGCCTCCTTCCTCTTGAAATAAGGTACACAGTGTCTTGGGGGGCTGCCGACCAAGGAACAATGGCCTCAATGGTCCTGCACCAGCACATTCCCTGAACCAATTAGCTTGAGGGGCTTTCCACATGAACCTCAAGGAACCTTAAGTTGTTGGCATCAGATTAAATAAAACTCAGGTAAGAGATGGAGGCTCAGACAACTATTGAGGGTAAACTAGGATCATGGTTGTAAAGTCCTTAAGTTGTAGAAAAACATATCAGACACAGGAAAAGGTGAGAGTCCATCTCTGGAAACTGGGCACACAGCGGGCCCAAGACTAGGAGAAGCCTCTTTGCTGGAAATAGAACAGAAAGTCGAGCAAAACTGATTTCCAGGCAAGTATCTTTTCTTAGACACTTGAGAAAATCAATATATATTTTGACCTGAAAGAAAACATTCTCAGACTGCAGGGAAGGAGAGCAGTAATCTTTTCATCTTATATGTACCGAGTCTATTGAGGAGTTGCAAATCATTGCAGTGTAAACATAAAACAGTTTAATTTTTTTCTCCAGCTGCTCCCCAACTCTACCATGTTCAACTCCCCTTCCCCCTGCTTCTCTTAAATAACATCTCACTCTCTCCTAAGTCTCCAGTCTCGTGTGGTAGTTAGAATTGTCTCATTTAAAACTCATTCCTATTTATTGTAAAGTTTTCATCTCAAATATGATTCAAAGTTGTTCTCTCCCCAGCCCAGACTAGAGCCATCTGTGGCCTCTAACAGTTTGAAGTGAGGATGAGGAGCTTGAGGTAGGACCATCTTCTCATTTCTTAGCTCCTCCTCTCCAGGGCCACCGCACGCTGCCCAGCTGGCTGAAGACGGCATGATTCCAGCGGTGCTGCTCACAAAGACAACAAGGCAGACAGTACCCCCTCCGCCAAACAAAGTTACTCCAACAAAAAGCCCTGTTACTTTAGCGACATCCCTAAAAGTGAAGCAGTGTACAACATGTACATCTGTTCATGGCCAACTTGCCAGCTCCTCCTCTTTGTTGGAAAAGGGGAGGAAAGAGAAGCTAACGGGTCGATGTCTTCTTGGTTGACTGGGAAAGGTTGAAGTTGGTTGCCCCACTCTTCTGACTGGCCTTCTCTGTCTTTTGAGTGAGGAGTGACCAAATGTGCTTCTCCCTCTCTCTCTCTCTCACAGGGTACTCATGCGGGCCCTGTGGGGACTGGAGTCAGGATACATATGCATGGCTCTCTGCCAGAGACTTCATTCTGGCTCCCCTGTTCCAAACCTCCCACCATCATCTTCAGCTTCCTCCAAAAGGTGTTGCAATCAAAAGCCAGGTCAATATAACCACATTCCTATTACTTACATCTTTGCAGCATCCTCCCACCCTTCTCCCCACCACTACCAAAAAGAAAAAACGGTTTTGAGTATTGATATTCACATTCTCAACAGATTAAAAATACCATTTGCAATTCTCCGTGAAAATCATCAAAGATCCATCTTTATTCAGTGTTAGACATTGTGCAGTTTATCAACGTAAGATTGAGAAAAAGCGAAGATGAAGTCGTATGCACTGATGTAGTTGGGTGGAAAGGCGTATTTTGCGAGCATCTGATCAGGATGCTTGGTTTCTTTCTCTGCTGTCTGTAATGACATCCATAGAGCTATGCTCAAGGTTATCAATCTTTTTCACACAGACTTACTAGAAATGACTCAAAACTAACTTAACCTGTATTAGATATAGTTACGGATCTGCAGACACGTTTAAGCTCTTTAAGCAACAAATTGAAGCCATCACTCTAGCTAGAAGTTGAAGCTGTTCATTGTCCTTAGTGATTAAAATTTAGAAAAATCTGCCTAAAATAAATCAGTCATGTAAATGAACCCTCAAGGGGCACTTTCTTGGAGTTGGGGCATTATTTGTATAGAGAACAGTCTGCCAGAGCCACTGGCAATATCGAGGAACATTTGGGATGAACAAGTGCTGAGTCACTTTAAACCTAACCAAGTAATAGAGGCAGTTATCACCCAAATACATTACTTATCACCGGAGCCTCCTGATGCCTGTGCTTACCCAGGAACCCTCCTGTGATATTGAAGGCCAAGGCATCTCCTCTCCCTAACAACAGTGTTGTATCTTTGGCAACTTGAGCAGGAACTCAGAAAATCAATACCATTTCATGAGCCAGGTCTTGGTGCTCTCCCTTTACGAGGATTCTGTCAATGCAAGGGGCCATTACTGTACTTTAAAGGCATGATATAAAATTGCTTCGACAAGATATAAGACACACCGTTTGTAAGAACCTGGTGAGAGTATTTTAGTCAAAGTTAAATAGTTTCATCACGTAATTACTTCAATTGGCAAAGCTCCAGCCGAACGCACTCTCAGAGGGGCTGCACCTTCTATTATGGGTGGGGGATTGTGAGCGAGGTGTGTCGATCGGCTTCAGTTGTTCTAAACAAGGTCAAGCTGTTAAAATCGAGGCAGAGCCCAGCATCCATGCCATTGGCAATGACACTGCAACAACTGAGTTGACAAGTTCCTTTCCCTTTTTTTCCCCCTCCAACTAAGTGGTCTGAAAGTAGCTTTAGTTTTATGGCTATAAAATATTTCATCCTGATCTGCAGTCTGGTAATTCATTTTCTAAGGACTGTTTAGAATTTATTCAAGGGGAAAAGGAAACTGTTGGTTTCTCTAACCGATTCCCATTACATGACAAAATTTAACTTTTGTATTTTATGAGGTTTTATGTGTTCCACTAAAACCATTAGCTGGTTGTCTCCTCATGATAAAATTTAATCACTTATATAATACCTTAAAAGCCAATGACAGTTTTGCATATATTTATGTTTTCTTTCATTTAAAATATGGGGGTGTCATAAAGTTAGCTCTTATTGGTGGGGGGAGGAAAAGGCTGGCACTAAAAACAGAAAATCTGTAAGTATTGAGCCTTTATGTATGACACAATAAGAATGAAGCACTGTTGCCTACAAACTGCGTGAAATTTGAGAAAAAGTGAACGCTAATTCATGACCACCATTCATATTTCAGTGATTACCTGAGTGCACCCAAGCTCCGCATTTAGCTTTATCCCATATAAAGCTACTTGACAACTATGAGATTTTGGCAATTTAACAAAAATTTTAATAATAACAATGAGAAATAGACTCAAAGGACAGGGACGTATACCTTGCAAAAATGTCTCACAGAAGCTAATCACATTAGCCTGCCCTTTGCAATCAGAGACGCTCTCACAATTCCACTTCCAAGTAACACTTCCCAAATCTGGGTGGTTAACAAAGACTAGAAGAAAAGTGATTTTCTCTCCCCCTCATCCCACTTCCACCTACAGAGTTCCAATTATGGCATCGCTTAATCACCACACATATTTATTTTAGAGTTATTCAAATGCATTATGAATTTATATGTCTATTATTAGATTTATTGGTGCTAATGATTTGGATTTAAATAGCACTTTTCTTCCTGAGGCTATAACGATTTTTCGTGAATGACCTAATTCACTTTCTCTGCATGCCTCAAATAGGAGGTAGGAAAGGGGCAAAGGTCATACAACCCACTTAGCTTAGGACAATCTTATCCCAAAGATCAGAAAGAATTAACTAATGCTCCATATATTCTGACAGTAATGGATCAAGGAACTGGCTAGATTTTTAACTGTAAAGAGTGCAGTCACCACATATATATCGTTCATCATGATATCTCCAGCAAACAGAATAGTATCCAAAACAAGAAATATTTGTTAAAAAAAAAGAATTAATAAATAGATACATCAGTTGATCAATCAGTCAATAATAGAGAATTTCAGCTAGAAATTTGCAAATTCTCAAAGCTAGTGGAAGTAAAGCTGGGGTGTTTGGTAGACTACCCCTCCCATTGCAAAAGTGTATATGTTCATTTTCAAAGAGGCAAAGCGTGTTATTGGGCTGATACATAGGTATGGATGTGTGTAGGCTACGATAGTGATGATTTCAGGGGAATAGGAATATTCACCAGTCCTCCTCCAAAACCTCCCCTACCTTTACAGGGCTTAATAAATTTCTCTATCAGGGAACAAAGCTTTTCTTTCCATGATGAAACATAAAGGCTGGATGGAATTGTTTCTAGGAAAGTAGATCAGAGTAGGCTGTGCTGTGGGGAGAAGCTGATTTACTGTGAAGCTAATGAGGCTTAAGTTTCAGGGCCCCTCAGCTATCCAGACCTCTACCAAGGTCCTCGGAGGAGCCTAGCAATGAGTTTTCATTGGTTTTGTTGAATTTGCAACAGTAAGATATTTTTGTGTTCTGTTTTAGTAAAAACAACCACCCCTCAAATTGTACAAGTCTCAGGGCCCACAAATCCTGGATTTCCACCGGTTGTGGGGTCACATTTATTTTAAAATCTCACTGCTGTAACACAGCAAAGGTTTATTTCTGGTTCTTCCTTCAGCAAGAAGCAGATTGCTTTGTTACATATAGTCACTCAGGGATCCAGCTGAGGAAGGTTCTCGCCATCTTTTGACACTGCCATCTTAACATGGGTCTACCAGTGTTGTGTCAGGAAGGGGAGAAACACGGACAACTTATACCAGTTTAAAATACTTTACTCAGAATTTATCCTTAGTCATTTATCTTCATAACCCATTGACCAGAACTAGTTTGTGGATCAAACTTAGTGCCAAGGGAAGCTGGGAAAACTTTCTGTGTTCCCAGGATGAAGAGGATAACTGAAGGCAGTGAGCACTATTAATCTATACCCCCAAATACCCTCTGATTTTGTTTCACACCAAAGTGTACTTAAAGTGAATAGGCAAAGTGCAAGAGCATTAAGGTATTCATCTCCTAAAGAGTAGAATGGCAAGAACTCATCTTAATAATGCCAACCTCAGGAAAAAAGTCAGATTTCAAGCACTAACTCTCATCTGGAGAGATTTAGCAATAAGAGGAAAGATTAAGAGACCAGTTCCTGGTGTTACTAGGACTAGTCTACGCTCAGAAGGATTCCAAGGTATTTGGATGCACTAGGCCCACATGAAATACACATATTTTTTGTAATGAAGAAGCTCAAAATTCCTCAATGCTTTTCCCTTGTCTAAAGAACAACAGCCATGTAGCTGTCCAGTTTTTCCAGCACCAGTTATTGAAGAGGCTGTCTTTGTTCCACTGTATAGTCTAGCTTCCTTTGTCATAGGTTAGGTGACAATAGGTGCGTGGGTTTATCTCTGGGCTTTCCATCCTGTTCCATTGATCCATATTTGTGTTTTTGTGCCAGTACCACACTGTCTTGATTACTGTAGCTTTGTAGTATAGTATGAAGTCAGGGAGCCTGATTCCTCCAGCTCCGTTATTTTTTTTGGAAAAATGCCATTGGCAATTTGATAGGGATTGCATTTGGGTAGTATAGTCATTTTCACAATATTGATTCTTCCAATCCAAGAACATGGTATATCTCTCCATCTGTTTGTGCCATCTTTGATTTCTTTCATCAGTGTTTTATAGTTTTCTGAGAACAGGTCTTTTGCCTCCTTAGGTAGGTTTATTCCTAGGTATTTTATTATTTTTGTTGCAGTGGTAAATGGGATTGTTTCCTTAATTTCTCTTTCTGATCTTTCGTTGTTAGTGTATAGGAATGCAAGAGATTTCTGTGTATTAATTTTGTCTCTGGCGACTTTACTAAATTCATTGATTAGCTCTAGTAGTTTTCTGGTGGCATCTTTAGGATTTTCTATGTATAGTATCATGTCATCTGCAAACAGTGACAGTTTTACTTCTTCTTTTCCAATTTGGATTCCTTTTATTTCTTTTTCTTCTCTGATTGCTGTGGCTAGGACTTCCAAAACTATGTTGAATAATAGTGGCAAGAGTGGGCACCCTGGTCTTGTTCCTGATTTTAGAGGAAACACTTTCAGTTTTTCATCGAGAATAATGTTTGCTGTGGGTTTGTCATATATGGCCTTTATTATGTTGTGATTGGTTCCCTCTATGTCCACTTTCTAGAGAGAGTTTATCATAAATGAGTGTTGAATTTTGTTGAAAGCTTTTTCTGCATCTCTTGAGATGATCATATGGTTTTTATCCTTCAATTTGTTAATATGGTGTAAAAGAATGAAATTAGAACACTCCCTAACACCATACACAAAAATAAACTCAAAATGGATTAAAGACCTAAATGTAAGGCAGACACTATAACTCTCTTAGAGGAAAACATAGGCAGAACACTCTTTGACATAAATTGCAGCAAGATTTTTTTTGATCCACCTACTAGAGTAATGAGAATGAAACCAAAAATAAACGGGACCTAATGAAACTTAAAAGCTTTTGCACAGCAAAGGAAACCAGAAACAAGATGAAGAGACAACCCTCAGAATGGGAGAAAATATTTGCAAATGAAGCAAATGACAAAGGATTACTCTCTGAAATACACAAACAGCTCATGCAGCTCAATATCAAAAAAAACAGACAAACAGCCCAATCCAAAAATGGGTGGAAGACCTAAATAGACATTTCTCCAAAGAAGACATACAGATGGCCAACAAACACATGAAAAAATGCTCAACATCACTAATTATTAGAGAAATACAAACCGAACCTCAATTAGATTATCACCTCACACTGGTCAGAATGGCCATCATCACAAAATCTACAAACAATAAATGCTGGAGAGAGTGTGGAGAAAAGGGAACCCTCTTGCACCGTTGGTGAGAATGTACATTGATACAGCCACTATGGAGAACAGTATGGAGGTTCCTTACAAATCTAAACATAGAACTACCATGTGACCCAGCAACCCCACTACTGGGCATATATCCAGAGAAAACCATAATTCAAAAAGACACATGCACCCCAATATTCACTGCAGCACTATTTACAATAGCCAGGACATGGAAGCAACCTAAATGCCCATCGACAGAGGAATGGATAAAGAACATGTGGTACATATATACAATGGAATATTACTCAGCCATAAAAAGGAACGAAATTGGGTCATTTGTAGAGACGTGGATGGACGTATAGTCGGACATACAGAGTGAAGTACGTCAGAAAGAGAAAAACAAATATTGTATATTAACACATACATGTGGAATCTGAAAAAAATTGGTATAGACGATCTTATTTACAAAGCAGAAATAGAGACACAGACGTAAAGAACAAACGTATGGATACCAAAGGGGAAAGTGGGGGTGGGATGAACTGGGAGATTGTGATTGACATATATACACTGTTGACACTATGTATAAAATAGATAACTAGAGAACCTACTGTATAGCACAGGGAACTCTACTCAGTGCTCTGTGGTGACCTAAATGGGAAGGAAATCCAAAAAAGAGGGGATATATGTGTACGTATAGCTGATTGACTTTGCTATACAGTAGAAACTAACACAACATTGTAAAGCAACTATAGTCCAATAAAAATTTTTAAAAATAAAATAAAATAACGAACAACAGTCAAACTCATTAGCATTCAAGGTCCTCCAAAACAACTTCTGTTTAGTTTTTCTGCCTCTTGTTCTTTCCACTCTACTTCCCAAAATCCCAGCCATATTGAACAACTCATCCTTCCTTGAGTAGATACACTATCTGCCTTTTGACTGCACAGTCTATCCTCGACATTAAATGCTCTCTCTTCTTTCTCTTATGCAGCCAATGAACTCATTCTTCAAGTCGAAGTTCAAAAATCATACCCCATAGGAAGCAAGCCTCCCTTACAGGTCTTAGCTAAAAACAGGTTCTGCCATTTTGTTCCATTTCCCTTTCTGTTTATTTCAATTATATCATATTTCTCCTTGTTTATAGGCACAATCTCTTCCCTGTTAGACTGTCAACCTCATCCATGAGGGAGAACAGTTTTATCCCCAGCACTTGGTTCAGCCCCTGGCAGATCGTCAGAATTTAATAAATTATTGTTGCATGAATGAGTAAATGAATGACTAAGGAGGGAGCATAGGGACTAAAGGGAATCAGGATTTTCTAATGAGGCTAAGATACAGGTGACCCCAAAGTTAGAAAGGGGGCAAGAATAGCTCCTATTTTGTGAGAGCAGATACTGCTCATTTAGGGACATGTGCCCACATGGCTAGACAGGACCAAGTGCTATAATTTTTCAAAGTGCTACTTAGTGCAGGTGTTTCAATAATAGGGATGAAGTGAGAAAATTCCATGCTCACTGGACCTAAAAGTCACCCTTCCACCTGGGTAATGCAATGGTCCAAGCTTTAAAAGATGTATGAATTGCCTCTCCCCAGAGGGACTAGGCAGAGAAGGATGTACTTTCTAACACAGCACAGTTATTGACCTTCCACTGTAGCAAATCTGCAAATGTCAAAGCAATGAGTGTTTCTAAGAAGAAAGCTACTGTTTAAAAACAGATGTTTAAAATACAGGGCCTTGAGAGCTGCCCTCTCTCCAGACACACTTGCTAACAATTCTGAGAAGCACAGAATACAAACATGTATCATTCCCCCTCTTTCCTCTCCAAGACTAAAGAAAGGATGTTGAATGAATCTTCACCTTTGTTTATGCAATTTAAGACTGAAGAATGTGTTCCTAAGGTTAAGATGAATCCCAGGACAAGAGAAGGTTAAAAGGCACCATTACAGCATGTGTGTGTAATAATGCCATAGGTTTGTACAGTGCTTATGACTCTCCAAATCTTATCATTCTCATGGGATCCTTAACTAATCTTGGGACGATCCAAGAATAGGTTGGATTAGACCCATTTGACAGATGGGGAAACCCATCACCAGCAAAGATATGACATTCCTAAATATTGGTAAAAAAATAGAGAGTTCTCTCAAGGCAAAGGAGAAGAAGAAATAACTAGATTGTTAATTCTATTTCGAGGGCATTACATCAACATATTTATTATCAAGGTACTTCTCTGGGTACATGGACAATGTGAGTGTGTCTCTGAATTACTTATTCATTCAACGCACAACTTCGAATACCACCCACATTTTAGCATTGTGCTAGGGATGAAGCATAGAGAAATAAGTAATGACCTGGGTATGAGTGTATTCACAGAAACAAATGAGAGATTATAAAACAATGGGGGAGTTGGATGACACTGAGGTGCTGGGGAATCATGGGAATACAAATAAGGTCAAGTGGACATTCCTAAGGGAAGCAGGGAAGGCCTCCTGGTGGAACAAACACTTAAACGAAGGATGCAGAGAAATTAATCACGTGAATAGAGGAAGGTCAAATGAGGGGAAAGAGACCCGTGTACAAAGGCACAGCACAAGAAGTAAAACATCTGAGCAAATTCAATCATCTGGGTGGGTAGACCACAAAGCAAGAAATGTAGAGAAATGTCGGATGGCAAGAAACTCTGCAGTCCAGTTATCCACCTCAGGAAATAAAAGCTTCCTCCAGGGCCTATGGCAGGACTGATGACTGGTTTGGTTGTGAAGAAACATTTAGACATCTGTGAAATCGACCTTTCTCCTTCAACCCTGTAGCAGTGTCAAAAAACAGATTTCATGCATTGGGGCAAAGGCCTCAGGCCCAGCATCGGGCCACAGTGAGAAATCGCTGCTAAAAATCAAGAAAAAGTTATCTTTTATTGTCTGAGTGCACTTTGGCAGAGGAAGCCGTCCATGCAAGGGGCCTGCCTCACAGTGGGACAAAGAAAGGGGCATTTCTCCCCGCTCTGGAGCTCCCTGCCCCCATGGCAAAATGAACTCTCCCTTTGCTTGTGATATGGCTAGTGTATTCCACTGGGTAGAAGGTCTTTTAATCCTGTAAGGAGAGAGAATCACAAAGAGGCAAGTACCCTCTGGGGAGGAAACAAGTGAATAAGGGGTAAGTAGCTAATAGCAGAGCCATTTCTGAGAGCCACCTTTGCAAACGAAGAAGGGGTGGGGTCAGGAAGGCCAGTGACAGGGAGGGAATGGGGGGCTGGGCCCATCTACACTTGACAACAGAATCGGTCACACTGGACAACAGAATCGGGAGAGATACCTCAGGGCAGGAGTCAGCCAACTTCTTCTGTAAAGGGCTGGGTAATAAAGCTTTTAGGCTTTGCAGACCACCGGGTCTCTGTTAGAACCACGCAATGCTGCTATAGTAACTCAAAAGCAACCACAGACAAAATGTAAACGATGAGCATAGCTGTGTTCCAATAAAACCCTTATTTACAAAAATAGGTAGGCATCCAGGTACCCATAGGCCACAGTTTGCTGACCTCCGTCTTAGAACGATGGCTCTCAAAGCGTGGTCCCTGGACCAACAGTATCAGCATAGCATCACCAGGGAACTTACTAAAAATTTACTTACTAAAAATGTAAATTCTCAGCCTCACCCCAGACCTTCTGAACCAGAAACTCAAGGTCAAGGGCACTGCAGTCAGTGTTTTACTGGCAGTGAAAGAATCAAGCTCACTCCAAGTGGTGACTCTGGAGTTAGTAATTTGTTAAAGACAGGGTTTCAAACCACATGGTGTGCATTTACGATCAAAAAGAAATCTTTACTGTTACAGAGTGTTCTTTTGTCTAAATAGAAGGTAGGTTGTGAGAGCATGTCTTCAAACACTCAAAAGACCCTCTGCAAGTTTCCTCATTCATCTGATAGCCAATTTTTATGACTTATCAGCTAAAACCAATATGGCAGCGATACATCCTGCCTGGGTTTGAATTGATCATAGAAAGAATTCCAGAAAGCACTAAAAGCAGCTCTGGTTACTGAGGAATCTGTAGATCACAGGCTTGGTTTCTTTAATGGAAAACCAGCATGGCTTTCTTCAGCAAATGTTGAACTGAGTATTAAAAAGGCATTAAGCTGCCTCCTTTGCCATGTCAAGTATGCATTCAAATTCAAGACAGCACTTAAAATATTAAAACATCTAGCAATTTTATTACTAGCTCATTTAAAATGGTGACCATGAAAAATTTAGTTTAAGCTACCCAATGATGGCTCGTGAGACACTTAAAAATACACACACAGATAACTGAACTTTTAAAGTAAGTTCCTGATTAACTTCTTTCCCCTCATCTATTACCATTGCTATTTTCCAGCTGTATAAACAGTCTGGAGAGTATGCCCTGAATGAATTCACCGTTCAGAAAACAACATAATTACAGCCATTCCAGCAAATCGAGTGCCAAAAAAGTTACAAATTAATTGAAGGTTAGCATTGAAAATTAAATCCTAGTCAGCTTGAAGTCATCTTTTAGGCTACTTTCTATAGAATTAAATAGAGAACTCACTCCACATCAGTTTGGCTGACAGAGTTTTAAAGTTCAGGTGGACAAATGGCCTTCCCCCCGGCTATCACTTTCCTGTGATCTGATATTGTTAGTCCCAGGTGATGCCTGCCAATAGTACCTTAGAACCTGCTCATGATTTATGCACGATGCAGGACCACTTCTATTCTCCTATAAATACACAGGCATTAGAAAAATCACAATTTATCTTGCCCTATTCTATATTGTTAATGACCACTGAGCGACATTATCAAAAAAACATTTTTCTCTTTTATTTTTATTATTTCATTTTTTCAAACATACAAACCATTTGCAAAAACAATACAAAGAATCCTCTGTACCTTTCATCCAGATCTCCCAAATATTAATAGATTTACAATATTAATTAATGTTAACTGACAAAGTTCAACTATCAAAATCAGAAAATTAACATTAAAATTCAAAACCCCTATCTAATGGACAGACCTTCTTTAGATTTCACCAGGTGTCCCTCTAATGCTCTTTTATTGGCCCAGGATCCAATCCAGGATCACTTGTGGTATTTATTTGTCATGTTTCCTTAATGTCCTTTGATCTGATCATCAATAAATGTTTAAATCCAACACACATTCATTGAGCACCTAAGCTGTGCCAAAATTGCGGCAAAGCTCTGAGGATTCAAAGATGCTTCTGGCCTTTGAAACACTTATGCTTAATTGTGAAAATCAAAATAAAATCAAAGGCCAGACATGGAAGAATGTACTGAAGTATTGCTTCTTTAGGAAAAAATAAATAAAACAACACTGTTTAGATTAGAAAAAAAAAAAAGATATCATTAATGAAGATGACCTCAACCTCAAAAGGTTCTTGCTTACAAAAAAAATTATTGTTCATGGCTGAAAGCAACATTCAGAGACACTGCATGTAACAGAGCTACTGGATTGTCTTCATGGTCAATGTTTATATTCCTCACACCTAAACAAGGCCTGGCAAACAGAAGGGCTCAGTAAAGGTCAAATGAAGTGGGGAGTTGGGGTCATCTCTGAAGCCTACCAGAGGATTTGGAACATGCAGGATAGCTCCAGGTGTCAGCCTGAAATCCCCTCTTGACAGCGAAGAAACTCATTCAAACTCCAAATTAAAGTTCAGAGGCTAATTACCATCTAAGGACCTTTTTCTTTTTGTACGGCTTTGAAACAGGATGTGTAGAAATGCACTGTAAAACACTTGGCAGAGAACCAGAGATTTGGGCTCAAGGATTTTTGGCATGCCTACTGATCTCTCCATTTATTTCATTTCTTTAATATCAAATTGTACCTCCATGGCTCATTCAATGTTGTGTTTTGTGAGATTTCTAGAATCTTGAAGTTGAGAGAACATCAGCGGTTGCTAGCCCAGCACTGAACGGATTCATATGCGTAAGTTCTTTACAACATTTCTGACAAGAGGTGTGGCCCCTCTCCACTATTCTAGAGCTATCCAGCTTTAGGAGAGTCTTCCTGATAGTACTACAAAACTCCATCATGCTACACCTCTCACCTCCCACTCTATATTTAACAAGTATTGTCCTATGTTCTGCCTTCTATAGTCCCACACAGTAATTCTGGATATATATCAGTTCATCAATGCCTTTTAAAAATATGGGTTCTAAAATGAACCATTCAAAATGCTCCGAGTCTGGCCTGACCAGCACAGGGCACAGAGAATCTGTCATCTCACTGGTACTGATACTACTTAAATGTCCATGAATCACACAGCTTTTCTAGTAGTTGCATCACAGTGTTGACACATGGTGGGTTTTCAGAATCAGTTGAGTGTTGAGTCTTTACAAAGGGTGCTACTACTGTCTGGCTTCATTTTGTGTATCATGTACTAAAGCAGAGAGACCTGGAGGTCCTATATGTATAAGTTTATATTTATCTATTTTGGATTCTACTTCATTATATTTGACCCATGGTTGCAACTGTTCGAGACCTTTTTGATCAGGAAGCAAATAAATGAGTTACCCTGCCTTTTCCTGTCATCTACCAATCAAACAAGAAGCCACCTATGTCATTACCAAAGTCATTATTCAAAATATGGAACAAAATAAGACCACTGGCAGAAGCACAAGCCTAGTTAATTCCCTAAAGACAAACTTTGCCTCATTAGGTAGCACTCTTTGGCATGTGACTAAATGGTTGTAAATATATTCATCTATTATCCTACCCACATTTTACCACTTCTGTTCACAAAGATGACCATAGATGCTACCAAAAGTGTTGCTGAAACCCAGGTTCACTAGGTCTTTCCCTGGTCTATCCCAAAATGAAAATGGCTTAGCGTGGCAAGACTTGGCAACAAGGCATGAAATGAAATGTAGGATAAGTCGAGAATGTTTCACACGCTCTACTCAGAGATGAGTGAGAGCTGCATGATAGGCAGCCGACTTCCACCATCACCAAAGACAATTTGTTTCTGACCCAGTTGCATTACCTATACCTGGAATGCAGCATCCACGTTCTCCCACTGATACTATTTTTATTCCTCTCTTTTTTTACTTTTAACAGAATACAGTTTCACTGATTTCTTAGAACATTCTCTTGGCATTGTGCCTCCCTGTTTCATGCAATGTGTCTCTTCAAACATTGGTATAGCTTTCCCTAACCAGGAACCAGTATCATGAAGTTTCACTTCACTAAGTCTGAGGAGTTATGTATGCCACCTTGGGTTAAAATCTCAAATTTGATTTAAAAATTTTTTCACACTCAACATAATCAATAATATCCTGGCATCTATATGATGCCACATGCATTATTTCTCATTTCCTGCCCAGGTATTTTCTTCTTCAGCATGTTGAATATCTATTTTATGTTTCTGTTTTCTTTCTACCTTGCAACTTTTGTCTACTTTTATATTTCCTGGTGAAACCGAAGTTCGAATACAAACTGGTTACAGTGCAAATGCACAGACTCTTTGGAAACAAAGGGTAACCATTTTTACAAGCCACCCAAAGGACAAGAATAAGAAATGCTTTTGTTAATTAGCATCATGAGGCTGAACTGAACCAAGGATCTTAGGTTAATTCTAATGAGCTATGAGCTAATATTGGTAAGATGCTTTTAGATTTTTAATTTAAAAGCACTTTGCCAATGAAAGTATAAGGGTTACAAATTTCCTGAGCCATCTGGTCCCCTACATAAAGTAATGATTTCAAAAAGTTTAGATGGATGAATGGAAAGATAGATAAATAGGGAATTTATTCCTCTGTCTACTATTCATAAAGAAAAGTTTCCATCTACACAAAAGCCCATTTAATAAATAGATGTTATTCCACTCACAGTTCAGATTGTGGCAAGTGAAAAGTAAAAACAAATAGCATATACAAATATATAACCTACACTGTTAAAATATTCACAATAATAAGTTCTCAGGATCTAATATACAGCATAATGATTATAGTTAATAATATGGTATTATACACTTGCAAGTTGCTAAAAGAGTAGACCTTAAATGTACTTACCACAAAAAAATGGTAATTATGTGATGTGATGGAGGTGTTAGCTATGGTGGTGATCATTTTGCAATAAATAAGTGTATCAAATCAACATGTTGCGCATCTTTAACACAATGTCATATGTCAATCATATCTCAATAAAGCTGGAAGAAGTATATATATTCACAAGGAGAGCTGAACTGGTCCCTTCATCACTAAGAGGCTACCTCCTAAAAAAAATCCAAGAGCAAGAGTCATTGTAATAACGCCTTCTACTTATTTATTACTTATTATAGCCAATTCCTTTACACTCATTAACATATCTAATTTTCGGAGTAGTCAGATGAGGCAATTACTAATGTCAACTCCATTTTACAAAAGTGGAAACTGAGATTTACAGAGGTTAAACCTTCCCTGATGTTTCAAATATCATGCCTGTGATCCAGGATTGGTACCCAGCAGCTCTGTTCCACATGTTTCCCTCTCTAGACCTGTTCCACAGCATAGAAGTTGGTGGGAATTGTGGTAAAACTTGGGCAATCAACATAAAAGGTATGCAAAGTATATTCATTGTTTGTGCTACATCACCCTAGTTAACCCTCTCAACCTTCCTATGTGATAATGATATTATCACCCTCACTTTGCAGACAAGGGGGAGAGCAATCAGTAAGAGATGGGCACACGTTCTGAGACTGAGGACACTACGTATTGTCAGGGTGATTGCCATCATCGCAGTACGTAATATTTTTACTTGCTTGCTATATTTAAGTGAAAAAATTAGTAACCCTGGTTCTCTGTGAAAGAAGTGATTAAACATTAATCACATAATATCCAATCCGTCTACTCTCTGTGTACAGGAAAGAATGTTGGAGCATGTGGTTTTCCAGCTACTCTCAAGTGAATTACTTTAAAGGTAATAAGAAGAAGTGATAGCCCAATCTCTTACGATTGCCAAGAAGTCCATGGAGATCACTGAAAGAAAATCCATCCCTAAGGGTATTTTACAGCAAAAAGAAAAGGCGACAAAGGATATTCCCCATCTTTAAGCAAGTTCTCTGATTTGACATGATGACTTCAGTTTTCTCTAAAGGAGTATTTTCTGACCTCCTTTGTCATCTTTGGAGACCCTACTAGCTAAGAAATTCTCTGAAAGATCTGAGAGGTATCACTGTCCCTAACCAGCACCCCTTCCCTTGTTTAGGAAAGAAATATCAGTGAAGTGACAGTAATTCAGCTCCCCAAATGACTTTGCTTCCTGCTGACTGACCTCATTGGTGGGGGAGAGTAACATCGTCTCTCAGCTCAGATGCTTTCTTTAACGTAGCATTGGCTCTGCCTTTGGCCTTTGGTAGTTTGAGCATGGAGCCTCAGAGGCTGAGGCTTGAGGTGGTAAAAACATATTCCACAAAGGGCTGGCCCTTTCTGAATCATCACTCATCCTTCCCCAGCATGGTCCCTGTTTTCTTCTAAAACATGAAGAATGTGTAAAGGACACATAAAACTTTAGTCAATAGGCCCATTATTATGATTGGCTGAAAACCATAAAATGCATCCATCAAGCCACTGTGTTGCATCTTGTGTTAAATTATGGTGATAAATAGTCCTTTATCTGTGACGTCACCTACTAATCTATTCCAAAAACTATTCACCACCGGCATTATGCATCATTCATGTTCCTGCCAGCTTGCTGAAAAAAAAATCCTCGACATGATAAAGCCACACACAAGGCTGCACTTGACTCTGCCGACGCAAATATTGTCTGTTATTTTCATGTCATACTGTGAAACAATTGCTTCTTCAGTTCCCAAAGTTATCTGAAGTGTGCAGTAACGTCCTCAGCTCTCAGCTCTGGGCATTATAACTCATGTACTTTTAATTGTTTATAATTTACATCAGAACTGGACAGAGTCCATTTGCACTCATGCTGCTTTATAACTACTAGATGACATATTTTTGCCACCTTGCTCTGAATCGGATTTAATCCTATTGAAAAGCCTTTAACATAGAAATTTGGTGTAGAATGCTTTAATATTCTCAGGAGCTACGTAAAAGGCTGTGTGCAGTTGCTAGCAGTAGGACTGGGACTTGGATCTGATTTTATACAAAATGTTCTCATAAAATTAGACATTGTTTTTAGTTCTCAGAAAATACTATTTATTAAAATGAAATCAAAAGAGGAAAGCAAGTATATTTTAAATTCTAATTTCAAGTGTAATAATCTGTTTAAAAACACACACATAATAGTGTTATGTAACTTTCTCTATATCACCTTGATGGTGTAATATTAGATGGTCTTCTTCTTAAAAGAGAAAAAAAAAAACCTACCTAATTTGCTCGACCTACTCAAATAAGAGGAGATGGAATACAGAATGAAACAAACCACTCACTGGAATTTCATTCAAAACATGGATCCTAATATGTTTAATTTACTTTTAGCTTTAACTCAGAGAATCTGGGGCATTGTTTCTTGCTGAGCAACACAATGGAGGTGTCATAGCTTCTCTTTATTTTTTAAATCACATATGAGATGATTGGATCGCAAAAAAGAAATAAACAAATATAAATGGGTTACACCCCATATCCATCTGCTATGCTTATTTATGTATTTTTAAAATTGCTTTCTTGACGGATGCACAGAAAAGATTCACTAATATGTTAACTGGGGAGAGAAATACAACCAGATTTTCTTCCCTTCACTATTCTTAAATGCCCAATAGAACTGGTAGCAAAATATCATTTCCCTGAAAGTTGCTATGTAGTGCAAATTCTATCCAGTCAGCCATGGAAAACAATAAAAAGTCAAATCACTTTAAAAACAGTGGCCCCCTTCCCTGACCTCCTCCCAATTATCATCACTTGGAGAATCCAAAGGAGACACATACTGCATGAAAAAGAGACATTCTAAAAACTGAACAATCTTCAGCCAGTCTTGATGGAAGTTTGGCTTCAACTCAATGTTCAAAGTAAAATACATTCTGTCTTCTCCACTCTGATGTTTGCACTCATGTGTGGTGTCTGCAGAAAGAGGATTGGCTCTTGCCTTCTAACTGTAGTAGAACGGGCCTCATTCAGGGCCATTGTTCCAGTTTTCTTTCTTTCTTTATAAATTTTCTCCCTTCTAGCTCTTTCTCCTATTGCTAAAACTATTCTTATTATTGAGAAGAATCATATTTTAAGCACATCTAAACATCACAGTTAGCCTATCCTCACTGCTGAAACCACACACACGTGCACGCACACACACCCTGTTCTTTCTCACTCTCACCCCACACCCATATTCTGACAAATCCCTGAATCCTCACCATTGCATAGTAACTGCTGTTCTTGCCACCTTTTTGCTTCCTGGTGGGTCTATAATTGTCATCTCATCCCTGGAGCAACATCAGGATCACTCAATAAATTGATTGTCAGGGGATATCTGAAGAACAGAACAGCTTGAGCTCTAGAAGCCAAGTGCCTTATGGCCTCCAGCCCAGAAAAAGGAAGCAATGAGGATGAACAAACCTCATCCCATTCCACTCCTCTAACACATTAATGTGAATTAAGCAAATGAATTTCATTCCCCATTTCTACTCAGAGAGAGCAAACAACAATGTGAAGAAGATTAAAGAATTAAATAAAACCATCCCTGCCATGTCTTTTTATGTAGAAGGAAACTGGGAAAAAGATATCCAACACCTGGTTTTGAAAAAGTTCAATTCAGCCCTTCCTCAAGTACGTACAATTTGCCTTTTTTTTTGTTATAGCATGACTTCCCCATACAGAAATAATGCTATAACAGGGATTCTTCTGTTATGGGCTCCTTATTTGAAATAATGTTTAAGTGTTGTATTCTCAAGCTTCCGACTCTAAGATTCCAACATGCATTATCTTTTAGAATCCTGTTGGAAGTATGTTAGGTCTTTCACTAGGAAAAAGCCTAAGCGGGGACTAATCTACATGTCAAGATAGCCTCAGAGCAGCCACTTCTGGTTATGCTTATGGGGGATGAGCGAGATCATAGGGAATTTCTGAACTCATACGAAGTGTATTTCTGTTAGAAGATCATTACCTCAGTCAACACAAGAAGATTGGGGAGGGGACGCAAGATCAAGAAGTATTGGTTCAGCGCCTACTCTGTGATTTAGCCATTAAAAGTTGTCAAACTGTGCAAAATGTATCTTGCTAGCCCCATTTTGCAGACAAGAAAATAGATATTCATAGAAGTTAAGAAAATGAACAAAGTCACACAATTTGACTCCAAGATCCATGTGTTTTCTCAATCTTGTCAAGCTGCTTTTCAGATAGGATAAATCCTTAAATTAAGGCAGTATTGCTGGGAATGGAGAGGAGGGAATGAAAGTAACAGTGCAGTGAAAATGAAAAGAAAAAACTGAACACGTGGGCTTCCCTGGTGGCGCAGTGGTTGAGAATCTGCCTGCCGATGCAGGGGACACGGGTTCGAGCCCTGGTCTGGGAAGATCCCACATGCCGCGGAGCAACTAGGCCCGTGAGCCACAACTACTGAGCCTGCGCGTCTGGAGCCTGTGCTCCGCAACAAGAGGCCGCGATAATGAGAGCCCCGCGCACCGTGATGAAGAGTGGCCCCCGCTTGCCGCAACTAGAGAAAGCCCTCGCACAGAAACGAAGACCCAACACAGCCATAAATAAATAAATAAATAAATAAATAAATAAATAAATAAATAAAAATTAAACTTTAAAAAAAAAGAGAGCAGCTACTTTAAAAAAAAAAACAAAACTGAACACGTTAATCTATGTATGATCTGTCAATGCAAATACACAATTGCACCTTTACTTCAGTGATAAGTCAACAAGCATTTATTAAAGATGGTTTTGTACCAGGCACCAGACCTGCGCTGGAGTCACAAAAATGTAGAATATCTTGGCCTTGGAGGGGCTTATAACCTAATGAGGAAGACACCTAACAGGATCATTTCTAGGCTATGAATGAAGTTTGCAATGCAAGTTTCCTAAAAAAAAGAGGGCACCAAAGCTGAGTCTTAAAAGATAATTAGGTCACAAAGAGACAGGGGAAGCAAAGGCATGTCACACAGAGGGAAGAGCAGCTAAGGTGGAATTGTAAGACCCCATAGCCACGCACTGGCCGTTCTCTCCACTATTAAAATGTAGCAATAAATAAATAACTGAATACAAATTGAATAGACAAAATCCAAAAGGCATAGCCGCTCTCAAATACAAATTAGATATTTCTGTGGCCTAAAAGCAAACAAGTAATATCAATCTTTCAGGCCTCATCCAGAAGCTGTGGGTCTGGGTGCTCTTGGGCTGTGGATGCCAGCAGAGGAGTCCAGGAATTCCTACTGCTGTGAGTAAACAGAGATTAAGAATGCCTCATACAAGACTGATGATTAGAGCCAGGCTTGAAACCAGGGCCCTGCCAGTGAAAAAGGCCACAACCAGCTGCTGGGTTGCAGGAAAGCTCAGTAGACAGCATCCCTTTTCCTCTTCAAGTTCAGAGCCAACGGAGAGACAGAGAGAGAAAGAAAGGAAGAAGAGTCAGGAAGATAGAGATCAAAACGTATGCTTTATTACAGATAAAAGTTAAACTGGTGTAGCTTAGCCGCATAGCCAGTCGGACTTGGTAACAGTTCCCTGAATTAGACAGATCTACCCACCCAATAACAGAGAGTAATGCAAAACCACTGGCTCCTCTGCAAAGGTAGAGTAGAGATTATATCTTGGCACAAAGGGCAGGTGAAAATCCTCTCATCCCTGTGTGCAGGCAGTTCTCCCAAAATGCCCAGAAGAGCCTAAAGTACATATACTCATTCCATCTCAAAAACTCTCTAAGCAAATAAGTTACCCCTCTCCTGGGGAGGGGAGTGAACGATAGGATGGGGAAGCAGCCAGCGGTATTACTTGAGTGGGATTCCCTGTCAGAGTCCTCTTTTCCCAACGGTCTGCTCTATCTAGGGCTATTATTTACATAAAATTTGGTACCTAAGAGGCTGGAAGTGGCAGACACAGCCTCACAACCCGAACTGACTCAGTGGCAGCGTCTGTTTTCATCCTCATTTTCATCATGAGGTGCCAGATCACCCACCAGACATCTAGTTGTGAACATCTAGTTGTGACAGAGGCAACCTCAAAGGCCTAACTAAGGAGAGATGAGTACAGAGGGATAGAAAGAAAATATAACAAATCCTACTCAAGACCAGCCTGGAAACTCCAATTCCAGAATGTATGAGAGAAAACAACCTACAAGAGCAAACCAGTAAACTCAATAATTGGAATAACACACCCTGGAGAAAGTGAAAACAATTGAACAATTGGTAAGTAGGTTTAAAATAATTATATTTAATATCCTCAAAGTAATGAAGATTATAAATAACAATCAAAACAGCTAACAAGGGAATAGGACATTTTAAAAAGACAGATTAAATAGAAATGAGAATGGGTAGTCTCTTTGAAAAGAGCCTTAACTAGAATTTTAGAAATGTGAAACACAGTATTTGAAATAAATGAAAAACAATCAATTGGATAAGCTCTAGACAAATACTAGCTGCAGAAAGAATTGGTGAAATGGAAAATATAATTGAGGCATCAACCAGTAAAGCAGCACATAAAGATAAAAACTGGAAAGGGCAGCTCTGAGACACAGAGGATTGAGGTTCTTCACTACATAGTCATGGGCATCCAAACAGAACAGCGCTGAGGGAGTGGCAGGCAAGCAGTACTGGGAAAGATGATAGCTGAGGATTTTCCCAAATTGAATAAAGACCACGTCTTCTCGAATTGAAAGTGCACATCAAGTGCCAAGCGAAAAAAACAGAAAACTAAATCTGTACTGAGGAACATCACAATGTCACCAAGGAGAGAGCCAGTATGATGATATGGTGAACTCAGGATTACAGTGGTCATGGAGCATAAAGAGTAAGGCATTGATCGACAAGATATGAAAGCAGGACCAGGGATCATATCAATGGAGAGTCACAATAAGTAGCATGTGCTCTATCCCATGTATAAGGGGAAGCCAAGAAAACCATGCTGAGGGAGGCAACTCTGGAAGAAATGACATGAATTGAGCTGGAAAATGGATGCTAAGGCCTGAACCAGCACAATAAGAGGGAGAATAGAGAGGACAGCATGATTTGGATTTTACAACAGGATTTCACAAGTTATTGGACGTGGGGAGAGAGGGAGGGAAATGGATAACTTAAGAATTACCCTCAGGCTTCCAGCCAGGATGATACCATTGGAGGGAGTGAATACAGAAGACAGAACAGGCTTAAGGGAGATGACTAGCTCAATGTTATATATGTGTAATGTGGGAAAGCTGGTGAGAAATTATTGACAAAAATTAGCCGGCTATTTTATTTTGAAAAGTAGAGGAGAGTTCTAGACTAGAATAAAGACTTGGCCATAATCCACATAAAGATCTCTTCATCAGTTTCTACAAAGGACACCAGTATCCTAAATTTACCAAGAGCATCTTCTTATCAGTGGCAGCTCAGTGGCTAGACAAAGAGCTATTTCCAGGAGAGGCAGGGGTAATGCATTGACAAAGTAGACTGTGTAAGTGACAGGAAATGCAGACAATACGAGAAAAGAGAATTGATGACAGTGGAAAACAGCAACAGAACAGCTAGGCAACGAGCAGAGCAATTCTGGTATCAAAGAGCACATAGGCAAAAGGCTAGGAAACCAAGGTATCACGCTGCAAAAAGGCATCAGGGCTGAAGTGAAAATGGCAATAGAGAAACAGAGGGTGTGAAGAAAGCTGAAAGGATACGGTTATAAAAATTAGAACAGCAGGAAAAAACAATTGCCTGCACATGAGGCAGGCAATTGGAAACACCTGGTCAAGGTGAACTTTGCTTTGGCAGGAGAACAGCAATAGTTTTTGATAAAAAATTATTGAAGATAGGTTCCTAGGTTACTTTCAACCATGACCTAAACCCCTTACTGAGTGAGCACCAGATACTCTATGCAGTCTTGCAAATAAGAACTACACTTGCCCACAAAATGGAAGTGTATTGCTATTGATTTTGCTCCACTATGACAATATGTGAATGAATTATGAAATGAAAGTTAGGATTTTTGAAAGCTAACCAGAATGAGTCTTTACTTTCCCAGGATGAATGGCTAAGTGGCTCTTTTCAAGACTTGGATAATGGTTTCTAAATGAAAGAATGAATATCAAGAGCTTAGAGTGTTAACTCAAGCTAAGACTTTGAGGAGACCTTTGGAAATATTTTAAAAGATAGATTAGTGAAACAGTGAGGCAGAGATTAAGTGAACATGTTTTCAGATCTGTCATGTGGCATTACATCTGCCAGGCTACTTATTTTTCAGTGCCTACCCTATGATGAATCAAAATCACCTTTAGGAGAATCCTTACTGAATAACATTGAAAAAAGTCAGAGATACTGGTCACTAATGTGATTTAATGCTTTAGGCAATAAAGATATTTTTAATATTTCTTCAGAATTATAATTGCATAATTACAACCTGAGATATTTTTATGGAGATTCCTTATTAATATTTTTTAGTAAATGAGATTCTTAGTGTATACAGCAAGTTATGTTCCCTTTTGTGCTTATTTCAGAATTTAAAGCTAAGATAGAGACACAGAACTCTCAGAATATATCTTTTGCCTAAAATAATCCCTGAGGTGGAGAGGAGAAACGTACTATCTTCATTTAGATTGGAGAAAAAGCAAACTGTTTCAAATAAGGCACAGATTTCAGAGTGTCATGAATGTTGTGCAGTTGTGCACTGCACACCTCTAGGGGGCACAATTCACATGGAGGTCTTTGGGAATGGTGCCTCCTGAGTACTACATGCACATCCTGTACAAGTGCATCCAGTGGCCCTAGGTTTTCCCCTCTTCTGTTACACCATCTTTTAGATGGCTAAGGATTTATATGAGGAAAGTTTGGTACAACCCTAAGTTTGGGAGTAAACATAGAGTGATTGGAAAAAAATCCATTTTAATGGCATGAAGGCTTTAATTGAAAAGTCAGATGGACCTGGGGTTGTCTTAATTCTGTTACTTATTAGCTCTGTGAATTTCGGCATATTATTTTAATTCTTTGAGGCTATTTCCTCATCTGTAAAGTAGGGATAATAATCTCTTCTTAACAGTATTCTTGGGAGGGTAAAATGTGATTATGTAGAAGTTTTCACAGTTCTTTTCTCAGAGTAGAATATTAGTCCGTCATCATCCTCATCATCCTCATTATCTATAGAGCACTATAAGAGCAACCGTCAGCAACCTTCCTATCTCCATTTCCATTCCTTTCATTCATTCATTCATTCATTCATTCAACAAATTTGTTGTGATATTCTGTTAGAAGGAAGCCACTTGCAATAGAAAGTATAAAGATTAATTAGACAGACCCATACCTATATGGATAGTCCCTCTAATAGGAGCAATCAGACATCATAACTCTAAATAGAGTTGAAAGTCCCCATTGTAACTGAATGCCCGGAGCTGGGAAGGAATAAATCGCTTTTGACTGGGATTGACTTAATACAAGGAGTTAACCTAAACTGGACTTTGAAAGATGGATAAAGTTTTAACATTGAAGACTAGAAAAAGAAGCAAGCATTCTATGCATAGGAAAGAGATACAAGATATAAAAAGAGTTCACTAACATTTCTCCAGGCTTTAGAATAATAACATTCTGTCATATATTCAGACCCTAAAATGTCTAACCCAAAGGTTTTTAAATATGTCCTGCTTCCATGTGTACTATCAGTGAGTCCTTTATGGCTGACACAGATTTCACGGGACCATGGTTTGGTAGGCTTCATTACATAGCTGTTGAGGGGTTTAGAGAGTACCATGGCACCACATAGCCCAGATACTTCCCAGCTCTGCCATGTAATAGCAGAGCTATCTCAGCAGAGTCACTTGTCGTATCTGAAACTTAGCGTCTTCATCTACAGAATGAAGATGATGACATCATCTAACTACAAAAGGAGATATCTAGAGAGCTTTAGTACAATGCTGGCTCTCACTATGCTGTATGTTCAGTAAAAGGTAGCCATTGTTATTTTATTTCTTCAAAACTTGAATTATAGAAACCGCATATAAAATCCCTAAATGTCAACGCTTATAGTCTTGAAATTTATATTGTAGACATTTTCAATTATTTTTTTTTAAACTCTGGTTTTTTTTTTTTCTTTGAGTCTCCCTCTACACAGCAGATAAGGTACTATGTTTTCATAGTTATCACATCATATGGCCTGTGTTGAATTAACTATTCAATGCATTGTTTTTCTAGAACTGTATTCACTCTCCCTCTTTTGTGACCTGCTAGATACCAGGACAGTTTGTGACGAAGATAATTTTGGCCTCTCTCTCTCGTGCTCAGGTCCTTACCTTGGTCACGCCCTCACTCTGCCAGCCTTCTTTGTACAGACTCGAATGTACAGGCATGTTAAGAAGCAAGAGAGAATGGAGTGTGAGGGTCAAAAATCATTTTTGCTCTAATAAATACAATGCCTTAATAATATTCAATTTTGAGTACAAACACAGAAATATATCTGAAAGGTAAATGGATTTTTTATTTTTCATTACCTCTTTTGACTAAGCATGAAATTCTGTCTTCGGGAAAAAAAGAAAGCCTCTGATAGAAAGAACAGGAGCAGCTGAGTTCTGTGAAAGGTAACACGGAAACAAATGGGCTGACATCAATGACTGGCATTTGAGTGGGTGGAAAACTAAGCCCCCTAAAAGTTGATGTATGATACAGTTAAATTGGGTAAAACAGAGCTTGGTGAGGGGTGAAAAGTTGAATGGAATTGCATAAAATGAAGCAGAACATCACAGAGAAAGTTAATTTCCCTTCAAATCTGCTGCTCCAGGTTTGATACCCCCAAAGCATTTCCACATCACCCCAAATAGCGATACCCACTCTTCATTTGGCAGTACCTAATATTCATATCTTAAATGACTCTATAAAATGAGATATTTTTCTTCAACTGCAGAAAAGGATTTCCTACCTTCATAATATTTTGAATTATAGCACTTGAAAGAAAAAAAAAAAAGACAAAAAAGAAAGGAAGTTAAATCTATTTTTAATTAACGTAGCCCAACAAAAAGGAAAATTTAGAAATCAAAAATGATAATTTGTTATCTGTATCCATATCAACCAAATACTATTTTCTTATCGTTACTATGATAAAAAAAATAGCATTTATATTTCTTCTAATAGTTGTGCTCTAGATAGCACAGAACTAGAAGTCAGGAATCTTGGGGCTGAATTCTTACTTAAGTTACTAACTATCTGTGCTACTAGGAATAAATCACATAATCTCACTGGGTCATCTTTCTGTCAAAATGAGGTAGCTGAATTGGACAACTGCTACATGTTCTAGAAATCTAACATCTAATGATGATCTCGTCTGTGTGGATTTATTTCATCTGCCCCTACCCCCTCTTTTTCTCCATAGAGATAACAGCAGATAGTTAAACCAACAGGAATAAGAAATTGTTTTTACCAATAATTCTTTTTTCTTTTTAGGAGGGGTCATAGAAAATGGGTCTTGGAGAGGGTTTTTTTAAAATATATTTTATGCTATATTATATAATTATATAAATATATATACATTTATTGAGATACATTTTACATATTAACATTATATGTTTCAGTTATAAAACATAATGGTTAGATATATTGTGAAATTATCATCAATATAAGTGTAGCTATCATCTGTCACCACAGAGTTACAATTATTTTTGGTGAAAAAATATATTCTTATAATTTTTATATTTATATAATTATATAAATATACATAATATAGTCAAACCAAAAACATATTTGAAGTGTTGAAATAATTAAAATAAGATCCCATATTTTTAGTTTTTAATTTAAATTTTTTTATTGAAGTATAGTGGATTTACAATATTATTGGTTTCAGGTGTACAGTCTAGTGATTCAGTATTTTTACAAATTATACTGCATTAAAAGTTACTACAAGATAAGGGTTATAATTCCCTGTGCTATACAATACATACGTGTTGCTTGTCTATTTTATACATAGTAGTTTGTATCTCTTAATCCCATACTCCTATTTTGCCCCTCCCTCTCACCATTTACCTCCCTTACCTCTCGTCACTGGTAACCACTAGGTTTTTTTCTATATCCATGAGTCTATTTCTGTTTTGCTGTATACATTTGTTTGTTTTATTTTTTATTTATTTATTTTTAAATTTTTATTGGGGTATAGTTGATTTACAACATTGTATTACTTTCTGCTGTACAGCAAAGTGAGTTATACATGTACATATATATGTATGTATACATATACCCACTCTTTTTTTAGATTCTTTTCGCAAGTGGGTCATTACAGAGTATTGAGCACAGTTCCCTGTGCTATACAGTAGGTCCTTATTAGTTATCTCTTGTATATAGTGGTGTGTATATGTCAATCCCAATCTCCCAATTTATCCCTCTCCCACCCCACCTTTACACCCTGATAACCAGATGTTTTTTACATCTGTGACTCTATTTCTGATTTGTAAATAAATTCATTTGTATCATTTCTTTAGATTTCACATACAAATGATATCATATGATATTTGTCTTGTCTGATTTACTTAACTCAAGGTGACAATCCCCAAGTCCATCCACGTTGCTGGCATTATTTCATATTTCATTCTTTTTTATGGCTGAGTAATATTCCATTTGTGTGTGTGTGTGTGTGTGTGTGTGTGTGTGTGTGTATACACTACATCTTTATCCATTTATCTGTTTATGGACATTTGTGTTGCTTCCATATCTTGGCTATTGTAAATAGTGCTGCTCTGAATATTGGGTGCATGTATCTTTTTGAATTACTGTTTTCATTTTTTCCAGATACATGCCCAGGAGTGGAATTGCTGGATTATGTGATAGTTCTATTTTTAGTTTTTTTTGAGGAACTTTCATACTGTTTTCCACAGTGGTTGCACCAATTTACATTCCCACAAACAGTGTACAAGGGTTCCCTTTTCTCCACATCCTCACCAACACTTGATATTTGTTCTCTTTTTGATGACAGCTATTTTGACAAGTGTGAAGTGCTATCTCATTGTTGTTTTGATTTGCATTTTTCTAATAATTAGCGATGTTGAGTATCTGTTCTTGTGCCTTGTAGCCATCTGTATGTCTTCATTGGAAAAATGTCTATTCAGATCTTCTACCCATTTTTTGATTGGATTGTTTGGTTTTTTAATACTGAGCAGTATGAGCTGTTTATATATTTTGGATATTAACCCCTTCTCAGTCATATAATTTACAAATATTTTCTCCCATTCTGTAGCTTGTTTTTTCATTTTGTCAATGGTTTCCTTTGCTGTGCAACAAGTTTTAAGTTTAATTAGGTCCCATTTGTTTCTTTTTGCTTTTATTTATTTTTCCTTAGGGAACAGATCCAGAAAAATATAGTTATGGTTTGTGTCAAAGAGTGTTCTGCCTATGTTTTTTCTAGGAGTTTTATGGATTCAGGTCTTACATTTAGGTATTTAATCCATTTTGAGTTGATTTTTGTGTATGGTGTAAGGTAATGTTCTAACATCATTCTTTTACATGTAGCTGTCCAGTTTTCCCAGCACCACTTATTGAAGAGACTATGTTTTCTCTATTGTATATTCTTGCCTCCTTTGTTGTAGATTCATTGACTATAGGTACATGGGTTTATTTCTGGGCTCTCTATTTTGTTCCATTGATCTATGTGCCTGTTTTGTGCTGATGCCATGCTATATTGATTACTGTACCTTGTAGTATAATCTGAAGTCTAGGAGGGTGATACCTCCAGCTTTGTTCTTTTTTCTCAAGACTGCTTTGGCAATCCAGGGTCTCTTGTGGTTCCATATGAATTTTAGGGTTATTTGTTCTAGTTCTGTGCAAATTGACATGGGTATTTTGATAGAGATTACATTAAATCTGTAGATTGCTTTGGGTAGTATGGCCATTTTAAAAATATTAATTCTTCCAATCCAAGAGCATGGGCTATCTTTCCATTTCTCTGTATCATCTTCAGTTTCCTTTATCAGTATTTTACAGTTTTCATTGTATGTCTTTCACATCCTTGGTTAAGTTGATTCCTAGGTATTTTATTCTTTTTGGTGTGATTTTAAATGAGATTTTTTTGTCTTGCTTTCTCTTTCTGATAGTTCATTATTGGTGTGTAGAAAAGCAACAGATTTCTCTATACTAATCTTACATCCTGCAACTTTGCTGAATTCATTTCTTAGTTCTAATAGTTTTTGGTGGAGACTAGGGTTTTCTACATAAAGTATCATGTCATCTACAAATAGTGACAGTTTTACTTCTTCCCTTTCAAATATGGATGCCTTTTGTGTCTTTTTCTTGTCTGATTACTGTGGCTAGGACTTTCAATACTATGTTAAACAGAAGTGGTGAGATTGGGCATCCTTGTCTTGTTCCTGAATTTAAAAGAAAAGCTTTCAGCTTTTCAATACTGAGCATATTAACTGTGGTTTGTCATAAATGGCCTTTATTATGTTGAGATTTGTTCCCTCTATACTCACTTTGATGAGAGTTTTATCATGACTGAATGTCAAATTTTGTCAAATGTTTTTTCTGTCTATTGAGATGATCATGTGATTTCTATCCTTCCTTTTGTTAATGTGGTATATGTACCACATTGATTGATTTGCCAATATTGAACTATCCCTGCACCACTGGAATAAATCCCACTGGATCATGGTGTATGATCTTTTTATATATTGTTGGATTCAGTTTGCTAATACACTGTTGAGGGTTTTTGCATGTATATTCATCAAAGATATTGGCCTGTCATTTCCTTTTTCTGTATTGTCTTTGTCTGATTTTGGTATCAGGGTAATGGCGGACTTGTAGAATGAATTTGAGAGTGTTCTATCATCTTTAATTTTTTGGATTAGTTTGAGAAGGATAGGTATTAGCTCTTCTTTATATGCTTGGTAGAATTCTCCTGTGAAACTATCCAGTCCTGGATATTTCTTTGCTGGCATTTTTTCTTTAATTACAAAATCAATTTCACTACTAGAGATTGGTTGGTCAAATTGTCTGTTTCTTCCTGAGTCAGTCCTGCCAGGTTGTATGTTTCTAGCAATTTGTCCATTTCTTCTAGGTTGTCCAATCTGCTGGCATATAACTATTCATAATATTCTCTTATGACTTTTGGTATCTCTGTGGTATCAGTTGTTATTTCTCCTCTTTCATTTCTAATTTTGTTTATTTGGGTTCTCTCTTTTATCCTTGGTGGGCTTGGCTAATGGTTTATCAATTTTATTTATCTTCTCGAAAAACTAGCTCTTGATTTCATTGATCTTTTCTATTTTTTATCTCTATTTTATTTATTTCCTCTCTGATCTTTATTACTTCCTTCCTTCTGCTCACTTTGGGCACTGTTTGTTCTTCTTTTTCTAATTCCTTTAGATAGTAGGTTAGGTTGTTTTCTGAGTTTTTCTTGCTTCTTGAGGAAGGTCTGTATCACCATGAACTTCCCTCTCAGAACTGCTTTTACTGCATCTCATAGATTTTGGAAAGTTGTGTTTCTATTTTCGTTTGTCTCAAGGTATTTTCTGACTTCATCTTTGATTTCTTCATTGACCCACTGGTTTTTTAGTAGCATGTTGTTTAGTCTCCACATGTTTGTTCTTTTCCCATTTTTATTTATGTAATTGATTTCTAGTTTCATACTGTTATGGTCAGAGAAAAATGCTTGATATAATTTCTATCCTGTTAAATTTGTTGAGATTTGTTTTGTGTCCTAGCTTGTGATCTATCCTGGAGAACATTTCATGTGCACTTGAAAAGAATATGTATTCTGCTGTTTGTTGATGTAATATCCTGTAAATATATATTAAGTCCAACTGTTCTATTGTGTCATTTAAGACTACTGTTGCCATATTGATTTTCTGTCTGGATGATCTGTCCATTGATGTAAGTGGTGGGTTAAAATTCCCTATTATTATTGTATTATTGTCAATTTCTACTGTTGTGGATCTCTGCTCATGTTGGCCAGAGACTGAGTCTAAGCTGTCTCCAATGTGCTGCCTCTGCAGGTACCTGCAATTGTTTCCCTCACTCAGCTCACACACCACCTCGGGTGCAAGTCCCTTTTGCCCCTCACAGGCAATCACTGCCCCCAGCCTCTGCCACCCCTTCCCTGTTGTGGAGCCACACTACAGGGTAGTCGGGGCCAGTGTGGACTCTCAGCACATATCGGGAGGTGAGTTGTGGTGGACCAGCCATCATCAGAGATCTGGGCTACTTCTGATGCGCTGCTTGAGTAAGTGCCAACAATGACCACTGCCACCCCCCTCCAGGCTCTGCCCAGGACTGGGTCAACTCCATGGCTCATGGTTGGGTCTTGTAGCCTCCCCAGATCCAGTGCCACACTGTGAGGTGGAGTGAGCAGGGCTTGAGCATCCACTTGGCTTGTGCTGGGGTGCACCGAGGAGGTTGCAGGAAACCCAGAAACCACTAAAGCAGACCTCTCTCCATCCTGTCAGGGGCAAGCCAGCTAGCAAATGCTCCTCACAAGAGGAATCTATGCTTCCCACAGTCCTCCTGTTAGTCCCAGTGGTCCTCCAACCAGCCAATGAGGCTCATTTTCCCCACCCAGGACCCCAGGACTGGGGTGCCCAATCTGTGGCTCTCAACACTCACTCCCCAGGGAGGGTCTCCAGCTGTGTATTCTCCCTTTTCCTCTGAGTCTCCTCCCAGGGGCACAGATCTCAATCCCACCACTTTTCTTCCCTTCCTATCTGATTACATGTGTATCTTTCTTATAGCCTTGGTTGTAAGACCAAGACTGTTTCTTACATTCCTTCTCCCAGTTTGCAGTTAGTTTTCAGTGAGAATTGTTCCACATGTAGATGTATTTTTGATGTGTTCATGGGAGAAGGTGAGCTCCACATCCTCTTACTCTGCCATCTTGATCGACCCTTCCTGAAAACCCACATTAAAAAAATAACCTTCTTAGAGACCTACCATTTAGGGGATATATATGGGTGTGTGTGTGTGTGTGTGTGTGTGTGTGTGTGTGTGCGCGTGTGTGTGTCACACAGTATAGACTGTTAAGTTTACAGATAAATACCATTTATTATTATTATTATTATTATTATTATTATTATTATTATTATTATTATTATAACCATTTTGTAGTCAAGTACAGCCACTGAATTTGTGTTTTTGTTACACCATTGGGAACAAGTTACTACCTAAAGGTTCGGCATATTCTTTCAATTTTATTGGTAAATATGAATTGCTGCCCCATAACTTAAAATGTTCTAAATGTAAAAATGACAATTGCCCCATATGCCTTCATGTGGATTCTCTTAAAGAGTTACATAAACCAAACTTGTAAAAATTTAGATTTGAAAGCTGTTGTCATAAACTATACTTTAGTTTCTAAAGTTAGTGTTTCTAAACTTGGAGGTCACATTCTTGTGTTTGACAAACACTGGTCTATAATATTTTATATATCATCTGAACAATAAAACTATAATATAAATTAATATTTCTTCCTGAGCAGATTTTTTAAAGTATTCCTATTTAAGTAATTCATATTTAATCAAAATATAGTTTCTGTCCTAAACCAATGTACAAGATTCAAGAACTCTCAGAAACAGAATACATCTTTAACATGAGCCAAACACAAAAAAGTAAACAGAACATTAGAAAGAAAAGGAATATGCTGTTTCTGAAAAGAGGGGAAAACTGCATATTTTTCTATCAGTTATGAAGGCCATGGTACTTTCCCTGAAATGAACACTAATTCTATCTTCTTTGTTTTGAGTAACTCCATATTGGCTTTGGGAGTCATATTAACAATGTAACTCCCTACTCTCTACAATAACAACTACTCTCATCCGTAATATCATATTCATTTCTGGAATACCCATTGAACAATCAAATATTTCTTCCTATAGTTCTTTGACTTCTCTGTTCCTTTCAGGTGTTCCAAAATCTGAATTGCATTGCACAAATTATCTAATAAACCTGATTCTCTTCCAAATATTCCAGGAGGCTGCCCTTTTCCCATAATGCCATCCAGATGGCCTTCAACCCACATGAAGCTATTAGAGACACAATAATATTCCATAAAGTCCTCGTCACATCAGCTCCCTCTTCTTATGTTCTGTTTATTTCCTCCAGTCTCACTTGCTGAATTCATATAAGATGTGGGAAAAACTCTGTAAAAATCCCAGGCTTAAAGAGGGCCTCAACTATCTTTATGCCTGTGTGTTTCTACAGGCATCTCTAGCATGAAAATAATGAAGAAAGAAGAAAAAGATGAGCTGGATTATAAGATATTACTGACCAATGAGGAAAAACTAACGGCAATTTACATAATGTAAACCAGTCAAATGGCATTTAAATCCACCAATCAAATGCCCAGTATCATGGAATTTTTAAGTGAGTGCCTAGGAAGGAGGTTGCCCCAAGGTATTTTCCCCCTATATAAAAAAATTATTCCTCAAAGGCCTGTAGTGGTTCTTCATCCTGAAAAGACAGTTAAGAAGAAATAAGCCATAGCATAGTGAAGGTTCAGCATGATAGCTGTCAGCCACTGGAATGAGAACCAAGTGCTTGGGCCAACATATCTGAGCCTCAGGTTAGGCCTGACCAAAATGAGTATAGGTGAGTTTTATGACAGCTCAAAATCCCTTCTAGAACTCTTTTACCTAAGTAAAAGAATGTGTCTGAACAGGCAGATTTATTAAAGGTCAGTACTTAGTGAGTCACACTTACTAGTAGCTAGAAGTCTCTAGGGCTCAAGAAGGAAAAAGTTCACCTTGAGTTTCCCAGACATCACCCTTGTCCTTCTTCCTCTTACCCTGCATTCACACCCACCAGGGACAACTGTGGGTAAATTCTAGGCAGGAAAGTGTAACTGTCTAAACGTACACGGTTATGTAGTAGTGCAGTGGGAGTCAGTGGAGGCAGGTAACAATGCAGGCTCAGGAACTTCCTTACAAGCCTGACAACTAAAAATGACACTGGGTCCAAAACCATAAGCATGCAGATGGGCTGGCTTTTGTCACTTGTTTTTAAAAATGTTCCTGAGCTTAAAAACCAGCCATCAACAATTTCTTACTTTGGCCTAAGTACTGTGGTGTTCTTCCAGTTCATTTGTTGACATAGAGTTTCCATGTTAATAATAGCTAATTATTTGGCAAAAACAACCAACAACCTATTTTCTCTCCATCTCACATAATTCAAGTGGCTTAGAAAAAATGATTCTCACACTGCAGTGGTTACTTTTTTTTTTTTTTAACATCTTTTTTGGAGTATAATTGCTTTACAATGGTGTGTTAGTTTCTGCTGTATAACAAAGTGAATCAGCTATATGTATACGTATATCCCCATATCCCCTCCCTCTTGCATCTCCCTCCCACCCTCCCTATCCCACCCCTCTAGGTGGTCACAAAGCACCGAGCTGATCTCCCTGTGCTATGTGGTTGCTTCTCACTAGCTATCTCTCTTACATTTGGTAGTGTATATATGTCCATGCCACTCTCTCACTTCATCCCAGCTTACCCTTCCCCCTCCCTGTGTCCTCAAGTCCATTCTCTGCAGTAGTTACTTTTTTCTCTAATGGATTACATAAATTCAGAACTAGACTATTTGATCAAAATCTGAAGACATTTTTAGAGCATTTTAGTCTTCAAATGTATTAAGCGAGATATACAGCCTGTTTTCTTTAAAAAAAAAAAAAGCTTTTCCTTTAAAAAATCGAAACAGATACAAACTTATAAATTGACACTTTAGAAGGATATTTTATTTTATCTTTAGTGTGTCAAAAATATACCATTTAGGATTTATTTGCAATTTGCCGTGGTAAGCAGCTTCTGTTTCATTTTCTTGCAGCACTTTTACTTTTTTGAGGGTAGGTGGCTGCAAAAAGAAAGATGTCTGTAAAATATTTGACTGACTGAATTATTCTCATCTTTTTCTTATGCTGTAGGAATTTCAAGCCTCTCTCCACTCCATATCAGTCATGAAATAGAGCTTTAAATATAAAACAAGGTCTGAAACTAGTTGACAGAGGCTACATAGAAGTGATGCTAAGCCCTGAAGCAATGACCACCTTATGACCCAGCACTAGTCTTTTGATTCTGCTCTACCAAGAGCTCTCAGTGTCCACTCTGCCCTTTTTCTGATCAGGGTTATGACCTTTTGCCCTTCCAGGATGACCAGCTTTCCAAGAAAATTATGAGCTTAGGCAAAGGCTAGTAGATGGATGTGGTTTTAGTATATGGATGGCAGAGGAATGCTGCCATCCTCCTTCTTATCATCCAATGTTCTCTGCTGGGGTGTATGAACTTTATTAATTCTTGTCTCACTATCCTGGTTTGTGACATATCTGTGTTCCTATCTATACTATTATTTACTCTATGTTAACTGTTCTAATGATTTTATTCTTAAAGAAAACTTTATATTACATTAAAAATGGAAACCCATTATTTCTCTAATACAGTGGTCTCTAAGTTTTTTAGTTTACATATGCCATAATAAAAATGTTGAGTATGTATGACATACTTCACTCTGTATGTGATACAGAGTGAAGTAAGTCAGAAAAAGAAAAACAAATACAGTATGCTAACACATATATATGGAATCTAAGGAAAAAAAAAAAAAAAGGTCATGAAGAACCTAGTGGCAAGATGGGAATAAAGACACAGACCTACTAGAGAATGGATTTGAGGATATGGGGAGGGGGAGGGGTGAGATGTGACAGGGTGAGAGAGTGGCATGGACATATATACACTACCAAAGGTAAAATAGATAGCTAGTGGGAAGCAGCCGCATAGCACAGGGAGATCAGCTCGGTGCTTTGTGACCACCTAGAGGGGTGGGATAGGGAGGGTGGGAGGGAGGGAGATGCAAGAGGGAAGAGATATGGGAACATATGTATAACTGATTCACTTTGTTTTAAAGCAGAAACTAACACACCATTGTAAAGCAATTATACTTCAATAAAGATGTTAAAAAATAAAAATAAAATAAAATAAATAAAAAACCAAAAAAAAAATGTTGAGTATGTACATTCAGCCATGTATTGTTCCATTTCTAACAATGTACATGTATCACTGTACAAATATCATTCACATTATGACAAAGAGAAAAATGTCAAGGATAAGTTAAGAAAGGAATATAAATAGAAGTTCATATTTTGTACTGAAGTAGATCACCTTGCATAATTCCTAGAGTATGTGTGTCAAACTCTGGTGACCATTTTTCTAATATACATTAAAATAAAAACATAACTATTAAATTTTTTAAAAGCTATATACTACCTACAATCACCTAGAGTACCACCAGTGATATGAATATCACACTTTTCTACTTGCAGAGGAAAGAGTTAGCATAACAAAGAGAAAGACTTTCCCTGTTCTCAAATAATACAGTAGTCTTTTCACTTTCAAACCCTTGGCTTATTGTATGACTCTTTCCAACCAAAAGTTCTGATTCAAAAATCAGAAGACGAGAAGAGTGGTCCTCACAAAGTCAGAACGTTCATCCTATTCTTACATCTTCCGTATAGCTCATGCTGGCAGCCACAAACATAGATGATGTGATTACTATAATGCTGGGGACAGAAACGAGTCTATTTTCAATACTTGGATAAAGCAAATGCTCCACTCCCTCAAAGGATATAATTTCTAGTGCTTCAAAAACCAAAAAAGAGGATACTGATGCTCAGATCTGAAGAAAAGCCTACCAAATGAAGTCTTTTTCAATTGATAGAATTGACAGGCTTTGGGGTTTTTTGTTTGGTTGGTTTTTATTTGCTTTTTGCATTTTGAAAATCATAGTAGGGAGCATCTCAGAAACAACTAAATATTATTGACTACTAATCTAAGCACGTGGGGTTTTGTTTTGTTTTGTTTTTCCGATGAGAAAACTAAGGGTCAGATTGGCTGTGATTGATCTAAAACCACATGCTGGAACCAGGATTCAGAAACCAAGTTTGTTTGTATTCAAAGCCCCAGGCTTTCCCCAGTACATAATGGTGCCTTTTTGCTTATTCCAAACTAATGCTACAGAGCATTTACAAAGCTTCCTTGTAGCTCATCTAGCTCACTGGTTTACTTCTGAATTTCACATATTACATGAACAATGTTATAACAACAACAAAGGAAAGAATGCTATTTAATAAAGAAACTCACAATATCAAAATTAACACAGTAACTGCTTTCATTTTTCTATGTTCTCTCTCCGTTCTATATTATAAGTATAAAATTAACTATAGACGTAATAATTAAAGATAAAATTTATATTCAGATTTCTTGACTTAACATTGCATCACACACATCTTCTGTATTTATATAACATCTTCAAAATGGATATTAATGCTTGGGTAATCTACAGATTTCATGAATTATGATGTTATTCTATCACTAGGCATTTAGATTATCTGAAATATCATTTTGGTACACGAAGTTTTCTTTTTTTTTAATAATTTTCTTACGCTAAAATCTCAGAAAGAGACTCTATAAGTCTTGATCTATCATTTTCTCATTACCCACACACTGTTGCCAGAGAGCCTGCTAATCTCACCCCAACCTTGCCAATATCAGGAACTCACTTCTTTCTCTGTCTCTCCCTCCTTCTCGCTTTCTCTCTGTCTCTCCCCACCCCCTCACTCTTTCCCTCCCTGTCTATCTGTCTTTCTTTCTTTCTCTCTTAATTTACATAATAGTTGACTATACTTCCCACTCTGTATATTTCATACCCATGACTCATTTATTTTGTAACTGAAAGTTTGTACCTCTTAATATCCCTCACCTATTTTTCTCTTTCCCCCACCCCCCTCTCTTAGGCAACCATGTAGTTTGTTTGTTGAATCTATGACTCTGTTTCTGTTTAGTTATGTTTGTTCATTTGTTTTTTAGATTTCACATATAAGTGAAATCATATAGTATTTGTCTTTCTTTGTCTGACTTATTTCACTTAGCATAATACCCTCTAGGTCCATCCATGGTGTCACAAATGGTAAGATTTCATTCTTTTTCATGGTTGAGTAATATTTCATTACATATAAATACACACACATACCACATCTTCTCTATCCATTTGTCTGTTGATGAACACTTGTGTTGCTTCCATGTCTTGGCTATCATAAATAGTGTTGCTATGAATACTGGGGTGCATGTATCTTTTTGAACTAGGGTTTTCATTTTTTCCAGATATATACCCAGGAGTGGAATTGTTGGTTTATATGATAGTTTTATTTTCAGTTTTTTGAGGAACCTCCATACTGTTTTCCATAGTGGCTGTGCCAATTTGCATTCCCACCAACAATGCACAAGGATTCCCTTTTCCCCATATCGTTGTCAACACTTGTTATTTGTTGTCTTTTTTATAATAGCCATTCTGACAGGTGTGAGGTTATATTTCATTGTGGTTTTGATTTGCATTTCCCTGATGATTAGTGATGTTGAGCATCTTTTCATGTGCTTGTTGGCCTCTTTGGAAAATGTCTACTCAGTTCCTCTACCCATTTTTTAATTATGTTGTTTGTTTTTTTGATGTTGAATTGTATGATTTCTTTGTATATTTTGGATACTAACCCCTTATTAGTTACATGGTTTGCAAATATCTTCTTCGTTTTGTTGATAGTTTCTTTTCCTATGCAAAAGCTTTTTAGTTTAAGGAGTCTCACTTGTTTATTTTTGCTTTTGTTTCCCTTGCCTGAGGAGACATGTCCAAAAAAATAATGCTAAGACTGATGTCAAAGAGTGTACTGCCTATGTTTCTTCTAAAAGTTTTATGGTTTCAGGTATACATTTAAGTCTTTAATCCATTTTGAAGTCCAGTTTGATTCTTTTGTAGGTAGCTGTACAGTTTTTCCAACACCATTTATTGAAGTGGTAGGTTTTCCCCCATTGTATACATTTGCTTCCTTTGTCATAGATTAATTGCCCATATAAGTGTGGGTTCACTTCTGGGCTCTCTATTCTGTTCCATTGATCTATGTGTCTATTTTTGTGCCAGTACCTTACTGTTTCAGTTACCTTAGCTTTGTAGTATACTTTTAAATCAGGGAGCCTGATTTCAGCTCTCTCACACACACACACACCGGCCACCACCACCCCCGCCCCCGCTTTTTCTTTTAATTTAAGAGAAGTAAAAGTGTTGTTTTATTATATGGTATTTCTTCTTTACTAAGAAGAATGAACAATGTTACATATATTTACTTACTAATGTGTTTCTTCTTTGTGAATTGTGTCCTTAAGTCTCTTTCCCAATTCATCATTTGATTGGATCAAGCCTTCCTTACTGAGCTGATCTGCAATATGTTTGTTAAGCTTTATCACTCACAGATGTATGACCCTGGGCAAGTTATTTCAGCTCCCTGTTACTGGATTCCTAATTTATAAAATGAGAATAATCATCTCATAAAGTTGTTGGGAACATTAAATGAATCAATTTGCATACTAAATTCATAGAACATTTTCTGGCACAAAATAAATCCTCAATAAATATAGTATATTTTCTCTAAAATATTCAATATATTACTTGTTTGTAAAGGCATCTCCCAGTCTCTGTTTTGCTATTTATTAGATTCCTTTGTCTTTCTATTCATTTATCAATTCATTAACTTACCAGACTGGATAATTTTGCTTGTGCTTAATTCTTGGTAGAACTAATTTTATTTGATGGACTACTTTACAGATTGATGCGACACTTTGGGACTGCTGAATTTCAGGCCCAGTAACAAGCTGTCAGCGTTGTATAGAGAGACCTCAGAACTCCATAGGGCTGGTCATCCACCCATGAATGTCACCGAGGGTACTGAGGGTTATCGACCAAGTTCAAGATGTGGGCTTTTATGTAAGGGTCATCCTAATGGGCCCCCACACAGACCACAGAAAGAATGATTATATGCTATTTTACAAAACATTTCTTCAATCCTTCCTATGTATACGTTACTGAACTATGAAGGAAAAAAAAAGGTGAATTCTCCACCTTCAATGTTTCTTTAAGTCATTCAGTAAGATTTCCTGAGTGATGTGCTCCATATACTTCACCCTCACAATGTGGAATATAGAAGTTGTGCAGGTTTAGAGTATGGGGAAAAAAGTTGAATTCAATTTTGGCAATCTGAGATTGAGGGCCAGAAAAACATGCTGAGTAAGCAGGTGGAAAGGGCTGGCCTGGAAATCAGGAGAGGAATATGGATCAGAGCCACAGACAGCAGCAAAGTCACAGGGATGTTTGAGATGAGGCAGGGAGGTGTGCAGAGAAAGAAAAGAAGAGGACCCGGAATGGAGCCAGGGAAGACAGACACAAAGGAGAGGTGCCCACCAAAGAGGCTGAGAAGGAACAGAGGGGAAAGGAAAAGTCACAACTATGGTGGCACAGATTTCAAGAGAAAAGAGAGCATTTTAAGAAAGAAGAAATGGCTAACAGCATCAAATCATTGTGAGAGGTCAAAGAACATTGGGATTATAAGTGGCCTTTAGATTTACAAAAATGAAGAGAATGTGTGGCCATGACAAGAACATTTTTAGCAGAGTGGAGAAAAACTGGAGTAGGTTGAGCAGCAAGTGGTAGTTAAGGAAATAGTTGGATTACAGAGAGACAACTGGTTTTAGAATTTTTGTTCTGAAGGGTGGTAGATATGTTGAACAGGAGCTGAAGGAGATATGGGATGGAAGGAAGAATTTTTGGTTTGGTTTGTGTGTGTGTGTGTGTGTGTGTGTGTGTGTGTGTGTGTGTGTAAGATGGAAGAGATGAGCATACTGAAATGCTGATGGGACTCAGTTTAGTTGAGACAAAAATGTGTGTGTATGTGTGTGTATTTATAAAATCTCTCAATATGTAGCAAACATCTATATTTATAAAGACATTAACAACTTATGTTTTTGGAAAGCTCAAAGAGCTGGAACACAGTGAAAAATGTTAGATAAAAACATATAGGACTCTGATAATCAAAATGGATTTTACAAATTCATGCACTAGTTTCTGGGCACCAATATGTGAAAAAGAAGGGATTTGTTGTCAAATATGCCTGCAGTCCAATCTTAAGTTACTAGCTATGTGATTTTGGATGATTTGCTTAAATCTAGTCAGACTCAATTTATTCATCTCTATAAAAGAGATAATACAATTTTCCTATTAGATATTTGTGCTGACAAATAATAATACTAACCACTTGCTGTCCACAAACCATGAGTCAAGCCTGTGTATCTCAGTGATGTTAGTTATTGGAAGCACTACAGATGTTGTTGGAGAGGTACCTATTTATGCTATAGGAATGGAGTTTGAATGGGTATTGATCCTAGTAGTAGCCCTGGAACTCACTTTTTGAAATAGCCCAAAATGCCATCTTTCCTTTTGACCATGACCCACTGTGTCTAGGTTGGAAGACAGCAAGGGGAGCCAAGTGAGCCCCATCAAAATTTGCCTGGGCTAGTCCTTACAAGTCATATGAAGATATTCATTTCGTCTTTCATGGTTTGTACACATTTTTTGTAATCCTTATGTCTTTTTCTTTTTACTAGAGGAAAATAGGAATCTATCATGTATAATAGCTTATGATATAGACCTAGATATGATATGCTTTTATACAAATTATCATTTAGAAATCTTCCTGCTTAATATCACGTAATGACATCTTATGCCTTGAAAGATCATAGTAGAAAAGTGCAAAGAGTTGTGTACCAGGCCTTGCACAAACGTGCACACCAGAGATGCCCTGTGCTTTCTTCTACAGTTTCCTGTGGGTGAATTCTGCTTACCCTGATAGTATAGTATTGTTCTCATCCTTGGTATCTTCATCCCTGTGTCACTTCTGTGTTATTATCCTCATCATTGACTTTAATAAACACTGCTGATAGCCATTAAATTTTCATGCTTTTATTCTGTTCTCCTTTCTCTCCCTCTATCCTTTCTACTATCTACTTTTAACTCCATCACATTTGTCAACTGTTTTCAGAAATAGCTGACCTTCTATAAGCACCTCTCTGCTTATATGGAGTATCTTTGGAGTCACTAGTGTTTCAAAAATTGTCTGGGAGAGCTCGGATTTTAATATAATAACAAAGATAATAGCTCTAATTTATTGAGCATTTACCATATGCTCAGCAGTGTCCCAAGAGCTTTATATACATATTAATCTGCACTATAACCCTATGAGTTAGGTGCCATGATTATCTCATTTTATCGATGAAGCCACTGAAGTATAGACTGGTTAGTTTGATTAGTTAATTTTCTCTGAGTCATCCAGCTAATAAGTGGTTGAGTAGAGTTAAGCAGTTCTCATGTCCTTTATGATTTTTCTGCTTCTGATGTGTCACCATTTATTTGAAGTCTGCAATAGTGTCTCTCCCAGCTAAGCAGTCCTCATTATTGTCATCTTAACTATTGTTCTTGTTAAGTTGGGTGGATTTCGGTAAGTGCACACGTCATGAGTTCAGAAAGCCACCACTGAACCTGCCCCTGATGGCACCCAGATCTATAGTTTTAGTTATCCTCTTGAAGTTCACCACTCTCTACTCCTAGCAGATCGTCTTGCGTATGGTGGATGATTCCAAAGATATTTGATGGCTCTAATGCTGGTTTTGAAATAATAAAGCCTGGTACATGCAAATAACATCTCTGAACATTTGACAGCACATATAATGAACCAATAAAAAACCACTAAACCTTTTTAAACCACACAAAATGAACAGACTTGATAGAAAAACTCAGAAGTATTCAGGCAAATAATGTAGTACAACTGGGTGGCAAGATGGTTAAGAACACTAGATCTCTTTTTAAATATTTGCTACTTCTCTACTGAAAATACAAAAGAAAAATAGCGATTTTAGGACATTTGGAAAAGAAAAGGAACAAAAAAACTAAAGATTTCCTTAAATCATACGTGTACTATGTCATGGGATTATGTTTGAGGATTAAATTAAACAATGCACATAAAGTACTTGTCACAGTAGCTAACATATTGTAAGTACCAGTAAAGTTTCATTATTGTCATTGCTTTCATTTGTATTTCTTGGTCAGTGATATTCAAATTTCTTTGTTTCAAATTGTTGTCCTTTGCCTATTTTCTATTTGCTTATTTAATTATTTATCTATTTTGAAATACATAAATATAATTACATGATTCGCACATCAAGATTTATAAAAATGTACCCAATGAAGGATCTCCTTCCCATCTCTATCCTGCATTAGATGAGTTACCATATCTCCAATTAGGTTATCACTCTTCTTTGTTTCTTATTTATATTGTCAGAGGACAACAGTATGGACATGCAATCCAAACACACACATACACAGACACACACACACACACTTGTGTGTGTGTGTATGTCTTATATATACATATAATTTTTCTTTATTTCTATACAAATCATATCATACTATATACATTTTTTTATGTCTGCCTAATTCCTTCTCATTGGTCTTCTTTTTCAAAAATTTCCTGGATATTCTTGTTGACTTTCATATGAATTATACAATCAACTTGTCTAGTTTTGGGGAAAGAAAGATTTGGTATTTTTATCAGGATCATGTTAAATTTATAAGTAAACCCAGGAAGGATTAGCATCTTAATGATGTTCAGTCTTTCTACCCAAGAACATGCTATGCCTTTCCATTTGTTTATACAGTCTTTTGTGGCCTTCAAAAGTATTTAAAAATTTTCTTCATATAAGTCTTTCATTTATTCTTAAGCTCATACCTATGAATTTTATTTTTATCATCATTGTAAAACAGCTATTTTTCCCATTATACTTTGTATTTTGTTGTTTATTAATGTGAAAACTATTGACATTTGTATATTAATTTTATATCCTGACACCTGAATGATTTTTTTGTTGTATTAATTATAGTTGATTTTCTTGGTTTTCAAAGTATTTAATTACATATTTGCTTAATAATACTATTACCTTCTCATTTTCAATTTTCATTTTTTTAATTTCTTTCTCATCTATTTGCATTGGCCAATTCACCAAGTACAATAATAAACATGGATGGTGGAGATCCTTTCCTTATTTCTAATAAAAGTAGGAATGCTTCTAATGTGTTCCCAGAAAACATGATGATGAGTTTTGGTTTGAGATGGATATATTTTCTATTGAGTTTTAAAAATTTAGAATGAATATTAAATTTTGTAATGTGACTTTTAATGTCTGTGAAGATGGTTGTATAATTTTTCTTCTCTTAATATATTATTAGATATCCTAATATTGAATATCCCGGTCATATGGTATAATTCTTTGAATATGTTGCTGTATTCCAAATGCTAATATTTATTTAGAATTTTTGTATTGATATTCTAGAGAGACATTGATCTAGAACAGTGATTATTCAATCTGACTACATATTACAATAAATAGGGAGCTTTAAAAACATCAAAAAACCAATACTGACCCACTCCCACCATGCTCCAACCAATTACATCAGACTCTACGAAGGGGCAGCCTGGGTATTCAGGGAAGCTAATGTAACTAAGTCTGAAAACATTGGTATATCATTTCCTTTTTGTATAAATTCAAATGTTGTTATTGTTGCTATTTTTAAATCAGTATTAGGCTCACTTCTTAAAATACTTTGGAATTTTTTTCTTTTCACCTATGATCTGAAAAATTTAAACAGCATTGGAACTATCGCTTTTTAGAGGTTTAGTGATAATTCCCATGTAAAAAAATCATCAGAACTGGGTTGGTTGGGTTTTTTTTGGGGGGGGGGTGGAGAGGGAGTGGTGGATAACTGAAAACGTTTTCTATTTCTTCTATGGAAAAATATCTGTTTATGCTTTATACTTCTTTTAGAGCCAATTTAAGTAAACTATTGCACCTAAATTTTAAAATTTATTTGCAAAATATTGAGAAGTCATATAGTCTCTGATATTTTATTTTCCTCAATTTTGTGGTTATTCTACTTTATTTTGTGAATTGTATTTTAGGCTTTTATCTTTAATAATTCAGCTACTAGCTTAACCATATATTTTTTGTTCCTTGTCGCTCAATTTTTTAACTTATTAATTTCTGTGGTTCCTTCTTATTTCTTACATTCATTTTGTTGTCCCTTTTTACATCAGATAACTGATTTTTGTAGTCTTTATTATTTACTTACATAAGAACTTAAGGCTATGAATTTTCTTTGAACATTGCTTTAGCTATAGCCTATCAGCTGTCATAGGTACTGTAGTGTAGTTACCAGTTTTTTACATATTCTGAAATTTGCTTTCGTTTCCACTTTGACCCCAGAATTGAGACATTTTCCTCCAGGATGTAGGGAATTTTATTTTCTGATTTTGTTCACAATTTTAGTTTTGTTGCTTTGTGATCAGACAATGTTTGCTTTGCTATTTATACATCTGGAGACAATTGTGGTTTCTTTGGTTGCACAGGATGTGATCAGGGTAGGGGTTCATGGTTATTGGAAAATCACATTTTCCCTCTATTTTTATGAAATAGAACTTAATATACAGTACATAAATCTACATTATTTCATTCTTCTGTATATCTACTTTTTTTTCACTTCATCTAATCACAGACTCTAAGAGGTGAAATATTATTGTGTTTCCATTTTTCTTTGCACGTCCTATATATTTATAAGTTGATGCTATGGTATTAGTGTATAGAGAATTATAACAATTATATATTCATTGCAAATTTCATCCTTCAGCATTACAAAGGACCTTTCTTCGTCTTATTTACATAATTATTTTGGCCTGAATTTTTTCTCGTTTGATATTAATACCATGTTTTCATCTAACTTTTCTGTTTACATTGGCATGGCATGTCTTTGCCTATCCTTTCAATTTTTCTAAATCATTTGGATATATGCATTCTTTCCTTATTTCTAACATAAGCAGGAATCCTTCTAATGTCTTCCCAGAAAGCATGATTATGGGCTACATACAATAGTGGCTCCCAATCGGGGATGATTTTGTCCCCCCCCCCAGGGGGTTATTTGGCAATGTCTAGGGACATTTTTGGTTGTTATAACTGAGGGTGGGTGATGAGGTACTACAGGTATCTAGTGGGAATAATCCAGGGATGTTGCTAAACATCCTGCCATGCACAGGACAGCCCCCCACCTACACATCCGGCCAAAGAATTATCCAGCTCAAAATGTCAATAGTGATGAGACTGAGAAACCCTGATATGCAGACTGAATGGTTTTGTTTTGTGATCCAAATGGAAATCATTAATCTTTTAATAGTTGATTTTAGATGACACATTATTGCTATGATAAATATATTTTGTCTTGATTCTGTCATATGTTTCTTTGTAGTTACTATTTTTTCAGTCTTTCACTGTGTGGTCTATTTTCTTTTACATGTTTATAGTTCTTATAATATTTATGGATATGGTTTTTAATTTGTTTTAATGATTACCTTTATAGCTATATCTGTATAAAATATCTTTGGTCCTCTGATTTTGGGGGCTGTATCAAATAGTTTCCTACTACAAGCAATGAAAAAAGTATCATGTTTTCTCTTCCTCAGCATTCCATCCTATTCTTCCCCAACTTGATTTTGGTCAATGGTATTATATTTCTTAATCTTTTCCTTTGTACTACTAAGTGGTTATATTTCTACAAGTTGATTTACCAATGGTAGCTAATATTCATTAATTCACAGCTACTATAGATGAACAGATAATCACATATTTTATTTTCCTTCCACTTTCCCCTCCTAATTTATTGGTTGTATTATTGTATTATTTTTACCATGACACACTTGCTACACAAAGTATGGCCAGAGACCATCAGCATCAACATCAGCTGGGAGTAATTAGAAAGATAGAAACTCAGTTCTCACCCAGACCTAATGTTTCTGAATTTGCATTTTAACCAGATTCCTAGGTGATTTTTATGTACCTTAAAGTTTGAGAATCACTAACCTATAAAATTTACATTCTGGCTGTCACTCTACTTTCCATGTTAGTTTTAGTCTTAGTTCTATTAAATATATGGGATGTTCACTGCCAGTCCTTTGGCTGTGCTCCTCCAAGTTATCTCTTGCTATCTTAAAGTTCATTTTCTAGTAATTTCCTCTAGAAGCATTCATTGTAAGAATATACCTAGACTTCTTGTATTTTCAAAACAGTTGATTTATAGTCTAAATACCAGAAGGAGAGTGTGATAAGCTATAAAATGCCTCAGCAATATTTTCCTTCTTTAAGTATCTAGTAGATTTAATTGTATTATCTTTGGGGATTGATGATTGCCGTGTAGAAATTTGAGGCCAGACTGATTTTTAATCCCTTAAAAACGACACCCTTTTTTTTGTTGGACTGCTCGAGCCCTATAACTTTGCTAGAATGTTCTTGGTGTTGACCGAAATGGGTCAATTTTCCTGGCCCTGGTGCCCATTCAATAGGTAAATTCATCCTTTCAGGAAAATTTCCTCATATTGTATCTCTAAATAGTTGTTTCATTTCATTAGTACTGTGTTTTCTTTCATAAGGAATCCAAATAAACACAAGGTAGGTGTCCTTTTCATGTCTTCTATTTCTACCATCTTCTTTCTGACCCTTTTTATCTCTTTCTTTATATCCAGCTCATTTGCTTATCTTATTTCTACCCTCTGTGTCCTTATCACGGCCTCCACAGTGTCTCTTGGCCTTATGATGCTTTTCCCCTTTCACCTTCTTGTCTGTATTTCATTATTTTACTTTTACTACTTTCCTGAGCTCTTCCAGCTCACTTTACATTCTTCCTGCCCCCTCACCAATTCTTTCTGGAATTCTTGCATTTCTGCATTGTGGTTTTTCTCTAAAGAGATGATTTTTTTTCTTTAATGAATGACATCACATTTATTCACACTTTTCATCCCTCCCAGCAACACTGTTCTAGTGATTTTTTTTTGGTCACTAAAGGATGATGCTCTTTTCCTCCTTTTAAAATTTTACTTTTTATGTATGCTGTATCCGTTTTGTGTTTTTACATTTGCATCTGTGTATTGTATGAGTTGGGGGTTTCTGGAAGAGCTGTTTGTAAGAAGTTGCTGTATATGTGAAGAAATCAGGTATGCCCCAGGCTGGTTAGTTTTCCCAGAATCTCTTGTCAGATAAAGCCAGGCAACCTCCTGCTAACGTGGCTTGTGGGTATAATCCATGGCGCCCCCGCATCCTCAAGCATCATCAGCTTTCAGGGGAGGAAGACTCTGTCACCTCCCCATTCAACGCCCCCAACCCCATCTTCGGACCCACTTTGCAGAGAAGAATCCAACCATTTTCCCTCAGGGTGTGTCCCTGACCACAGGAAGTATATTTGTATTGGAGAATTATGGCACCTGGTACTGTTGGTTCGCTCTCCTCCATATTCAAACAGTTCCTGTGCAAACACATTTCCTATTGGCCACTCTTGCACACATTCTAGAGTCTGTATTCCAGTTCATCTAAAAATACCAGCTAGGTTTTTGCTTTCCTTTCTCCATGTTGCTTTTTTTAAGGTTCTAAGAAGACAAAGGAAAAACGTTGAGTTCATAGGTATATGTTCCTAGCAAAATTCTTCTCATTGATTTTTAAGAACACTTTTAACATTAAGAGTAACACTGTCTTTTATAAGCTTTCCAAATTTTACCTTTGTTCGCCTTTTCAGTTTTTTGCATAAATAAAATTTTAATTTCCATGTCATCAGAGCTATTTAATCTTTCTCAATGTCTCCTTTCTTTGCTTTTATGCTAAAATGGCTTTCTCTGTACTGAGATTATAAATTGGTACCATATCTTGCATCTAGATATTTCCTCTGGATTTAATTTTTACGTTTAACTTTTTAATTGATCATAAATGTATGTTCACATATTGTGTGAGGTAGAGTTCTAAATTATTTTTTCATTTTAATTATTGCAGTTTTGTAATGTGTTTAGTACAACTTCTCCACATCACTTTGTCAAAATTAATTATCTTTGTATGTTTCAGTTTTTTTCTGAAAAATAATTTCCAGTTTGGAGATATTTACCCTCTATATTTATAGATATAGATATAAACATAGGTAATCTTTTCTAATTAATTCTTCATATGACAAATAATCATTACTTCCAAGAAAATACAGGTAAGAGGAAAAAAATCAGGTTCCATTAAAAAAAAAACATACACACACAATGAGGTTTAATGATTCATGGGTATGGAAATTAAAAATAAAACCAAGATGGTGAACGGTTTAGAACTATTTCTTCCTCTACCTTCCTTTCTCCATTGACCTTCATTCAAATCCCATAACTTTACTCCTCTTTCTATTAATAATCATAACTTGGGGAAAAAAATAATGCTTTATTAATTCTCAAACAAGTGTAATTTTGAATCTCAGTATATTCTCCTAAACTAATTACTTAAGTTTTTAAAAAAATAAATCCTTCTAATAATTTAAATCCTTGAAAAAAATAGGAGAAAAAGTAACTTAAAGAAGTGAGTAGAAAATAAAGCAAGAGAACTGTGTGAAACACAGATCATATCAGATAATATTTAATGCAGTATAATGGATTGCCGCCAAAATAAATAATAACAACAGCAGTAATCATAAAGTAATAAGAATTAGTCATGGCAGGATTTCACTGGCTACCATTGATTGAGCTCTGGCTTGCCAGCCTTGTGCAAAGCTCATATAGCATGTTACTTAATTTCTCATAAATACCCAGGAGGCAGGCAGTTCAGTTCCATAAAAAAGGAAGCGGAGCTTAGGGAGGCTAAGAATGTGCCTTGGGTTAGGAGGTGGGGAGGAAGGCTCAAACCCAGGTCTGCCTCATTCCACAGCCTCTTCACTTAACCACTATGTTTGCTTAAGGGAATTGTTCAGGGCAGTATCTCAGGAAAAAGCCTGCCTGGAGAAACTGGCTTCAATGGGCAAAGAGACCAATAGGCCATAAACTGGAGTTTCCAGCCATTCCCAGAAGCTTACTGGGGGTGTACAGTTGTCATTCGTCACAGAGCCAGCACTGGAATCCTCCTCCCTTCTCCTTCCCCAGCATCGTGGACTGGCTACGGGAAGCATGGCCACAATGGCCCCTAAGTGCGCTGTTCTAAGGATATACAAGATGGCAGTGGTTAAGGCATGAGATCAGGAAACAGCAGCAGGCAGGCAAGTTAGTTAGAGAGCCGTCAGTCATTCATCAGACATTCAAGAAATATTTATTAAGAGCCTACGCTGTGCCAAACACACTTAGAGCACTTGGGATTCAGCAACAAACAAAACAAAGATCCCTGTCCTCCTGGAGCTTGCATTTAAGTTAGGGGGGGAGATAGACCAAAAAAAAAGTCAACAGCCGATTAGGTAGTAGATCAGACTGTAGTAAACGCTACACAGAGAGAAAATGATTAGGGGAGATGGGACAGTGGGGGTGAGAGGTAGGGAGCAAGTGTTAGGGAAGGTCCCATCAAAGCAGCGAGGACTGTGCAAAGCTCATTCAAATGCCGAGGGCTTTGGAAGTGGCGGAAACACTTGCTCTATTCTAATCTCTTTCCCTGTGACAATCGCTAACGTCCTTATTGGCACCAATGTTATCATCATAATCATCATCGAGATGACATTATTATTATTATCATTATTATTGGCTATCATTTATAAAGCTATTATGACGTGTCAGACACTACGATGCAAACCATTTTACAAATATGATTTCATTTACTTAGCATCCATTTCACGTTGTCTTTTATTTCTCTGCATTTGGCACTTTGGTACATTCCTGTTTGGCCCATGACAGTGGCCTCACAATCACATCCTTCGTATTCCTCATGGGGCTTTGCACACCCCAGGCCCTCAAGCACAGCTCACACAGAGCAGAGGCACTCAGAACATATTTGCTGATGACTGAAAAATACAGTTTCATAGACAAACAGTATGAGGACCAAAACTATGGATGGAGAAATCAAACGGCAGGGACCTGTGTGCACAATACCAGGAAGCTGTGGGAAGGAGGGCAACCTGTCCTCAGCAGCGAAGCAAAAGCAGAAGCCTCACTGACCACTCATTCTTCGCACTCCCCCTTTCCGCCTGTTGCCATTTTCTTTTCTTTTCCTCCTTCTTCCCCTCCCACCCCTTTCAACGTTTCACTTTCCAGGGATGCTGCTTGAACTGCTCCCAAGCAGTCTGTGCTCTCTCATAATTGATAAATGGAGGTGTTTTCCAATAACCTTATAAATCACAGCATGCAAATGGTTACAGTCGGGATGGGGAAGACGGACTCTGCTGGGTTACAGAAGCCCTAAGTACCTTGAAAATAAAGAATAACCCTTGCAAAATGACAAAGATAATTTCTTTTAGCATAATTGCCTGGCTAGGTATTAGCCATGAAATTACAGAAGAAGAAAAAAAAAATAACCAGACACCAACAACAGATACTCTTATTTTAAGAGAACAAAAACGCATGATGTATTCCAAAACAGTTTGTGATCATCAAATTACATAACCTGTTATGTTTTATACCTAAATGGCTTATTTTTCACTGTGTTTTATCTTGTTTGCTGCCTTGAGTTCTCTCAGAAGCAGGTAGAATATGAATCTTCAATTAAATTTTTTATCACATAAGAAAAAAAATCACAAGCCAAAGCCAAAGAGGTCAAAGTATAAAATTGCTTGGGTATTTATCATTCTGAGATACAAAGAGTTAACTTTTTAAAATATATGACCTCTATCATTGTGGAATCATTATTTTTGATTCAGTACTTAACATTCATAAGCGGGGCTTCTTTAATTTTGTGGGAAGCTTTGCTAACTATTAAATATTTCCAAGATGGTTTACAGCCAAGAATTGTGGATTTTTGTATACAGGATGCTATTGTTATGATTTAACCTAAAGAAAGCCAAATTAAAACTGATTTACTAAATAGGTTACGGATAGCATACTTATTCACGATTTCAACCCTATTTCATGCTTAGACAGGCAGATCTTAATTATACACAAAAGAATACAAATGTTATTAGCATGATAATAATTATTTAGAAGGTGTCCTCTTTAAAAAAAAAATTAAACCAGTATTGTCATTCGTGCAGCTACATTTTTCAACAGAATGACAGCTTTACTAGTCATAGATATGTTCAAAGTACATATACAATATTCAAAGCTGTATAGCAGACATGTTATCTGCACGAGCTGGGATATGCAGTGCCAGCAACGCACTGCACACTAATCATTATGTCTTACCCACGGTACTACATGCAAATACAATCCTTTGTGACATTTTGTCAAATATTTTGAGGATTCTATACTCCTTATCACACCTCCATCCCTGTATCCTCATCAACAATCAGGCACCCAGAAATCAGTTCCACGGATGGCACAGACTCTAGCTAGTCACACACATAACATCGTGCCAAATTAATGAAAAGAAAATTAAAGATTTACATATAAGTGGCAAACAGGCAGGGTACAGGCGAGGCAAATTCAAGTTCACATTTACCGCCTTCCTGAGCTGTGTACGGAAGAGGCAGCCCTGGGAAAAGCAACTTCACCCTGGATTTGTTTAGTAAGAGATGTAAACATTACATATAGTATCCAGCATATGACATGATGGATAAATCAATTTAAAGGTCCTGCATTTGGAAAACCTACAGCAAGGGTCAATACCCATTGTCAATGAGTGCGTATATGATCTGATGGAGAAAATGTAGAAACATTTCAGGACTCAAGAGTTGGCTACAGTACAAGCAATGCATTTTTGAACATTGATTTGCCAGAAGTGGATCTGTTGTCTGTTGCTCCAGGCTGGCATTTTTAATTATTTCTGGGACAAATGGATCCGTGATACACAGAAAATCTGTAGGGCTTCTTGTCAAATTAATAAAATAATAATGAAAGTGGTCATCTCAGATTGCAAACTGTCAAAAATCCTTGAGAGATCTACAGTCATCTTCATGGCTAAGCAAACTTACACGCTCCTTCATGCTATTTTAAATCCTAAGTGCAGTGACATAAACTAGATTGCAGAGTGTCCATTGTATACAATGACACCTACTGTGACAAAACCCGACTACGTTTAATGACCTTTTTAAATCTTATACCTAGAGTCCATAAAAGCACTGTAATTCAGTTGTAAAACACACTTTAATAATCAAAATGCAGCTGTTAAAATAGCATTTCTCATAATTCTAACTTGAGGCAAATTTTTTTTGTTTTTAATGCAGAAGAGCAGACCAGAGTTTAAAATTCCTATGAGGTCACTATTGGCCATTACAGTGTTTTTTTGCAACTTAATAATAGATGTTTTAAAGTTTAAGTGCAGCCTCAGGCACTCATAAGCATTTATTACAAATCGCTGGTTGCCTCCGTATGCAGAGAGGAATAACATTTACATACAGTAGCACGGATTAATAAGATAAAAAATTTGAGAAAGCCGTCAGTCAGGGAGCGAAACTGGTGCTAATAAAGCCCACTATATTCTTCGGAAATATCAAGCCGTCTGTTCCAATATTTTGCCATTCCCCATGAGGTATACAAATCCAAATCAGATAAGTCTCAAGCAATGCCAAAGACATGCTGCTCTGCTCTCCAGTGGCACCCGGCTGAATCTTTTATTTATCTTCAGAGCAATTGTACATTCTAGTAGACTAAAGACTGAAATAAACTGAACATCACTCATCAGAAAGTTTCATAAAACAGGCCCTCTCCTTCCTTGTTTGCTAAACCATGATTAGTGAGAAAAATGCACTGCAAAGTATGTATCATGGTAAGGAAATATAATAGTAGGCATGGGACCTCGGAAAGCAAGGGCTAGTTAAACAGAACCACATCTTGCCGGAGTTTAAAATGATGCTCATGTGAAATCAGACCTTGAGGAGATAAAATTGCTTTAGCAAAGGAGACCACCACAAACCTTGCCGGTCCTCCCTTTTTGGAGTGGCTCAAACCCAAAGGTGCAGGGGAAAGCGAAAACAAAATAGCACACATAATTTCACGCGATGATTAAATTGCAAAGATCGTTGTTATAGCAAATCACTGTGTCACTCTCCCAAACTGCAGCATAACGAAACTGCACGTAAAATCATTTCTGCCCCTCGGAACACTGCTAATTAAAAAGTACAGCCGTTAGTGTTCTGATTGGGGATGAGGCTGCCCGTTATTTCCAGCCCAAGTGAACATTGATAAAGGAAATTTATTTATTTATACATAATTATTATTGTTACCCTACTGAACAGTGCTGGGGATTTAGAGAAATGAGACGCCACGGTTCTAATTTTTCTTCAAGAAGTCTGCCATATTAACTCCATTGAATAATTACTGAAAAGTAATACACTCGTGTAATATTACCTTATGCAAAATTGCATTAATCAAAAAGTGAGCCTGCTGCAATCAAGTAATTTGGGGGTGGGGAAGGCATACATGCATAGCATATTTTCCTCAGGACTTATTTTCCTTACAGCAGGGTATTAACTAATAGTTTTGTAGCCATGATTCCATGAAAAAAGGGAAGTAAATCAGAGGGGGGAAAAATACAGCCCTGGTTTTACATAGAAAGGGCCACATAAATGGCAAAGGAATGACCAGTTACTATCTTGACAGCAACCTCAATGGCTCAGATTCTGTACACAATAAAATAAATCCTGCCTGACCTCTCCAAGGAGCCAGACCATTGTTCCCCACACGAAGAAGTAAATGTAGATGCTTAATTACACCCAGGCAGCTTTATAGAACATGGGGCTTAGGATACTAAATGAACAGTTTCCTGTTGCAGTAGGCTTTCTTTGGAAACTAAGGAAAAGGAAAAAAAATGTATATGTGGGGTAGATCGTTCCAGGTGTGCATGAAACGTGGGAAATGAGTAAGGGTTCTTGTGCATACATAATGTCTCATAAATACCAGAATCCTAACAGCACTAATGCAAGTGCAATCATTTTTATAGCCTTTTGTCTCGTAAGTTTGGCTGGGAAGAGTGGAAGGTGTCTCTCGGATTAGAATGTAGCCCTGTACCATCACCGGGGGCGAACAGCATTCATTAGAAATGTGTATTTCATTTCTTTATTTTTAAAAGGCCTGGTGGCAGGGTGGCCGGCTGGGCTGCTGGTTATTTTGTTGTTGTTGTTTGGGTTGTTGTTTTTGTTGTATTCTTCTCGGTGGCCGTGGCTGTGAAGTGTGGTTTCTTCCACCAGCCTCTCCCAGGCTAGCTGTGAATAGTGCCCATTTTGAGATTAGGAGATTAGGTTATTCATCACTTGAGATGCTCCCCGCTGTGCCGCTACTATCAGAGCGCAGCCAAATCAAAACATCTCTGGAAGGCATTTCAGAATAATTGAATGCATCATAATTTCCCTATTAATACATATCTCATATTACAGATTATGCATGAAATGTTCACATTATCTGTTACTTTTTGTTAACGTCGTGCTCCTTGCCAGTAAATTTAATACACAGAGTGAATCAGCATGCTATGATGAAGGGATAGGTTACTGATAGCCATTTTTTTTTTTTCAGGATTCAGTAGAAAATTAAAGTAAATCGATCATTTTATAGCCCCGCTGGAATGGCTACAAGGGCATGTTGCTAAGCAAATGGTAATTTAAATGTACTGTGTAATTTTTCTACGCAATTTACTGAAGGCAGATTTTATTTCTCAGTTAATATCAGACACTCTTTATCTGTTAGTGCATGATGTATCTGTGATAGACAAATTATTAATCTATGTTTTAATCAAATGCTGCAGCTTGACAACTGGTCATGTAGGCACTATAGGAGTTAAATCCTGTACCCTGGAAGAATATGACTATTATTAATATCTAGAAAAAGACAGATGATTAATTCCGTATTCACTTGTATAAAAAGCGTGAACTAAATTCTAACAAAAAGTAATCAAAGTAAATCCTAATGAAATTTAATAAAAATGTCCACATCTCATAACAAAAAGTTCTATTTGGTATTTTCAAATGGATTATACATTTGCATTCCATGAAAGTTCTGGCCAGAGGAAAAAAAAAGATGTCCTTCTTTTTTTTAACATTTTGGCAATATTTTCGATGTAATATGGAAGTATAAAACTAAGCACTGAAATATAATAAACATTTTAAGACAATTACATGTAGCTCATGGTGAAAACTTGCCTTCTTTGACAAATGCAAATAGCGAATAATTATTTTTCTTTTTCTTTTTTTAAAAAAAGCACTTACCCTGTATATTAGGGTAGTTTCAATTTTATAATAAATCAAAAGTTCCATATTTTAAGACAAATCAAAATACATGAAAGAATCTGTGTTGATGACACCCAACATTTTTATGAAATTAAAAAAGCAAAGGAAGGAGGGCCCCATTTACCCTTCAGGTTGCTAAAGTAAAGGCAAGATCTTCCTGCTGCTGGTGTACAAAATGTATTATTGTCATTAATGAAAAAGTTAATGGGCCATTTTCTTATATATCAATTTACGTTTTACAATTTGAGTATACAAATGATATGTACAGCAGAGAGCTGATTATTTTTGCTCAAGGAAATAGTTTTAATGTGTTTTTATGGACATCAAATGTTGTGAATAATGATGCATCCACAGAATGCAAATAGGATGACAGCTCTTAGGCTGTGATCAACAGTCCTTGGATAAAAGGTCTGCTGGGACGATAATGTTCTGTGGAGGGCCTAAACAGTAAAAAATGGGAAAGAAGGAGGACACGGAATATTCAAAAGGTAGATCAGCAGATGGGATTTGGAGTATGTCACTCACATACAGACAGCAGATAATACTCCCAGTATTAAGAGAAAAATGTATTTAAAAGAGAATGTGTCTGTGTAGCACTGGACTGCAGATGGAAAGATATTGCTGATTCTCACTGATAAAATCAATCTCTGAAATTAGATATGGCCCATGGTATAAGAAATGAATTTTAATAACATTAATACTAAAGTCTCAAATACCTTTGGTTTACTAACTCCTGTGTGGGGATCACTTTTCCTTACCACTTAAAGGCAGTCACTGCTGTAGACAAATAGAAATATCTCCAGGAATGCTATACAACAGAGTTCTTTTGAGGAGATGTGAAGAACAATTTGACACAAACTGAGTCTCTTTTCCAAGAGGCATGGAATAATGTCAGATCTGCTGTGAGACCACAAGTATTGTCCCAGAAGAGCAGCCATTCCCTTTACTGGTCATTGGAATCTGTGGGCAGGTGCCATTGGCACTTTATAGCCCTACCTTCCTTCCCAGCACGCCTGAACCCATAAGGATAAATGAGCATCTTGGTGACCAGCCAAAGCCACACATGCCCACCTACCCACCATTCCAGAATTGACCTCACCAATTTCTACCTAGAACTGGAGTGTTACAACATCGACCTGTACACACACACACACACACACACACACACACACACACACACACTCAGGCTATGCCAGCAGAATGCCAATACATCTGTAGAGAAGTGAAAAGCTTAGTTAATCGTTCATTTCCCCTTTTCATCTGCATACTTGGGAAAGGGGACTCAGTATTCTTCCATCAGTGAGAACTCTCATTAAAAAAAATTTTTTAACGAGAAAAAAATAGAGGTGAGGCCGAGTTACCTACTTATATGGTTGATAAATATCTAGGGAGCTAAATATGAGTACATTTGAAGGAAATGCTTATAAGACCATGCAAAACAAAATGTTTTGTAAACATTTTTGAACCTGTTTCTTATGAATTTGAAAGAGATAGGGGCCACAAACAGAAGCCAGCATCCATGATAAGCTGCATCAGGAAAAATTAAATTAAATGGGAAAAAAATCCTATACCATTTCCATTTCTTAAAAACATTGAGATGTCTCAAACCAATAACAATAAAGCAAGACTGGAAAAGTGTATTATTATATGCCTTCAGTATATAATAAGAGAAGCTGAATGTAAAGAAATACCTACCCATATGTGAATATAAATAAGCCACATAATGCAGATGGACAAATCGCTCTCCAGAATGAAATACAGTGATGGAAGTGGAAATGTATTGCTCTGGGAATCAAGGATTCTCAAATCTTTATTTTTAATTTTTTTTCAACAATGCAAGAATTGACAAATTGGCAAGGATTTTGTTCCAAGATTACTTTCTTATATATTTCTTTCACCACTTCCTCCTCTGCCATCCAAGAGCTCACCTTTAAGTGTTGCCTTTTAGCCAAAGATAAGCAAAGTCTCCTGGGCTGCTCTCACAAACGCGGCCTAGAAACGTGCACAGTGAAAGCAGACACAACCTCCATGAAAATAAATCCCACCTTAGAAACCTCCTTTCCCCAAACAAGCATAGTTACGAGCTGCAGGAAATGGGGGGACCCATATGCCTGTATTGAAACCAAGATAACTGGAATTAGTTGAAATTTGAAACACTGAGTACAAAAATAATTAAATTTGGAAAGGCTCCTAGAAAAGTATTTAAGCTCCCAACGTGGCTCCAAAGAGAGCGTCCTTCCCACCCACCTCTATCCAAAACAAAGTTACTTCTTTAACTTCTTCCTCTGGTCTGGAAACCAACGTGCCTACATCCTTATATTTGAGTTGATTTTCTGTGCCAAAATCCAGCATAGTGCCTTTAGGCGCACATAGGAAATGAAGTAGGTTGGCTCTGCTATCTTTAGCTATCCTTCTATGCATGACTAGAAGCTGAAGAGAGTTAAATGACCTCATATGTATATGAACTAATTGTACAATAAAACTGTTTTCTCCTAAAAAAAACCCTATAAACATGGTGTGTGTATATATATATATATATATATATATATATATGTATGTATATATACACACACACACACACACACACACACATACATACAGATACATATATGTGATTTTCAATCCTGACATGTAAGCATAAGTTTAAATATATATATATATGTATGTATGTCTCATTGCAGAGGTCATTCAATGAAATTTTATTATATAGCTTAAATATATTATTTTTAGTATAGTTGAATGTACTATCTTCAATATAATTTAGAATTTATCCAGTGCAAATCTCACTCTGACTTTTTCTATAAAGAAAGTGGAAGTGGTCATCTTCTGTGGAATCAGGCATCACTTGAAAAAAATCCAACAGTCAAAAGATTTTAACTCAGAAAACCAGAAAATGATGAAATAACTCGTCCCAATCACCCAAAGGAGTCACCATTTTACAAAAGTATCCAATGCCTCTTTTTTCCCATAAATAAGGTTATAAAATTAACAGGATCAAAAAATGTTAAAAAAGTCACCTATTATCCCTAACATACAAAAGAACCTATATTATTTTTTCCACATCGTCCGGTTTCCAAACATACATACATTTTACATATTGTAGACAGCATATGCATCAAACTTTTCCACTTAATGCTATGGATTAGGCATTCTTCTTGCTTATCATAACTGGTCTTCAAAGAGACTATCTTTTTAATACATAAATAATTTTTAATTCGGAACCAGTACAGTCATTTTGTTTTTAAAGAGGAAGCTTTTACCCTCTGACAGAAAATAAAGAAGTCAAGGTCAGAAGGATCATATTTGAAAGCTTAATCTCCCTTGAATTGATGTCAGTACCTGCGATCGACCAGGCTTCTTACTTAACAATGAACTGAGGGTCCTAGCTTGGAAGGCAAAACTTTTATTTCACTCATACTCTCAAACTGTAAGAGTACTAAACCAGCCAAGATCACCAAGAGGTACAGAGGTTGCCGTTAACACCTGTCTGTACCTAAGGGACAGTGCTTCTCCCAACAAAAGACTTCTCCAGCAACAAAAAAATCATTTGCAAATTCCAAACTCTCTTTTTGTAGCTGTTCTCCAGGATAATGAAGCTTTATAGCAGCCACGACCATTTGTGGATACATTTTGTAGCCAAATGAAAAATACATGGAAAACATCTCACAAAAATGGACCAAATCAATAAAGCAAATAAATGCTTCTCTTCAGCACTCAGCAGGTACAGCCTTATTTTCCCACCATTCTAAAGTAAATCAGCAATCTATCTTGAAAAATAAAAAGAATATTTTACCACAAATTGACTGCATTTAATAAAATGCTAGCTCTCCTGCCCAGACAGAGAAAATTTGAAATCAATAGTCAAATTCCCCATCTTCTTTTAAGTGAGAGAAACTAACATACAACTTTATTGTTGCCTCATGAATTATCCCATGGTTCTTCACATTGTGGTAAGAACCCTGCCAATTCTTCACTTTTCAGGTAAAGAAGAAAGACAAAGCACAGGAAATAAATCAACAAATGACTGTCTCCTTTGGCAAACAGACAGATTAAAAAGAAAAATAATTTCCTTTTTAAGAAAATCAGGACACCAATACTTGAAGTGTATTGTTAGAACGTATACTATCATTTTTTAAATTGAGAGAGTTTCCTCTCAAATGGATTTTTGTAGCACTTTCTCTAAAAAAAAAAAAAACACCATTCAGTGTTGAATTAAAGAAAAAAAAAAAAAGAAGCAGCAGCAGCTTAATATGGTGCTTCAACCACCATGAGGGAGTACTTTCAAACTGGCACAAAGATGCACACTTGGGCAAACAGAAACTGTGGGCAATGTTTTAAAACTCCAACCACCATGGTAATGCCTCGGTCAAGTAAGCCTGGTAAGAAGAATGCTCATGAAGGGCCAAAGTTTCCTGGTCTCTGTTGATGGGAATTTGCACGTGTAGAAAGGTGCCAGGGCAAAATCTGTGGCACTCCGGTGCCCCCTTGTGTCCAATTTTGCACCAGCATGAACTACACCAGGCCTGTGTAGAAAAGTAGAGCTGGGATTTCTTAAATCCCACAAGAGTACAGGGTGGGGTGGGGAAGGATTGAAATGTTCTACCTCTGTGTCTGTGAAAAAGTCAGTTGCTGGTGCAATGAGAGATTTTCACGCTGCTGCTTTGTCACAACACTTCCAATGCCCTCCACCTGAACCCTTTGGCTGAATTTCACCTGGTGATAAACCAGAAAGAACAGTCTTGTATCCTTGGCTCCCGGACCCCCAAAACAAGGAAAATCATTTTAGATCGAAAAATGTTATGTGCTTATTACCAAGATACAGAAAAGCTGGAAATAGTATTTAAAGTCTTTTTGATAGAGTCTTGCTTGACCTTGAATCGCCCCCCAATTTTGAGTCTTGCCAGATTATTTTATACATTTTCCATGACAGTAACTATTTCATTCCTCACCATTATTCTTTTTTCTATATGCAAAATGACTCCGTAGAAAAATGGGTCACCAATGGATGCAAGAATGTAACTACATTTATCAGCTCCATTCTCACCTACGCACACCTGAAAGCATTAAAAACCAATTCCACGTGTAATAAAGCTTGGAAAATTTTCAAATTCAATGTTGGGTTGAGGGCGAAGGACAATTCCCCCCATAAATACGAATTTGCTTCTGATGTTTATCTCTGTAGATGGTTTGACTGAAGATCCAGAATTGGATTGCAGTTCTGTCTGCTAGAATTACCCGGGACCCATCTATTCTTTCTCAACACATTTATTCACACAGCTCCAAAGACATTCCAAAGTGGAGGCCGCATGCTTTCTCTGATGGAAACGACTGTTGGAGGTTTCAAACTTCATATTGTATCAAAGGATGGGAGGAGAAGGGAGCCAGTGATAAATCAGAGAAACAAAAGGCAGGGAAAGTAAAGCAGTGAGAAGGGAAGCACATGGATGGAAAAGGGGAAGAGAAGAACGTGAATCAGGCCACAGATTTCCATGAAAATGCATTTTCTGTCTCAAGTGGAAAGAGAGTACAGTTGTTGACTCCCTTGCACTCTTTTTTCTGGAAATCATTAGAAATACACGTGGGAATTACAGGGCTGCATGTATGGCTGTCTTTATGCTGTTGGTAACACAGTGGTTCCTGTGGATGATGGATGTTCCTGTGTTCACCTTCAGAGGCAGGTAAACCCCAGGCTGTCGCACCACCACTGCTGCTCAGTGAATCCCTCCTGTGAATTCCCCCGTGCATTTCCAACAGGATGAAGAGCGAAACCCTTTGGTGACTCTTCAGGATAGTAAACTACTGCTGAGTAACACTTCCATTGGACATTTTCATCCAAAAAAAAAAAAAAACAGGCTACGGATTGAGGAAAGAACAATGATTTTTTTCTCCAATCTCAATCACAGCCTCCTTCACATCTTGCAACAAACGGATTTTATGACTTCCATCTTCATCTGCTGTTAATAGTGCATTTACTTGGCATGCTTTTCTTTTGATCAGAATGGTTTGTTCCCTGTGCCCCGTGCCCCTGCAACTAGTGACATTTCCACTCTAGGGAGGGTTGCAAGTCTCCTGGGGAATAGTAACTGCTCAAATAGGGACTGAATCTATCACCTTGACCTTTATCCTGGTACTTTTCAACCCAGGATTTGCCACTGTGTCTTGACACAGTGCCTTACCTAGAATACTCGCAAGGTAAGGTCAAAAGTAATGTGTTCTACTATTAGTAAAGTGTAAAAGTGTGTAAGCTGATTTTCTTTTCTACAGACATAAATGAGTGTAGCTTCAAAGGTATCCATGAAGTAGAAATACTGTAAATTGCATTTCAAGTTTTTGTTTTGGGAGATGAGAGAGAGAGGCGTGGGGTTACAATTGGTGTCCCTGATTACCTAGAGCCAAGGACTCAATGCCTGAGCCCTTGATCAGGAAACACACTCAGGGATAACCACCAGGTAGAATATCTCCCAGAAGAGTTAAACCATTTTTTCCTCTGAAAGGGACCCTCAGCACGGAGTTGGCCTGGGAAAAGGAAAGGATCCTCAGTGACTGACAGCCCAGATGGAGAAGACAAGAACTACCCCAAGCGTCTAGTTTACATATTTGAAGTTGGAGAACCTGACAAAGGTATCACACACATTCTGCCTGGAAACATCTTCCCCCAGATCATCTCATAACCCATTCCCTTACTTCATGCAGGTCTCCTCTAAAAAGCTGCCTCTTGGGAATTCCCTGGTGGTCCAGTGGTTAAGACTCAGTGCTTTCACTGCCATGGGCCTGGGTTTGATCCCTGGTTGGGGAACTAAGATCCCACAAGCCGCAAGGCTTGGCCAAAAGGACAATCCCAACTCAGACACTCTCAATCCCTACACTCTACTTTATTTTTCTCTGTAGCACTTATTACCGCTTGACATTATACTATACTTGCTTATTGGCTATCTCCCCCCATGAATGTAAACTCCAGGATGATTTTTGTCCACTTGCTGTATCTCCAATGCACAGAAGAGTGTTTGCACAGTAAGTGCTCAGTAAATATTTGTGGAATGGCCAATAGATTGAACTTACCTCCAAGTAAGTATTCGCCACATGTAAACATGCCTTAAGAAATGCTGGAGAATCTCTGCTCCAGTCAACCATCATATGCTTCTCCAATTTGGGAGTGATATACCCAAGAGTACCCACAGCGGAAAGTGCTCAAAGCCCCAGGGTTAACATGGCACAGTATTTTGATTTATGAATCTCAAACTTCATCATGCATCTGAATCACCTAGAAAGCATGCTCAAAATGGGATAGCCAGGCCCCAGCCCTAGAGTTTCTGATTCAGTAAGTGGGTGCCTAAGAATCTGAATTTCTGTTAAGCACCCAGATGATATTGACAAGCTGGTTCGGGGACCACAGTTAGACATCACTTTCTCTCTGAAATCCAACAGCTATGGCAGCAGGGGATGCTTGTTAAGTACTTCAAGAAATTAGAACACAGACATATGGAGCCCAATATAAATTTTCCCTGTATTTTTAAAATAAAAAGGGGACTGTTAAGAAATGGTTTGCTTGCTGTGGGTTGACTCAGCATGGACTAAGAGTTTAACCCTCCTCTGTCATTAAGGATACGTGAGTGCAAATGGTTGAGGAGAACTGATGTAAGCCTTGTAGAAGTCAAGAGAAAAGTTTCATGAGGGCTCCAAGTTCTTGAATGGAGCGAATCTCTCAAGAGTTGATTCAGAAGGAAATGTTGGTGCCTGGTGTGGTGGGGAGGGAGAGGAGGCCCTCCATTAGGCTAATGTCAACTTTAAAGTGATCACAGGAAGCACAGTTGAGCCTGGCAGGTAGTGGCAGGCAGCCAGGAGACTCAGGGTTACCAGAGCTCACCACACAGAGTGCGGCTGTAAAGTCATGCTATCAGTTATCTGAGTCAGCCATCTGTGGGGTCTGTTGCTTTGAAATGGTCCTCTTGAGCCTTTGGTTTTCATCTTTCTCTTACAACAGGGAAAGAAAAGAATTGAATGTAGTTTAATGCTTTATAAAAAGGCAGGTCCTATGTTGTTCATATGGCCCTGGCTCACATCTCATTGCATAACTGTTGGGACGGAGCCTTAGCAAGACGGATACAGAGCAAGCTACCACAAAAATCCAAGGCGCAGGGTCCTCTTCTGGTTTCCGACTGTCAAGGAAATGAAACCCAGCCTTTCTGCATCAACTTACTCTGAATACGCTTCCCAAATGTACAGAGGGCACGAGCAGATGAGCCAAGGAAAGAAAAGGTTCAGCGTTTCTGGTAGGTGTTGGTTCTTTATCAAGTGATAGGAATAATTCACTGTGCACACATAAAGTAAAATCTTGGCTCTGTGTATTAAAATATAAATCTCTCAAAGGTCGAAGATCTTTTACAAGAAGATAGTGCCCGGGATCAGTTTGGTACTTAGAACCATGAAACTCTTCCCTAGAGAGTCTCTTTAGGCTGGCTTTTCCTAGCTGTGGTAATCTACTGTCTACCTCCATTTCCCTAACGTTCTTTCTGTATGCCCCCCCCCCAAAATAAAAGCAAGGAATATCTTTCAAGGAGAGAGAAACCCATCTGCCCCTCTCTTCCATCCTAAAAGTGCTACTTAGGGCTTCCCTGGTGGCACAGTGGTTAAGAATCCGCCTGCCAATGCAGGGGACACGGGTTCGAGCCCTGGTCCGGGAAGATCCCACACGCCGCGGAGCAACTAAGCCCGTGTGCCACGACTACTGAGCCTGTGCTCTAGAGCCCTCGAGCCACAACTACTGAGCCCTCACGCCACAACTACTGAAGCCTGTACGCCTAGAGCCCGTGCTCCACAACAAGAGAAGCCACCGCAATGAGAAGGTCGCGCACCGCAACGAAGAGTGGCAGCCGCTCACTGCAACTAGAGAAAGCCCATGCACAGCAACGAACACTTAATGCAGACAAAAAAAATAATAAATTAAATAAATAAATAAATAAATAAAAGTGCTACTTAGATTTATTTGAGGTTTGGTTAGATTTGAAGCTGTCCTCATTCATGTGCTATGTTCTACCCCAAATCCTTCTAGCAGGAAGCGCCCTCCCATTCTGAAATTTTATTTCTTTCTGTTACTCCAGATGTATGTGCCAATCAGTTTAGCTCCTGCCAGTTCTTGTTTATTAATAATGCTAACGAAAGAATTGAAATTCTACCAGATTTCAATCTCTTTTTTTCATGCCTCAATAATGAGTCCTCAAAGAGATGAATTCTGATATCGCCTTCAGCAACTCAAAGGACTAGGTATGATCAGAAATTTGCCTGGCTTTTGCCTACCTTGTGCGAACTCAGGAGGGCTATTCGTACTGCTAACTGCCACTGTACATGTGCAGATAATTTGCATTTTCATTGTTCTTTATTTTATGTTATTAGTTATTCATGAGATGAATATCTCATTCAACAACTAATCTATAAAACTTTTGCTTTAAATAACAATGTGCCGTTTTTGTTGTAGGAGGTGGAATGGAAGATGGATGTCCCATTTAGAAATCTTGTACGAAGAATTGAAAAATGAATGACTTGTAGGCTCTTCCTTGCCATATGTAAAATCAGATCTCAAAGAGAGGGGCATTAGAGTTGGAAGAAACAGACTGTACTACATAGTCTGTACATATAAGGGCCATATTAGCCAGCTGGACCTACTGAGAAAGGTCCCTCACCAACCAGCCAAAGGGAAGGGAAGGTCAGGTTTAACCATACTACGTAATGAACCTGTAAATGACTAATTATCCCTCTCACCAAACAGCACAATCTGCATGTGAGGCGAAAACCAACACAGAAAGCATCTGAACTCATTTTCTTTTTCAGTTGGATATAGTCCAAGTTCCATACACATTGCTTTCTACTTTTCCCAATAAAGGCTCATGTCTATATTAACACAAATGGAAAAGAAAAAAAATGCAAAGATTCCATGCTCTTTCTTGGTTTCAGGAAAGAGTACATTACTTCAGTAAAAACCATTCAAATGTGAACGTGAGGTCCCAGCTGTGGGGGGATTCTGTAAGCGTGTGCGTATACTGTATACTGCGGATACCTTTAGCTGTACATGCTTACTTATCGCAGTATGAATGTTGATATAGATAACCCCTAAATAAGTTAGTTTTAAAAACAAATCAATGATTTCATTTACCTGAAGGAGAGCACGGGGCTGCCACTATACTCAGAGGATTTCACCAGAATCCCATTGTGGTCACCTAGGCCGGAGCTGCTTCACCTTGGAGGCAGTGAATTGCTAGGCCTTGACTTGCTTAGGAAGGAGGTAACTACCTCTCCCAGGGAATAAAAAAATCCATAAGGAGAATTCCTTATTGTTTTCAATAACACAACTTTGAAACTCAGAAATTCTGATAGAAAGATACTGGCAGCAGCAGTAATATAACCTAATACAATGGATAAAATAGAGAAAAATAGCAATCTATGATTTAAGATTTTTGAAGAAGGGAAATACATCTTTTTCATCCTTTCATCTCCCCCAGTATATGATATATGGTAGGTGTCAAAGAATAACAATAACAACGACAGCCAACATTTATGGGACTTCCTCCATGCCAGGTACGGTTCTAAAAGCTCTTCACGGCTTTCAATTCATGTCATCCTCAAAACAATCCTGTCGTGAGCCACTATCATCATCCCCATTTTACAGATGAGGAAACTGAGACGTGGAGAGTTTATGATACTTGACCAATGTCACACAGCTAATCAATGGAGAAAGGGATTCATATTCAGGGGGTCTGGCTCCAGAGCTCAACCATATAACTTCTATGCTAAATTGTCTCTTATTCCACATAACAATTCCTGAACAGAATGGACGATTTTATTGAGGAGCGGAATTCTATTGTCTCATACTGGAAATGGGAGTGTATTAAAACACGAAAAATCATACCTAAACTTTAGGAATACCAAAAAATTACACACACACACACATACACTGGAGTTTATGGTGATTTTATATATATATACATATAACATTATATATATATATATATATATAACTTTATGGAGACTATATTATAGTAACAGTTAGTTTAAAATGACTGATGTCCCCTGACAAGATTTAATTCTTCAAATCTTTAGAATCTATTTGGCCACTAAATTATTTGGCAACATTTCTAGACATTTCTCAACTGCAAATACATAACCAGTTGAGGATAAAAGTTGTGGAAATACGCTGTTTCTTTTGTCCTCTTCTTGCCTTTTCTTTCAGGACCCAACTCTTCTGCCCTTCCCACACCCAGCTGTCCCATTCCGGCCTGCATTCTAGGGGCAGCACTCTTTTTCTTCAATTCTACCGCTCGAGGAAATTTACACATCCTATGTCCCATGCCCCAAACACTGGGAACTTTTATAGATGACATTTTAGCTCTGGAACACTTTTTTCAAATGAGATTTAACTGGACACCTCAAATCTCAAATGTATGAACGGAAATATGAAGGACCTGGCACCTCTTTGCTGAGCTTTTTCCCCCTCAATCCCCCAAGGTGACTGAGACACTGAATAGATCCTAAGCCACTGCTTAGACCCAAGCAAACACCCAGGTTGGGGTTGGAGATTAGACCAGGGCACATGCATGGTTATCTGAGGCATGTACCCGAAAGGCGCCTGCTCATGGTTGACTCCAGCCCAGAAAGTTCAATCCTGCCTTAGCCCCGATCTCTTGGCCCCTCAGCGGGGCCTTTTGTTTTCACAGTTTACCCACCAAGGGAGCCACGTGAGGACGGTAAGGACCCTCCGCTCCTCAGCAGGAAGGAGGCTTTCTTCTCTTGCTAGTCATGTCTCTGAGCTTAGCCCCTGAGCTTCCTTTCTGATATTCCTGCTGGTCCTTCAAGGTGCTTCAGCTCAGCCTCATGTGGAGCTCCCCAAAACGTGGCTGTCATGCTTCTTTTCCAAAGACCACACTCCTGCTAAAAAAAGGGTTCGACTCCCGTACAGGTTCCACTGCATGGGCAGCGGTGAAGATTGAGCCTGGCCCACAACAAGTCAGCTCCTCCCTGATGCCCTTTCGAGCTCAAAGGCCCCCTGCAAGGGCGCGTGAAGAGGAAACCAGACGGGAGTAATAGGAGCAGACAATACTTCTTTGGAAAGGAAATTCATTCTTTGCTTGCGGACACACCTCTCTGACAATGCACTGATGCTATTTGAATGCTTCGCAAGTTCTAAACTACTCCCCAATTATGTACTTTAGCTTAAACAAAAAAATTACACAATTAGGTATGTTCATTGTAAGAAAAAATAGAGAATAGATGAAGAACAAGAAAAAAAAATGAGCTATAATCCCTCCAGATTTTTTTCCGTGGACATATGCTTACAAAGTGGGAGAATAGTATTTTACAGATTTCAATTTTACCATAATCATCTTTCAATATCCATTATATACATCTCAAGCATCACTTGTAGAGTTTGTGGGATGTTTTTCCTAAAAGAATTCCCTGTTGCCAAGCTTTCAGATTGCTTCTGAGCTTTCTCTGCTTTAAGCATCACTGCAGTGACTTGAGCCATGAGCACATCAGTGGAGAGGAAGCGCTTTAGGTTCAGAGTGGCTCCAAATCCTAAATAGCTGTGTAACTTGGACACTTGGACCTATTTTATAAAATCCTCTCATGCCTCATTTCGCCATCTGTTTCAGGGGAGAGTAATTGTAAGAACAGAGCTCGTCGGCCTGTTCTGAGCCTTAAGCGAGAAAATATATGTAAAGTGCTGAGCACTGTGCCTGCCTCATTTTGAGCAGCCAATAAAAGTTGGCTGTGATTAAATAACTCATCATATGATTACTTCTTTAGAACATATTTCTAGAAAGGGAATCAAAGGGTCATGGGGCCCAGACATTCTCGAGGGTTTTTATCCATATTGCTAATTGTCTTCTAAGCTCCTCTCCCACCAGTGAGTAAGAGTGGAAGGGAGAGCTTGCCTCCCTCTCTTTGGCACGTGGTCCTTTTTCACAGAAGGCAGCATGGGGGAATGGAAAGGGCCCTAAGCTTGGAGACAGAAACTCTGAGGTGTAGTCCCAGCTTTGCTACTTATTCGGTAACCATGTGACCTTGAACTCTCAGCTCTCTGACCCTCAGTGTCTTCATCTATTAAGAAAAGGGGGTTAAGAAAGCAGGTAGCAGTATTCACCCCCAAAAGGCCATATAGTAGAGTCAGTAAATAACTTATGAAAGTACTTTATCAACTATTTCTAGTCGTCCCCATGTGAAGCACTTCAGCTTACCTGGAATCTGGCTCTAGCTAAACCTAGAATCTTTAGAAAGTAGACTTCTAATTCAATTCAATTTAACATTGTTTTGAACACCTATTATGTGTCAGATACTGAGCAAAACACTGAAGCCAGAGACAGAAACAACAGAAATAGGCACCAGGTAAAAATGTAGCTGAGAGGGACTCCTCAGGAGAGCCGGGGAGGGTACACATATTTAACAATCTAAAGAAAATTAGGACAAATTTTAAAACTTTGTTTTATCCTTTCAAATCCCATCAAAGTTTTTTTATCCAAGTTTCCGAGCTATCACCCCAAGGTTAGAAAGAAATTGAGGGATGGGGAGATATTTCTGAACACTCAAACGTCAATTACAAAAAGAAAGGAAATAAAACAAGAGAAGCGCACCTAAGAATTTCTGCCTAGTTCTGAATCTCAGAAAGTATGCCTCTGAGCCCTTCATACCCATATACTTGATGGCGGCATCTGCCCATGAGTATCTGGGCTTTTATGGCCGGAGAGAAGGGCCAGGGCCAGGGAGGATGCACTGTGGGCCCCGGCACACACGTACCCCCTTCTCTCCCAGCCCGGACAGACCAGCCTCACCACCAACTCCCGTCTCATTCGTATGCTCAGCCCTTACAAGCTCCTTTTCTGTCTTAATCAGCTCTGATCTGCTTTTAGCAGACAATAGTAGGAATAAAGAGCAGCATAGATTTCTGGCATGTGTATGCTTTTTTCCCCCCCCTAATCTTCTCTCCTAAAAAAAAAAAAAAAAAGTCTTCTCTCTTTTACAGGCTTCTATTGTTTTAGAAAAGAAAAAAAAAATTACAGCAGGAAGAACTGTGACCATAACAGACGACATCTCCTTATAGCGAAGCTGCATATTTCATTATCGGCAGGACCTATCTTAATTTACGGTAGACGTTGCTGGGCTTGCATTTTACGTTAAAATAATGGAAATGCTTCCTTATGAAACCTGTAATGAAAAACATAAATAGTATATCTTTTCATGATTAACACTGACTAATTCTACTGGTGCTGAGTAGCATGTGCTGAAGAGATGGATTATCTCTGAAACATAATTTTGCTAAGCACTGCTATGTAATTTGTTCAGCATTTAGTAATAAGTATGTCTAATAAAATACGAAAAAAATATTTAGAAAATGAACCATAATTTTAATATAATTTTAATTAATGGGAGTGCATTGCAGTGGTTTAAATTACATTCCCAGTGGTAAGAAGCCTTTCAAACCTAATTTGTAAGCCAAGATGGTGGCTCTAATGACTGGCAGCAAAGTTTCTTCAACAGATTTCATGGGGCATGATCCAAAGATAATAGGTTCTCAGCCCAATGACAATCCAATTACAATGCCAATCAAAGCCAACTTCATGCACTCTAATTATCAGATTTAGCTGTCAGCTCAAATACAAACAGAACACTTTTATTTAAATAAAAATTTAATTTAGGAAAAAAAAAAAGACGACTTCATGTGTGATTTATTGAGACTGCCAGAGCAATCTAACTTATTTCCCTGGTAATATAATAAAATCAGTCTTGTATTTAAAAAAAAAAAATGAAAACTTTTTCTCCCCCACCCATTCTCCTGTATCTGCTACGTTATATTATTAAGAGTTAATTTAAGCAAAAAAGCATAACCTAACATGGCAGCAGATATTTGCCAACTAGAAGTAGGTTAAATAGAGTATCAAGGTGTCAGTGAGACAACATTCCAAGTGAATAAATGACCAAACCTAATTAGTTTTTACTAGTCATCAGGAGAAATCGTGTTTCAACTAAAATCTACTTACGTAGGCCTGAAGCTCCGGACATTGGCTTTCTCTTCATTGAATCATGTTAGAAACATGGGCAGGGCAGAAAAAAAGGTAAGGCAAACAAGACCCCCATTAAAATGAATTTAAGACATCTGGTATTCAAATCACAGGTAGTAATAATCTAGAGCATCAGTAATGGGTAGCAATCGCTCCCCACCGCAGCCCAGTACTGGATCTCAGCTCTTGTTATAGGTTTCCCATTAGGATGAAGAGTGACGAGCATCTCTTGGCAGTCCCAACTAATAAAAACCTTGTGTGAGCCACGAGTGTAACTGTACACTTTCCGGTAGCCCCATTTAAAAAACAGCAGGAAGAAGCAGAAAATTAACTTTGGTAATATATTTTACCTAACCCAGTATATCTAAAATATTATCATTTCAATAGCTAATCAATATTTTTAAAATTATTAACGAGAAGTCTTTCATTTTTTTGTCAGAGGAAGTCTTCAAAATCAGTGTGTATTTTATAGTGCCAGCACGCCTCAGTTCAGTCACATTTCATGTGTCCAATGGCCACATGTGGTTCGTGGCCACTGCACTGGGTAATGCAGTCTCAGAGTCTGGCCCAAAAGGTAGGCAAAGAAGCAACTGCCTTGGAGGTTTTGTTGTATGATTCCAAAGATCATACCCCCCAGGAAAAAAACTGTTTGTTTGTTTACTGGTTTCTGAAGAACCGAAAATCGCCTCCAGTTTTTTTTATTTTCTTAGGGCTGGATGGATGTGCTTCCAAAGAAAAACAAACCGACAAACAAAAACCCGTTATAGGGAGAAAGTCTGGGGGGATTTTTTTCTTTTCCAAAACGTGCCTAGTGAACATGTAATAATAATGCTACGCAATCTTTATATAATATAGACTTGCAGAAAATTAAGACATGCCTGGGGGTCTTTGAAAGGAAGGCAAGGGTATAACATGTGGAGAGCAGTAATGGTGAGGTGCAGGGGACCATGGTCAAGCTTTGCCTCCACGAGCTTTGTTCTAAGTCCGTGATTACAGATGGAAGTGTCTCAAAACCCTCCTCTTGGATCTCCCTTGTTCAGCTAGGGGTGCTCTGTAAGCCCACAGTCAAGGACATATGTGCCCAGAATGACACTCTCCCAGACCTCTTCCCATCCTTACTCCTGAGGCCAAGATGGTACCCTGAATGCCCGCCTCCACACTTCCTAAATTCTTCTCCAGTTTAAAAGGCACTTAAAATTTCCACACCTACCACATAGTATTATACAAGCGTCACAGCAGGTTAAAACAAAGAGTTAATTTGTTTCATCTTACATACTTGGAGTTGGGAGTTACTTGAGTTGCACATGCAAATAGATGTAAACATATGCAAATCAGGGTTTCTCCAGATAAATTGAGTGGGGAAAAAAAACAGCCTTATAGTATTAGTAATACTCAGGGATTCTGTGGTGTTTAAAAAGAAATTATTTCCTTCCCTCAATTCCAAATGTGAGTAGCTTTCTCAGTCCTGTCTGAATGAAACCAAAAGTTACCAGACTTTAAAGAACAATGATTTTTTAAAAGATTGAACCAGATTTTAGTCAGATTGAGATCATGCTATATTTAAGCTTTAATCATTGCATCTTAAATACAACTCTTCCAGGAAAAGCTAAAAACTTCCTTACCAGAGGACAAAGGAGTTCTCCAAATAAATCTTAGTTTTAGGTCTGACAATAACAATTAAAAGTGCTTCTAAGAACAGAAAGAGTAATAATACACTGCAGAAATGTGAAGGGGACAGATAGCAAAAAAACACAGAGCTCTTGCTTATTATTTTCAATAATAGTAACATATATTATGGTACTTTTGCATGTATTATCCCACTCTACTTCCAGAATCAATCCATAGCCTTGTCACCGTTGACTTTGTTCTTACAGCAATGCTCTGAGGCAGCAGAACCAGTTTTATCATCCCCCGTTTGGATATGACTTCTTAAGTTCTAGCTCTTGTGTGTAATGTCTTTCTCCACATAAAGAACAAATCTAGCCACTTCCTGGATAAGTGCACCTGATGAGACCAAAGACACCTCACCCTCACGTGTCTATGTCAAGCACAATTACTCCTCCTAAAACCTGTCCTTCGGGAGTGCCTTTCAGTCCATGGCATCTGTCGTCTCACTTGGCAAACAGAACACCAAGTAATAGTCAAACCCTCTCTCTTTCCCAATTTTACCTTCAACTTAACAGGCACCAAGTTATATGCAGATACCTTTAAAAAGATCAGATCCCAATCCTTCACAGTAACAGAGAGAGAGAATCACCACTAGTGAAGGCTATCTGGAACTCACAGCCTCCCACTCATATCCTGAGACTCACCTTCCCCTGGGGAACTCATGCTAATTACTGTTACCAAGGCCACGCACAGGGGCCCCCATTGCATGGTTTAGCCCAACATGGATCCACAACTTTATCTTCATTTCCCCAAAGCCCAGCTGAGACAAAGTGAAAACAAGATTCCACTAAGCAAAGATAATAGAAAGGAAATAAAAACAAGAATAACAAGCAACTAAATAGTCTAATGTATGAGATAAGGCTCAGTCAGTTTTAGTGTGGAGCTCTCTGGGGATGGCTGGTCCTTCCTAACTCCCAAATTGCAGCCAGCAGTAGATGGTCCTCCCCATCACTGAAAAGTGCACCAAAAATCCCCAGCACTGTTGCCTCCCATAAAGGGCTGACCTGAAAGAAAGAGATCTGAAAGAGACTAGCCTCCTTCTAGCCTGGTTGTAATCCGTCCCATGAACTTCATCTCCCTACATGAGGGCCTCAATTTCCCAAATGTCCGTTAGGGAGACCACCTCAGCCTCCAATACTCACAGAGGCCTGGGATTACTTTACAATCTCAAAAGAACTCAGCAATCAAAATCCAACACTATAAATCTAACACAGGACTTGTACATATGCGGTGGCGGGAGGTCTGTTCTTCATCCAAGTCCAGTATTTTCAAAATGTCTCTCAACTCTGTCCTTTTCTCTACCCACCCTCCCAAAGTCAGTCATTGCTACTTTCTTTCATAATAAGGTCTATGAGGTTTTTTAAAATGATAAATGTAATTCATGTTCATTTTAAGAAATCGGCAAAATAATCAGAAATCCAAAGACAAAACCAGAAGTCATCCATACTCCTGTGATCTCCGCCATGTCTTATCTGAATGCGTGTAGTGGTCCATCAGTTCTTCCAGATTCCAGCCTCTCCCCACTCCAGTGCAGCCACTGCCTTACCTTCACTTCACATGCATGAAACATAATTTAATTCAGCAAAAACTTTTACTGATTAGCTCACGTCACTGAAAAAGATTCAGATCTCTTCACAGAGATCACAGTTATTTTACTCCCCTGCTTGAAAACCTATGGCTCCCTCACTGCCTTTGGAATACACTCCAAACACCTCAGAGCAACACCTCAGCTCCTTTTCAACTGACGTTGCCGGATGAGTTGCCCACACCACCATGCCCTCATGCATCCATACATCTTGTCCTCCAGCCACAGTGCACGCACTGCAATTCTTCCAGGCATGCCTCTGCTCTTGTAGACATCATTCCCTCTACCTGGATCTCCATCTCCTACACGTGCACACACACTGCCACCAGCACCACCGCCATACCATCACCGCCCAGGGAAGACAGCGAGCACTCGAGAAATACATGTTAAATAAAATGAATGAAATATTACATTGTACTGGGTTCACCTGAGATCAAGAGATTTAAATGCGTACGAAGCACTTCGAATTTAAAATGACCATTTGAGGAGGACAGGGTAAGATTGGAACACATTTTGTTTTTAAGTTATATTCACAAAGACTCTTTTAACATCATGTTCAACAGGTGAAGTGCCTCTTGGAGGATGCGAGATGGAAGGGATGCCATGGTCTCTTGTTTGGATTGGAAGAGCTGGTTGAAGGAAGTTCCATAATTATCCCAATATGTTTGCCTGGAGGAGGTGGGATTTCAGAAACTCACGGCCTAAACAGAGTGCTTTTGGCAGATAGTACCAGGAGGCTATTTCAGGCAAAAATGGAAGCTGGGCAGAAAAGTTTAGGTAAAACTGGTATTTTGGGTTGAATCGTCAAAGATGCCCATAAAGACCAGGGAGGAGAGACTGGGGCATGAACGGGCTTGGAGATAGTTCAAAGAACCTGCTACTCTTAAGACTTTCTGCAACTTGGTAGGAACACCTTAGATGTCTTGCTAGGAAAACAACAACAACAGCAACTTTTCATTCAGTATTATGTCCTGCAATTGCACAACTGTCTTAAACTAATCCAACACTTCAGCCATACCTTACTTCACCACATCTCTGGCTTTGCTCTGGCCCTTCCCTCCCGACTCATTCTCTACTCTTCCAGTAGCTCCATTCTCCAGCTTTGTGGTCTCCTTGGGCAGCTGACCCTCTGTTTCATCTTCCGGTGGCACCTCACCTCCTATCTCCTGGCTTGGCACTGCTAACGCTGACTCCCGCTGACTCTTTGGGATTCTGATCTTCCTGGCTTGGTGCCGGGGCCCTCTGTCTTACTGTACTCCGTGGGGTAGTTGAGAATTTATAAGTAGGAATTCTAAGGACATTCCCACCCTCATTGTCCAGCCTCCTGAAGACAAGGGTGAGTCAGTAGAAAACTTCAAGGAAAAGTTTGAGAACCTAAGTCTTAATATGAAGCACACGCATGGGACAATATGAGCAGACCTATCACATAAGTACCTTCAAAAACAGGTTTTAGGAAGGAGATACTAATAATTTTTAGATGGACAACATCACTGATTGAGGACGATGTGTCCTGCATTTTTTTTTTACAAAGAAACCTAAGCCTTTCCTCCCACCAGAGAGGAGATCCCACTAACTTCACCCTGCTCCGACCTCACCCCTTTCTCTTTCTCCTCCAGGACCTCACACCACCTGATCGCTTCTCACTCCTCACCTTCAGTAGTTCCCCTGGCTTCTTCTCCTCCATCTACAAACAAGCATAAAGCCACCAGATTCTTTAAAATAAGCAAACAATCCTGCCCCTTCCTGAGCACAGCTCCTTTTGGCACAGCTCTTTTCTCTCCATTTAAAGTTTAACGAAGAGTAGTTTATAATAATTTCCTATGTTTTTCATATATCGAAATTTTCATTCCTGCCCTCCCTCGAAATTCTATGGAAGATAGAATCACTATCACTTTTCTAAGGGACAGAACCACATTCCTACCTGCCTGCCAGGAAGTTTTGATTGACTATCTTCTGAAAATCAGTATATTAAATAATAGTCTTAGCCTCGTCTGTCCCTTCCGATTGTAAATTGATCGTAACATCCTCACCTTACAGACTGTGCCATTTCATTTCCAAGGGGGCCAATATGTATCATTGCATTGATACAATCTAGTCCATGGAATTGACATTATTTCTGTTCCCAATGTGTCTACTGTAAGCCCTTGGACTATGGGTTGCCACCCCCAACTTCTGTCACCTCTATGGCTGGACACCTTGTATGAATAGTTTCTGAAGAGTGCATCCGTTTTCTAAGAGATGGCTGAGTCCCTTAGCTGTATCCTAACTAGTTTTTACTAACCCCTTCCACTTGGGGACTAGCCTATACCCCCATGTCTACTGCCACTGATTTCTCCAAAATGATTGAGACCCCAAGCGTCCTTACTACCAGTGATCAGCACGCTTCTACTGCCATGACTGGATTCATTTTAATTCTGGATTTACTCATTCATGGCAGCCTTAGAGCCCAGTTAGTTCCATTCCACTAGCCCTTTGTCTAGTATGGCCTTGGCTCCCTCCTTCCTGTCGATGGCTGAGGTCCAAGAGTACTTTCAACCATGGTGCCATCTGAATTGTGTGCTATGTACAACCTATCTCATTGCATTTTCTTTCCAAAGAAAATCCAACATCCCTGTCTCCGTTTATGAGAGCTGGCTCAAAATGGAGTCGGCTTCCCGTTCCTTTCCCTCCATATTTCCAATCTGTTTTCAGGTTTACAGACTCCCTCATCACATTCATCCAATCTCTTCCCTCCATCCTCACTTCCCCTAGTAGATCTGTGGTCCTCATTACCTTCTGAGCTATTGCCAGAGACCCTCCCTGGATACCCCCTCTAACGCCAACGTTTTCCTGTTCCACTTTCAATCCTTCTATAGTTCTCATCACAACTCTCTCATATTTAATAACTTTTAGAGATAGCCCATTCTCACCAATTTAGAGACAAATTAATATGCCTGGCATTTAAAGTCCTTCCCAAATACTCCAAATGTATTTCATGCTCCATCTCTATAGTGCTGCTAACCATTTCTCCAACATGCTTCCCCTTCCCATCTCTGTGCCACTGTTTGTCCTGTTATCTCTGCTTGGAGTATCCTAATCTCCATGAATAAAAATACTACCTATCCTTCAAGGTTCTTTACATGAAATCTCTCTAGATTTTCTTAAGCAAAAGTGGTTACTTCTACTTTTAAACCCCTGTAACATCTGGTTTATCCCTCTCCTGCAGCTCTTATAATTCTTCCTGCATCCTATCTCTTTTTATCCTTGTTTTATCCATCTTAAAGGACTTCAGTCTCCCTTATGGCAGATGTGGTAGGCAAAATTATAAAATAAACCTCCAAGATTCCTGGTTGCTGGTATACATACACCTCCAAGTTGCTCAATCAAGCATTAATCTAAGTACTGCTGTGAAGATTTTACAAATGGAATTAAGGTCCCAAATCAGTTGACATTAAGATAGAAAGATTATCTGAGTGGGCATGACTTAATCACATGAGCCCTTTAAAGGCAGAAAATTTTCTTCATCAGAAAGGAAAGTCAGAGTATCTAAGTACAAAGGGAATTTGAAGCCTGAGAAGTTCTCATTTCTGGTTTAAAGATAGAGGGGGTCACGTGGCAAGGAATGCAGGAAGCTTCTAGGAATCATAAGCAGCCTCCAGTAAGAAAGCCAGAGAGAATATAGGGACCTCAGTCCTGCAACCACAAAGATCTGAATTCTGCCAAGAATGACCTGGAAGTTGATTCTTTCCCAGAGCCTCCAGACAGAAACACAGCCCAGCTGACAGCTTGATTTTACCCTGGTGAAACCCTGAGCAGAGAACCCAGCCACATTGTGCTGAACTTCTGCCCTACAGAAGCTAATAAATGGGTGTTGATTTAAGCTGATAAATTTGTGGTAATTTATAAAACAGCCATAAAAAAACGAATACAGCAGGGATAATATCTTACTCATTATATCCATCAATGCCAAGCTGAGTGACTTGTATATATGATTGCAGCAATACATATTTACCTTCCAATTGCATAAAAAATATTTGGGATGTAATCCCATCAGCAAGAACAAATAGATGGGCAAAGTAAAAGGCAAACAGGATGAAGTCTTTGTATTTTTTAGCACGGAGAATTCGGGAAATTCTTAATGTAGCCACTCTGACAAGGCCACCTTGGAGCACATTTTGAAAATCCTGAGTGTAAGTCCCTAGAACAAACTCAGTTCTGAAAATCTGTCTTGTTTTTTAAGAAATTTATTTTAAGAAATACACGATTTGGGCCATTTGTTGAAAAAACACTCCTGGTGACATTACTGAACTAGCACCTAGCTCCATACACCTGTGATTGCAGTGAAGGTCCTTGCCATCTACATTTCCAAACCTAGAACTTCAGCTCTTAAATAAAATGACTAATTCTTCCTTTCAGCACTACCACTCTTTTCCTGTTAATTTCTTAAAATGTTTTTTCTCTCTTTTGGTCTCAAAATGTGACCAGACTTGAACGTTGTTGACATTTAAGCATCATATTAATCTTTTTTTTTTCCTTGAAGCGAAATGCTAAATCTCAGCCTCCTTGCTCTACACCTGCTATAGAATCTGTGGAGGAGGAGGAAGCTGGCCAGCACACAGAGGGAGACCCACCTTCCCGGCCAAGCTCTCCATCCAAAGAGTTCCAAGGCCCCACATGAGTCAATTAACCCACTAAGATTCAGCTTTCTCATTGGCTCCCAACACTGATCCCTCAGAGCTGCTGTCATGCTCTAAGGAAAAACGAAGAACAAAAGACCTTGAAGAGTGTTAGAGGGCACAGCACTGTCATTATCCAAAGGGAACCCCTGCCCCTCCCATTGGCCCGTATACTCTGGTAACTGTTTTCAGTGGAACTATGGCAAGATTTGCAGGCAGCTAACATGTGCGTGGGACCATCCATAACTTTTGCCTTGGTCCAGTCAGACTATTATTTACCCAATAAACCGTAACTGCAGTGGAGGCCCAATAATTCAGCATCTGAGAGGGATGTGCTGTGGAAGGAGTCATTATGGTCCATCAGATCAAAAATTCACCTTTAAAGAAGTGTCCAAATACGGATGTACACAATGGGATGAAGTCACTACAGACTATTTTGCCAAATAATACACATTTTCAAAATTACTGTAGCGCCTATCATATACCTCACTGCGTGCTTATCCCACACATAGAAGGGTTTTTTTAAAAAAATGAAAGAAAATAAAAGGGAAAAAAAAGGACATAAACCACCATTTCAAAATATAAAGATTATATTACAAATGTAGAGAAGCCCCAAAATCTAAAAGGTAAAGACAGGTATTTCTTTCTAATTCACATTGTGCAGGTTGTTTTTATTATTATTACTTTTTTTTTTACCCCCAAGTCCCATCAGCTGAAAAGATACTGTCAGCCTTCACTCTAAATGTTCTGCATGTTTTCTGTTTGTGTTATTTTAAAAGGTCTGAACAAAGAGCTCGCGGTACTGCAGGCAATTTGGAAAACCACCAAAGTTACAATAGACAGTGAATATCTTTGTTTCTTTCAGTTTTGCTCCACAGAAAGAAATCAAGGCATCCCTCTTTGATGTCTGTTTTGTTTTGTTTTTGTAATCACTCCTGCACATGGTGTGTCCATACAGAATGACAAAGGCTCAGGTTCATGAGAATAATGATAAAATGAAAAGACTCAAAATTCTTATTGTTAAAAGGCTTGATTAGGATACATACCTCAAATTTCATATACAGATTAAATAATTGAGACTTATCAAAAGTTTATTTGTATTAATTAATGTTTTCCATTTAGGGGTAGGAGAGTATGCACTAAAAATAAAATCACCATTCTACAATCACCAAGTGAACTCTGGAAATACTCATATGATGGTTTCATTTGTGTGTGTGTGTGTGTGTGTGTGTGTGTGTGTGTGTGTGTGTGTGTGTGTGTGTGTGTGTTCTTACCCTCTCCACCAAGTTGTTCTATTTTCTTCCTCTCTCTTCTCCCCTGCCTCCTTCTCTCCCCCTCCCCCTCCCTCTCTCCCTCTCTTATATTCTTTCTCTCTCCCTCTTCCTCCCCTCATCTCTCAGCCATGCCCTCTCTCTCTCAGACACACAGAGAAAACATCAGATTAATTATACTGTCCCTAACTTTTTTGCTTGTTTAGACTCAAAAGACTAAAGGGCATTTCACAGCCTAGCTCCATCCATTTTAGGATTTTTAAAAGAATGTCTCAATATATTTGCTTACTCTATTTTATGAAAGCATAAAAATCAGAACCTGCTTTTTTCACTCCTTTCCCCTTTTATCAGGATCAGTATTTTTCTCCCCTTGCCTAGAAATGATCCCGTCAAAAAGTCAGCAAAATATTTTGGCTGTCTTCAGCAGCGCTTTGGGCTTCTCTGTTACAAATTGTATAAACATTTTCCAGACAGGGGAATTTGAAGGGTTTAAATTATTTTTTTAAATGATGTCTGTATTCTAGCACATTCACATTTGCAAGAGGAAGATGGAGGCAAGGAAAGCTACCACAGAACATAATATGTCTGGAATCAGAGGACTATTGAGCTCTATGCAAATCTGGGAAGGGAAAATATCTTCCTCATACATTATCTACAGCAAGGATTCTGAGTTTCCCTGGCTGATGAAACAAATGCTCACGCTGGACATAGTCTGTCATTCATATTGAGCTCACATATTTTACTTCTTGAAACCAAACAAATACTGATAAACTACTTCAGTGAGCCTTTAATCAAGGTTTCGGCAGCATGCAGTTGGCAACAGAAAGATCAGTCTGTGGAGCCTGAAATCCTTTCATCATCAAATATACAGAAATAATAATTATATTTATCTATTTGGTTCAGGCAGCACACCAAGAGTTACCCTTGCCCTAAGGACAGAGAAATCATCAAGCATTGTCATCTCTAAAGAAAACAAAATTCCTTAATAACTTAGAGGTTAAATGGTTCTCAATAGTTGTGGGGCTGAGGAAAAGGAAATAAAAATAATACATTACTTTTAGCATTTTCCCCTTGTAATGCCATAACAAGCTGTGTTGCATACTAACCAATTAGCACTTCCAGTAATAGCCCTGAAAGCACTAGTAAGCATGTAGCCTGACCAATGAAAAACTGTTGGAGAAGGAAAGAAATTGTTCCATAATTCTGTTTCCCATCCTTACAGGAGCTCTGTGTCTGTGTAAACATATTTCAATCCAACTTATTCCCAAAATAGTTGAAAAATTAGATCAAATAAACAAAGGAGTTGAGTTTGAAAAACATTTTATGGTGGAAGTAATGTACCTTAATTTGGATTCCTACAAAAGCAAAAACTGAGACAAGGGCTTGGTGAACTGCGGTTATTTGGATGTGAGTCCAGGAAGCTGGAGGGAAAGAATGGGATGAATGAGTCAGAAGAGAGAAAGCAAGTCAGGGTGAGTTTTGAGTTGATCATCACTGTGGACACCTGAGGCTTATTCCCTCTGAGGCCCCTCAGGAACCAGAAAGAAATGAACCTCAGAACTGTTCCACTGCAGGATTAGAAGTGGGGGGGGAGCATCAAACCTCTGGTCCAGTTCACAACTGACAGTTGCCCTGACCCTAGAGCTCCCCATCTCCATCCTTCAAGGCTCCACCTATTCATGGCTAAACCAACCAAGGCTTAAGAGAAAGCCCTGAAGTAGAGAAGTTGAGGGCAGCCAGAGGTGGGAAGCTAGTGGCAAGCACAGGGAGTGCTTACTAGGGCTGAGTGGGCCAAGGGAACGTGGGTGCGGGCACCAGTATCCTCTACTACATATTTCTTGATCTAGAATAACTTGAGAAGATCATTTTATGTTCCACTCAAAGAGTAAGTTTAAGCTATCAAGCCATAAAAAGACATGGAGGAAACCTAAGTGGATATTACTACGTGAAGGAAGACAACCTGAAATGGCTACACACCCTATGATTCCCAACTAACTGACGTTCTGGAAAAGGCAAAACTATAGAGACAGTAGAAAGATCAGTGGTTGCCAGGGGATGGGGGGCAGGGAAAATGAGTAGAGGGAGCACAGAGGATTTTTAGGGCAGTGAAAATATTCTGTATGATATTATAATGATGGATATATGTTATTACACATTTGTCCAAACCCATAGAATGTACAACACCAAGAATGAACTGTAATGTAAACTATGGACTTTAGGTTATTATGATGTGTCAGTGTAGGTTCATCAGTTGTAACAAGCACACCACTCTGGTGCGGGATGTTGATAACGGGGGGCGGAGAGCTGTTCATTTTGGGGGGGGGCAGGGAGTATACCTGTACCTTCTCAACTTTGCTATGAACCTAAACTGCTCTAAAAACTAAAGTCAATTTTAAAAGGTAAATATAAGAGCATTGAGCATAGTCATTCACACTAAGTATCATTTACGTGGCATTACCTTTGCAAAACAACTATGTATTCAGAGGAAGATCTTTATTTTCCCCTCCTCCATGTGCCTCAAGACACACTCTCTCCTTTCCTGGTTTTCCTCTTCGCCACATTTTTCTTCTTACCTTCTTCTCACTCACCTGAATAGTTTTTCTTTCTCCTCAATTGTCTTTACCTTTCCACAGTCTTCAAGAATTATGGAACATGTTCTTTACCCAGTTAAGACAGAAAAAGTAGTCCCAAAACTGCCACGAAAGCAATTTTGGGTCATTTGATTATTAAGATATTAGTTATTAAGATATTAGTTAATAAATAAAAGCAAGAATGTCTGTCTTGCTTGTTACATTGAATATTGGAAAAACATCTAATAAAAATTCTGCTTTGGTCTATTCATAGAGAGGGAGGAAGGGGCAGGGAAGGGAAGGAGGAAAAGGGAGAGAAAGTAAGAAGAAGAAGAAGGAGGGAGGGAAGAAGGAAAAAAGGAAGAAAGGAAGGAAGGAGGGAAGGAAGGGAGGGAGGAAGGAAGGAGGGGATGAAGGAACGGGTCTTTGAGATTTTGTTTGCAGTGTTTCCTGGTCCGGTTATGATGTATCCTATAATTCCATCACTTTGGGATACATTTGCCCATTTTGACACTTTCCCTGGCCAAACACTCCCACCAGCTTCATTATAATTACTGAATCTAGCAGCCATTAGGGTCTCCTGTTAGAACTTACTACAATATCTACAGTTGCCACATCTCTGATTTAAGAGGACACACACCTGCTTTAATTACAGGGCCCTTGAGAGATAACAAGATATAACATGACCAGATGAGAGTCAATTGCTGAAATTTTTTCCTGATAAAATGTGTTTAGCTCCAGAGGCTAAACCTCACTAACTCTTTCCTATACAGCATCAAGATGTCAACAGGAACACGGCTACTGGCAATAACTGAAACGCCTCTCTTCATTGAGAAACTGCCCATACAGTAAACAAAGCCCACAAGACATGGCAGTAGATGTTTAGAGTCATTCCTGGCTTGTTCTGTCATCAGCAGAGAACCTGGACATGAGAAAATTGCAGTGGCATATCCCAGTGCAGGTATTATCCCACATTTATATCTCCCCTCAGTGAACATAATATTATGGGCCGAAGTACCACCCTTGGGATTTAGTCCTCAGTTTGTTTGCTATGTTTTTTAAAATTTATTTTTTATATAACCTTGAAAAGACTAACAAAAATGTATTTTATTGGTTTTCAATCTGCAGCCTTCTATTAATGGGCGACAGGTTGAAGGAAATGACATTACACAAGGACCAGGAACTGTAAGCAGAGCATTCAAGGCATCTCCCAACTCTGTATCATCTCATCTCTAGAATATTCCTGTCATTTAGCAGGTCTTACCGTCACCAGCCCATCTCACCATAAGAGTCAGGCTAGGACTCAGTGATTTAAGCCAAAAGAGTTTATTTCATGTTCACACAAAGTCTGCTGCGGTTCCCAATGCCTCTCCAAAGTGGTTCCCAACACCTCTCCAAAGCAGCTCCCAACATGAAGTGACTCAGAGATACAACTTGTTTCCACCTTGGGTCTCTGCCATCTCAACCAGGGACCTCAAGGATGGCCATAACAGGGGGAAAGAGAGCTGGTGGGTCACACACTGACTCCTGAATGCATTGCCTAGAAGAAAAATATGTCTGTTCATAGCCCATGGGCCAGAATTATTATAGATATTTATAATATCTGAATATACTCAGATATTCAGGAAACAGTAAATGTCTTTGCTACACTTCTCAATAGTATGCTCTTCACACCCACAACAAAGTAATATTCCTCAAATACTATTTTTATCCTGTTCCTTCCTCTGTAAAAAGCTTAGGAAGATTTTCGCAGCACCTGGCATTTTTATGTGACTTAACATTTAGTCATTTTTTTCCAATGTGTTTAAGTCTTCAAGAGGTCATAATTAAGACAATATTTCTGAAAGGGGTAATACTGTGGTCATGATGAAGATCTGTAGTTTTGGCATAAGGTCAAAGTTCTGGCAAGAAAAAGATCGTAAGATCAGGGAGAGCAGAGCCTACGTCTGTTTTCTTCGCCACTGACTCCTCATCATTATCACCTATTACAATATCAGGAAATATTTTTTAAGTGTAATTGAACTGTATAATTTTTCCTGTGGCTAGTTCTGTCTCCTCAAGCAAGTCCAACCTCCTTTCCACTAGCAATGACCTTCCTAGGTGTCCTCTTCTGCTTCTCTCTGACACTGCCCCCCACATACACAGTCACAAGTATAATGATGATGAACAAAACAAAACAAAAAAAAGCTGGATTTACAACTTACAGGGCACTTCTACAAATACTATTTTTGAGCCATCAACTCCTCTATAAGATATGCCAAGCAGGCATAATTATTCCACTTTATAAATGAAGAAGCAGAATGTCAGAAACATTAAATATTTCATACTTCTTCTGACTTTCAGTCCAGGGTTCTTTTCACCATCCCCATATTCATGGGAACTCACGCCAACATTCTTTTCCTTATGCTGTTCATAGCTCTGCTCCATTCTGCTCCCCTCTACCCTGCCTTGCAATGCTTCCTCCTTACCCTTAACCCAGAGACCTGGTTCACATTCTGTCTCCTCCAGAATATCCTTTTGACTACTTTACACCAGAACATTCTCCCCTCCTAATTTTGTTTGGATGTATGAGCTATTGCAGGATTGTCCTCTACATGTGCTCCGAGTCTTCTCACTAATCAGATTGGAAACTCTTACGGGGAACAATTATGCCTTCCAACCATTTTCTATGCCCCTAAGCATCTAGCAGTATGCTTGGTGCACGGCTGCTGACCATTTCCATTATACTCTGAAGCAAGAAGAAAAAAAATCTGAGTATCATCCATGCTTACTGTAGAACCAAACTCTAAATGGCACCTGGGGCTGACTTTGTTTACAGACTACCATATTGATATCATACAGCTATTACAGAGTTTAGAGCCATCCTAATTGTAGACAGATCTTAAAAACATCTTGTTTATGAATTCAAAGATCCTTATGAAGAATTAAATACCTATTTTTACTCTAAGGAACATTCCATAAAGATAGAATAAATGGGACAAGAATTATTAACAAATCTTTTAATAACTAACTGAAAATAGAAAAAGCAAACTGCAAGACTCAACCACTGTCAATTCAGTTCAGTACTCTCCTTCTCACAATAAAACTAGGGGAGGAAGGACAGAGAGATAATTTTATAAAAGGGAGTAGTGGTCCCAGTGGCATCAACCTCAAATTGGTGAACATAATTAAATCTATTTTGAAAAAAATAGTGCCTATATCTTTAGGTACTGGATTTTATATAATATAATAACTACCTATTATGTAAAGCAGAACTTATATTTATTTGTACAAAGGCTGCCTATAGTCCAAGTATCCTGAATTTTGTTAAAGAAGTTTATCTCACCTGTATTTTAGGTAATCCATTTCCTAACAAGCCTTGTTCTCCAGACTCCAAATTAGTCTTCTTTTGTCTTAGATAGTGGATTTACAGAAATTCTATAGTATTGCTGAAGTGAGTTGTTTTTTTTTCAAAGTACATGAGCTAAATATTTTTAAAAATTAAATTGCCTCATATATGGAACATGCTTGCTCTATTACAGCATATCGCAACAGTAAGATACAGACCCAAACAAAACACTGTTCCTCTAAGTTGCCAGTGGGATTCTGGGGGTGGTGAGGAAAACACATGACATTCTAGTTAAAGAAGGTAGTTGTAATTCTCCGTGCTTATCATCAACATCTTCAAATCACACACTTCCGCAGCCCAGCATTCTCTTGGCTTACACTCATAATTCTTTTTAACTTTAACAGAATGGGTCAGCTAGTGAGTGGGGAAGGAGATAAAGATGTGGGTAAGGTTGCTAAGAGGTTGAGTCAGATATGTATTTAGATATGCAGAAAGAGAATTTCACATTAAGATCAAGAAAAGGGTAACATACTGGGTTATATTCCCCCCGAAAAGAAAACTCGAAATGTTAAGACAAAGTAGGCCACAGTGAAGTTTAACGTATAGATGTTTCCAAATTATTCAGGGCATTTATGCTAATTGTACTGACAAAGAGTTTATGATTATTTTGGTTCCCTCACTCAGAATATTAAAAGATCTGGGCTGACATAAAGAGGTATGTAAAAGTGAAGTTTTATTACAGATGTCAAATTTGTTAAAGAGTGATTCATGATAGATTACTTTATTGAAGCAAGTAATACGTTTAATTACAAATCTTTTCAAATCTTTTTTTCTCCTTAACTCAATACAGAAAAGGAAGAAGGTATGGTTTATCTTCAAAGGGAAGGCAAAAATTATGCGTGGGAACAATATGGCAAAAACTAATAATGCCCAGAAGTTTAAAATTTTTAAAAAAGGGAAAAAAAGGATCAGCAAAATATGGCTGGAACTGGTGATGTATGATTACACCAAGCACTTTTTTGCTGAGGCAGGAAAAAGATTTATGTTCCACTGTAAAACAATGTGTGTAGTGTGAATGATACTGAAAGGTAACTGAACAGAGGCTGATGTGGGAGATAAGGGAGCAAATGCTCACAGAGTCATGTGTTGGGTCAGAGACATGTGGAAGAAAGAATGTTAAATGTCTCTGCACGGGTCCTGGAATGATCACAGATGATTTTTTCACAAGTGTACGTTTTACATTTCCACTCTACATATCTGTTTAGCTTTTTAAAAATTAAAACACATGTAATTCCAAATTTATATACAAATATCCTTTCATTAGAAGATTTACTTTTAAAGAGATACGTTGAGTAAGGGGAGGCCCAAGACATTAGGGGCCATTAGAATAAGTACCTGGATTCCAAGTGGGACAGAAGGAACGCCCTCCTAATGCACTCAAGGCTGAGCCCCTACAATTCAATTCCAGATGAATTTGGTGCAGTTTTTCAGTTACATTTGATGATGAAGCAGTTGGACTAGCGATGGATAGAATGTAATAATAGACAGTGCCCATTGTAATGGAAACCATGTCATTCATCCTTTCTAATTTTCCAAACCAGGTGTATTTTTTCCATCTTTTGGATGTCTGTGTTTCTATTTCTCAAGTTGCATTATAGTAGTTATTTTGCACTCTTTTTTTTTTTTTTTTTTTTGCATCACAACTTCTTCCCCATTGGGGAAGAAGGTTAGATCAGCAGAATGTTGCAAATAGGGCAAAGGAAGATACTCAAGCTTTGGAGCTGGCCATAGGGTATTTTAAGATAATTTGCATGCCCCAGGCTGAGCATTTTTCTGTGGTAGAGGGCTCTTCAAATCCAGTCTACACATAATCTTCTCCTATGTTTCCATACGCAGTGTCTTACAAAAATGAATTAAGCCATTGTTAAATTGAGTTGTCCCCATCTTTTTGTGCTGGTTTATAGCAAAGATAAATGAGTTGACAATTAAAATAAGTATGTACTGGCTGCCTATTATGTGCCCAGCTCTATGGGAAATGCAGGAGGAAAAAGCCTCCTTACCCTCAACCTGAACACCACTGGACAATCAACACAAAGAAGAAGGACTAAACAAGATTTGATTATGGATGTCAGCTCAGATGTCAAGTATAATGAAGGATTATTTGGGAGCACAGGAAAATAAGTGCAAAAGCAATTTGAGGAGAAATAATAGAAAGTGGGTTGAATTCATCAGAGAAGGCTTCAAGGAAGAGATGCAGTAAAAGTCAGGCTTTGAAATATGATACAGGTGCAGATGGACAGAAACTAAAAGGTGAAGGAAGTTACCATTCACTGAGAACCAATTATGGGCCAAGCTGTACTAAGTCAGTGTGATTATACTCATGTCATAATTGAGAGATATGGGATGGAAGAGATTTGCAGAGATTTAGTAGTAAGTTTCCCAGGAACAAACCTCTATTAAGTGGTATAGTTTGGATTAAATTCAGGTCTGTCTAACCCCAGTGGTTGAACACTCTTCACTACGTGGGAAAAGGAATATTAGGAGCAATAAGAAATATGGATGGTGGAGATGATCTGCCTGGCTGGCAAAGCAAAGCATCCTGGACATCATCTAGACCAATTCCTTTGTTTTACAGAGTTTGTGGCCCAAAGAGAGTAGAAAAAAAGGTTAGATCGGTAGATTCTTGCAAACAGGGCAAAGGAAGTTACTCAAGCTTTGGAGATGGCCACAGGGTATTTTACGATAATTTGTATGCCCCAGGCTGAGCATATTTCTGTGGTACAGGGCTTTTCAAATCCAGTCTACACATAACCTTCTTCTCCCAAAGGAGCTCTGAACATTTGGTGTCTCTCTGGGTTTAAGGAGCCACCAGAATTTCTGAGCAAGAAAGAAGAGGCCAAATGAACGTGAGCTGCAAACAACAGAGGTACTTCAGTAGTCCTGAATGAGGCAGTGCTCCTCACCACCCTCAACCTTATCAACCCAGAGACCAGAATGAGTTGATTTCTGGAAGCCCCACATCAAGGAATTCACCAATACTTTTTTTTGGAGAATTGGTTCCATGCCCAGAACTATGCATATAAATCTACAAATCCACAATTGTAGACATCATTTAAAATACTCTGGCTTAGGTAACATAATGTAGGGGTTAAGCTCACAGCCTCTGGCAGCAGACTCTCTGGGTTTCATATCTCATCCTCTCACTTACCAACAACGTGACCTTGGTCAATGTCCCTCTTTGGCCTTCAGTTTCCTGATCTGTAAAACGAGGAAAATAATACCACCTACCTCACTGGGTTATTGTGAGGATTAATTTAGATTATCCTAGTAAAGCTCTTAGAAAAGACCCAGAAGCTAGTAAGTACCTAATAAACATCAAGAATGAGGAGGCGGGGAGGGAAAAATCAGGGCCTCTGTCGCTGTTTGTTGGCGCTACTATAACTGGTCCGTTTTAATTTAATTTAATTTCTTGATTATCTGTATACTCACAACCAGACTTTACAGATACAAAAATAGCTATTCATAACTGTTTTTGCTGGGTCTGATTCATCAGTATAGTTGGTAGTATTTTATAGAAACATGTTCTAGGTGAGAACATATTAAGCTGAAATTCTTCTGGTTCCTTCAATGAACTTCATGCTACAGAGAACCACTAGATCATTCAGGACAGGCTAATATATGCTGTGGTAACAAATAAACCTTGAAATGTCAGTGACTTAACACCCCAGCCTACCCTCCACCAGCACACACCCATTTTGACTGGGATAATTCTCTCCTAGGTGACCCACAGATGTGGACCACTTCTATGTTGCAATCCTCCATCTAATGTCCTTCACGTCTAATACACCAACGGAAAGAGTGAGGGAGGGAGAGAAGAAGAGGAAGAAAGGCAGAAAGAAAGAGATACAGCAAGAAAATAGAAGGTCCACCCACTTTTAACTGCCTTAGCCTAGAAGTGATATATGGGTAAGAATGAGTCACATAAACATACCTACATGGACAGGGGCTGGGAAATGAAGAGGACGTGAATAGTTGTTCACTAACATTCTCTAAAGGTGTAACATCCCAGCCTAATTGCTAGGTTTGCAATTTAAAACTTCTGAACTACAACAGGTGAGGAGACTCCTGGCCCACTGAGACTTCAGTGTTTGGCCCTACTTATGGCAAATGGATATTCCTCAAACAAAGTACGCAGAATTGAAATATTTTCATGAATAGATTCTGGGATAGAGAAAAGGCCTTCAATAAAGACCTCAGCCACTTCTTAACAGATGTTATGAGAAAAAAAAAAAGAATTTTATGAAGAATCTAATAAAAAGTTGGAAGCATTTTATTCTATAAATGCAAAATATTACTATAAGAGCACATACATTGAGACACAATTTTGCAAGATCTGGACTGCTGCCTATCCCAGGTAGAAAAAGACCTTTCCTGTAACATTAGCTGCATTAAGAGTGTCTCCCTAGCAGAAATTTGAATGTTGGAGCAGAGTTTATTCTCACCCATACTCCTAGGTCATAACCTACTGGTCAGCCATTTCCACTTAAACTACCTAAGAATGTGTTTCTTTAAACTATGACTCTGGAATCTAGGAATTCATTAAAAAATAATTTTAACTTTCTTTGCCAAAGACTTCTTTTTTCTCAGACGTTCTAACAAGTAAACAAGTTGTATTAAAACATGATTAATTTTAAATATGTTGTAAATCAAATATATGTTTGTATGTGTACTCGTATATGTGTAAAAGCACTTGTAATGGCCCCCAAACCAATGAGATATGAGGGCAAAATAAAGAATTATTGTGTCAATGAAACTTCATTCAATGCTTTGGGAAAATAGATAAAGCTGAGCTACCCCCCCCACCACACACACACACACACACACACACACACACAGACACACACACACACACACGTGCGTGCGCTCACACACAAAGGCTATAGTATTAGCTTTGGGAAAAGCCACAACGAAAAAGCTATTAAAAAAAAACCTGAAGGATTCTGCTTTCAGATTTCTTGAGAAGCATCTGTAATTTTTATTCTATTTTAAAGAAATTGGAATTGAAAATCATAAAGGCTAGATCATTAGCGTACTTTATGCAAAAAAAACTGAAATTGTAATCATTGGACTCATATTCAAAGTTTTAAGTTAAAATAAAATGCTTCCTATATATAGATATTATTTTTATGACTCCCGATTTTATCAACTTTACCAGTAATTTGAACAACTACCAGTCCCAACCAGGTCAGGTAAGAAGACATTTATTGTACATATATGTATAGATATTTCTGTCTTCAGTGTAGAACATCATGAGCAAATCAGGGGTACCACATTAAGTTGATTTTATTAAAATCAAAGGCGTGAAACTTGTCATTTAAGTCAGCATAGGCAGCCTTATCACAGGTAATTAAGTTCCTGGAAATATTGTAAAAAACTCAAGAACCTCCATTACTACCTTTGAGGCCCTGTAGAAGTCTGTAGTTTGGCACTAGGGAAATTTCCAACTTAGCTTTACTGATTTAACATAGCAAAACCCTACAGGTAAACGTTATATGGCTTTATCAAGCAATAAACAAAGATATGTTTGCATATAAACATTATATATTATATATATATATATATATTATACACACATACATACACATACATAAACCATATACATGTATATATATTTATATCCTTCCCAGTTGTATTTCTTTATTGATCCCCTCTTTTTTAAGGGTTTAGTAAGATCTTCCATCCACAGCTGAATAGAAGCAAAAACTCAAGTCTGGGTGACTCCAGTTCCTCTCAGGTTTTCATATACTTCTCATGACTATCCTTCCTGGTGAGGTACTGGGACTTAAAGTTAATGTCTGATGCCTTCTGGGCCCAAAAGAGGGTACTCAATTCCCTGGGGAAATATTTGTTTCATGTTCTTTCTTTTTGTTTGTTTGTTTCCCAAATACAAGCTTATAGGCATTACCCAGTTGAAATGAATTGACTGAGAATGGATTCTAGTCTTATATACTTTTTTAAAACTCTAGGTAATTTTATGCTGTCAGACTCCAAAGATTGGGACTCATAGCTCCAAGGACACCATCTTGTCCTCCCTACGGTCTTGCTTTCTTTCCAAGCTCATCACCTTGTAGATCACACTCACTAGGTACTTTTGCTAGGCACTGGAACACACAGAAAGCAGGATAGAACACAGACCCTACTCTTGATAAACTCAAGCAATAGTTATAGACAGATAAACATACTTCCAATAGAACATGGCTAGTCAAGTAGTAGAAGTAGGTACACAATATTACAAGATAGGAATACAAGCCCGAGAAATCTTCATAGAGGCAGTGATACTAGTTTTGTGCTTAATCTTAAAGGGAGACAGGAAATTTTCTTAGATGAGAAGAGGAGGAGAAAAGCTGAGAGTGAAGAAGAGGTGTAAGTAGATTTTAAGCAGAAGGAATAACATAACATAAGAGTAAGGGCCAGCTGCAAAGTATAGCCTCCCATCCAATACCAGCTTCCTCATCCCTCATCTGGGTCTTCATAACCTGCTCTCAATCTCAGGTCTCACTGGTCCTTCCCTTCCTTCTTAGCCCTCCAGCCCCAAGGAAGCCTCAACTCTCCACTCTCTACCCACAGAACTCTGAGAAGGCCTATGTATCCTGTCCCAAAAGATTTTAGGATAAATGTATACTCTGAGGACAGAATATCCTTAGGGGAAAATCTGTCAACAAGAAGTGAAAGATTCCATTCTCCTGAATGTTTTCCTAGTTCCTTTAAAAAAACAAAAACAAAAACTTACCCTTATGCCACAGCTGCAGGACAAGTAACAAAATCAACTGTATTTAATATGCAAAAGCTTGGCTTGCATTAAAACTGCTGCAATCCCAGCAATAAAGAACTTTACAGGAAATTGTAATTAATGGATATATTCATTCCACACACACAAAAATTATTGAACATCTACTATATCCTTTAACTATTTCTTGTCTGGATTAAGTAGTCATATTAATTTTAGATTAATTATTGGAGTAGGGGTCACATAGTGGAGTAGATTGTTTTCCCACACTAATTTGAATATACATTTTTATCAAATAGAGCATCTTGAGGTACTGATAATCCATGGAACACATGTGGGGAAATTCTGATCAAGTCTGGATTTCTATCATTCATCTAATCATTCAGCTTCTACTTGAATATCCCCAAGGTAGCTCAATCAGAGGCAACTTATTTTATTGATCATTACTGTCATGGGTAGTGTTGGCTGAAATAATAATAGTGGTTATTATTATTACTATTATCCTGACCCCAAATCTGCCACCTTGAATCATCCTTTCCTTTGTCCTAGTTTTGCCTCCTAACCTTGATGAATTAGTAAAAAGCAAGATCTGGTATTATGGAAGTGGTGCCTAAATTAAACAGACTAAAACAGTGAAGAAACCAGATATTTTACATTCAAACTGAAGCTGGAAAATCAATGCATTGTTTCTCTTCACATTATAACATTCAAAACTGACTTATTTTTAAATGCATCAGATATGGCTCTTTAGCAGTATTCTATGCAAGTGTGGGTATCAAGGAGCCAGCCCCTGCTGCCTGAGAGTTCAGAAACTGTTTTCCATAAGCTAAGGGTGAGTGGTCTCTGTCTAGCCATAAAGATTGACCTCTAAGAACCTAAGAGACATCTTCGGATTTTGTTTCCTGAGAAGAAATCATGATTTCACATTTGGTCTAAAAACAGCCTTTTCCAACAAATATATCAACATCATTACAACAAAGCACAAACTTTCCTTGGAGACTGGAATTGAGCTATAGACATGAAGCCTGTACTAACAGCCTGAGAAATGCAACTTGCAGCTTCCAGTCATTGCTGGTCAAATGGAATTTAATGTGAGCTTGACGAGTATCCCGAAGGAGGAAAAAGGCACCCTCATTTTGCAGCCTTCATCAGCATTTGTTTCCGAATCACCCCAGTCTTTTCCTCCTATAATAATCAAATAATTCTCTAGCCTTTCATGATTTTTGCCGTATGTAACTTTTTGGATATCTAATTAACACTGTGATTTTTGTTCTACATATGTTGTGTAATAGTTGATTCTGCCCTATCCTTACAAAATATGTTAAGCTTAATAAATATATTTATGAGAATTACTTTGTATAGTCCTTATGCAATCAGCCATGCTGGGTATGATGGCCCAAGACGATAAAAACCCATTGACTTTTTGTAGCAAATTAAGTCTACCACCTAATCGGTGAACCCTGCTAAGCTTTTGAATTATGAGGAGAGCCAGAAGCTCAGTTAGAACACTCAAATGAATTATATCAATTCATAAACTTGTTCATGTCCAGATTTCATTAGCCACACATTAACAGCATTTTATGTTTATTACTGCTCTGACATAATCTATAAATAACTGAAATGCTAATCATAGTGTTCTGCCGGGCATCATCATTTAATCATAAAGAGATACATTATTATAAACTATAATAGATAATAACAAGTCTGGGTCAATGGCCGCATATTAAAAGATCACAATTATATCCTATAAGGGTATGTACCTCATACATTTGGTGACACATAGGTCCATATCTAATCACTTGCAAATGTTTCCCCTCTGACATACTTATAGTACAAGGTGACACAATTAAGAAAATATGCTTGTAAAACACTACAATCCTTGAGCATCAAAGTAAACAGAGAACAATTAATAGTGGGAGAAAATATCTTGCCAATGCCAGTTCAATTAACTCTTTATTGGTAGGTTTGTTTTTCAGTAGAAAGGGAATTCATGTTCCTAACATATGGGAGAACCAAAAAAAGAAAAAAAGAAGATGTGCAGCTTATCAAAACGTAACTAGAAAAGCTATTAAATAAAAGCTAAATTCAGTTACAATTGAGTTAAAATTGTAAAACAAAGCCTAACTACTGATTAGATCTTCTCCAAGTCCTATTAATGGTTTATTGCAAACTGTGACATAGTAATCTTATATTACATTATAAAATAATTTCATGTAGGAATATTCACACTTCTTCGCAAGAAGTAATAACTTTCAAACTCAGCAAAGCTACCAGTTTCGAATGACCCTGCTATTATTGTTCATGCCATGATGTTGTCATCACTGTTGTGTTTTGACTAGCTGATGACAGAGCACTGATCAAGTTTGGATATTGATTTAACAAGATGATGGGGTCATTACCTTGCTTATGTGGTTCCTGTGTTTTTGCTTCAGGAAAATATCCTGATGAAATACCAACTGCTTACACAAATAATTTCTAAAATAGATTACCAGGGGAAAGAGTTTTGAATGAGAAACGAGGCTGACCTAGAGTCCAAGAATTAATGACAGATTATTAAACTATTTTATGCTTAGAATTAGCCACTAATGTAAAGCCTTAGTTGAACAGGACGCAGAGACAGCGTCTGTCATTGCAAGCACTTGCACCTCAGAGCTCAGGGTGAATCGAAGGAGATAAAGAAAGGAATGTAAAACACTATGGAAACCAACCTCTGGAGACTTAATATTCTGATCAGCTCACCTCCGAACATCTGGCTCTTAAATGTTCAAGCACAAAAACAAGAGAGCTAATGAAAGCAGCACATATTATCTCTCCCATCAATGTACCTCACAAACACCTGCTAAAATTAAAACAAATTGAATCTTGATTGCTGATTAAGTACCCCTTCTTTAGCTAGATATTCTGTCATTATTTGCCCTGGCGCACAATGCGTAAACTGATGAATGGCGAGTGGTGGGCTGCGGCAGCAAAGGTGGATACAAGGCGATTCAAAGTAGATGAATATAAATGGTAGCAGATTAACTTTGTGTACTCTAACCCAGCAAAAAAGTGAGTTTTCACCCCCACACCACCCTCCAAGAATGAAAGTGCTAAAACTGCATTGAAAATAGAAAGGTGAGTCTGTGCATTATAATACACCGCCTCCCTCCAGCAAAGTTCCTTGTAAGTCAGGGCTTGCTGCGTTTAATTTACTCACCACAGCCTGGCGACTGAGCTTAAAAAGTACTTTTGACCTGTATTACTGACTGCTTTTGTTCAGTTTCTTAGCTGGTGCAAATGCTTTTTTTTTTTTTTTTTTTTTTGCTTTGCTTTTTATTTATTTATTTTTTGTATTTGCAAACCTTTCCAGACACAAGCCGGTAATACCAAAAACAGAACCTCCCAGGACACATTTGGTTTGTCCATATCTGAAACAAATACTTGGACTGTGGTTAAAAAAAAAAAAAAAGTTACACAATTTACTGCCAATAAACCAAGAGACTATTCAACATGCACATTTCAGTTAGAATAAAAATACCCATTCGAGTTTTCATCACACATATATAAATACCTTCCTATGCGAACACTGATGACAGATGTGTGGCTAATCTACCATGTTAACTTCATTTGAGAAACTGTGGTTTTGTTCAAACTTTATTAGCTAAACTCGAACTGATCCTGATAAGTTTTAACTCAACATTTTACCTGGTTCAAGTATATTTCCAGAATTCATACAACTCAACAGTTCCTCTGTATTTGCAATACATTCACATAAATTTCCTGTGAAAATAATCAACTTGTATTTGTTTCAATGTCTTTCAATTAAAACAAACAACAAAAAAAGGAGTGGAGTGAGAGAAAAATAGCAGTGTGTAAATCCTTTCTAACACTACAACCTACACAACCTGGTTTCATTTATTTATTTATTTATTTGACTAACACGCTAAGGTCACAACAGCACATATGTTTGGCATATGCATTTCATCATTGATGATTATACTCTACTCAAAAAGTAGCTGCAAAATGATAGTTATGTCAAAGGGCTAGGTTCCTCTAAGATCTCCTATTGGGCATTAAAACAAAAGGAAAGAAATGTCCATGAATCACTTATTGTTCCTTGACTTTTTTTCTTATTGCATTCTAAATTATTTAAATATACTATTAGGCATCATATTGGAAAAAACAGATGTTTTCTAATTATGAACTGATTTTACAGTGTGATGGTGTCACATATTTAAATTACAAATACACATTTTTAGCATTCCAGCTGTGCTTTACAAGAGTTTAATTTGCTTCTTCTGATATGTCACATTGCACCTGCCTTTTTAAAACTCCTATAAATGTAAAACATTACTCAAACACAATTATTAAGACATGTTGAAGAATTCTAAAGATTCTGAACAGCTTATAGAAGATGAATTTTATATAAAGATTCAATAATGAATCTACCAAATGTGTATTTGGAGTAACATTTACAAATATTTTTAGAGGAATATAAATTTGGACTGATGATCTGTATATGGATATATGGATATATAGTAGAATATAGAATTTGATTTTATTTGTATAGCACCTTTCCTATTAACTATATCTTCAAGCACAATGATACAAACTTGAGTTTAAAATACCTGCTGTGCCTTAACAACATGAAAATAAAAATTCAGCATCTATTAAGAACTTAAAGAGAACTGTTATTGGATGGGAAGTAAGAAGGTACTTTGCCCAGAGCTTGAGCATTAGTTACATTATTATTCTTTTTTCTTTTTAGGGACAACTCTATGATACAATCGGATTGATCAATCATTTCAGAAAAAAATTCTAAATATTGAGAATTTAAATTAATTAAAATTTTTCTATAAAATCAATGACCAATGAGTTAACAGTGATGGACCCATTTTTCCTAGATATGAGGTAGGGTTTCCTAGGTGCACTTGAGTTTGGTGTGAAACATTCGACCCACGTAAATTTCAGTGATTTCCCAGGATTTAAATTGTCATGCGATGAATGTTAAAACAAATAAATCCACATACATATGTGAGTGAAGATACATCCATAGGCAAAAGAATGAACAACTAACTAGGTCTTCATATGAGGTTTTATAAAAAAAATACGGAAATGGACTATATGCTTTATTTCTGAGATCCACAGAAATATTTTAAACTTTAAAATAAATAATAAATTCAGAGAAATTCATCTATATGTATAATCTATATATAAAATCATATAAAGGAATATTTCTTTTATACTTCTTATACACATACAAGAGGTATTATTTCCCAGTATACTCCCTAGAAATAACAATTATTGTTTCAGAAATGTATATTCATATTAAAAATGACTATGAGAGAACAGCTGAAGAGGAATAAACCAGATGTAAGTTATTCACCCAATCTTGTTGTTTCAAAATAAGAAAAAGAAGCTTTTCCTCAACACAATTTTGAAGAATTGACATGTTTAAATGATAGTGTGGGGTCGTTTTTTTCCTCTTTCTCTATTTTCACAATAATGGCTGACAATAAACCATTTATAACTCTTTAAGATCTTAATATGGCTAAATGATTTATTTCTGTAAAATCTGATTTCACTGTCCTCAGAATAAAATATTCAAGACAAAGCCAATAAGAGTGTATACACGGTGAAACTGGACCTCCCAGCCACCTCAGTGTGAGTAGCAAGCATAACGGTGAATTGACTTTTTTTTAAAGAGAAGTCTAAAGATTAAATGAGGATGATAAAAGTATTACGGTAATAAATTTTACTGGCAAACAAATAAAATCACATTGTAAAACCTTTCCAAAAAAAGACGCTTCAACTGCAATGCATAATCATATATAAAAACCTAAAATGGAAATTTCTATCCATTAAAGTGTGAACAGGCTAATTCAGAATAAATGGGAGGGCATTTGGAAAGATAAAGTGTTCAGCCAGCTCTCCTACTGAACAAAGACCTTATTTTAATCATAAGGTTATTGACTGCAAAGCAAAGTGTTTCTGCCAAATACAGAACTTTCAAAATGGCTCAGCCATAAGTCTTATTTTCATAGGGTTTAATGGTCTGTCACAGCCAGAGACTGTCTCTCTTGACCAGATTTCTTTTCTTGAGTCTCCTGGGCCATCCGTCCTGCTCTCTGGGCTCAGCTTTCTGGGTGAGTTTTAAGTAGTCCTTCTGGCCCTTAGTCAGCTCCTGAGGTCTAGGGAGCCACCTGCGTGAGCAGGACAGGTAAACTGGGTGGTATAAACCTTGGCCCTTTGGCTCTGGTTACCAACTGTTGGGCTGCACCACACAGGCCTACATGCCCTGTACTTGCCCATCCTCAAGACTGAAGAAAGAGCCCGGAGTTAGTGACAGAGACATCATTGGTTGAATGGCTCAGAGGATCTTACATGTTTGAAGCAAGGTCCTGGAGCGACACCCCACCAAGTCCTCGCTCCTGGGGGGAGGGGAAGGTTACCAGTTATAGGGGAATTGATGGCAGGTTGCCTTATCAGTTACCAGGGAAACTAGCAGAGGGGCACATCCCTCACCATCCTTTTGATAAGCTATCATGGTGGAGATGTTCTGATCTAAAGGCTAGAATGATCACTAACTGGGGCCGGAACAAGTATGTAGGAAGATCAGTCGTGTGAGCAGGGTGTAGTTGAAACAGGCCCTGGTGCAGCAGGGGATGTACAGAGAGCAACAGAATAGCCATCTTGGGTGGCCTGACCATACAACCCTTATCTACATACCACTTCCCAAATCTTCCTCCTGATTCTAGATTTGGCTTCATGTTTCCCACCATTTAAGTGTGGCCATCTCAAGGTTGGAAGACACTAAGGTGCCTTTTGATTCCTCCCAATCAGGGAGCCCAAGGAATAAAGGAGGGAGACTCAGAGGAGGGATCCCAATTGTGCTTTGAAAAGGAGTTCTAGATTAAATACGTACAACAGCAGGCAATATTTAATTCTTTCTGAAACTGACAACCAACACTACATTCAGTCTGCCATGAAATGACAGTGACAGACCTCAGTCTAAGTGGGAGAGTCTCCTGCAGTTGCAGAAACAGCTGCTCTATTCTGAACAGGGACAAGAATGTGAATTCAAAAGCTGCATGCATGAATGAGAGATATCTTTAAGAATGGCTCCCTTGGGATGCTCAAAACTTGAGAATCTAAAGACAGTTTTCCTGAAATGTTATTCTCAACACAGAGCTGAGACTTCAGTGAATAGATTATTTAATTTAGGGAATAAGCAGGTTAATAAACAGAATTGCAAAGATCTTCCAGATATCATCAGCTGACCCAAATCCCAGATCCTCAGTTTCATAAAGCTCCCTGCCAATTCCCATTTATACATTCCTTTTATTCATTATGCATGGTAAGTCCTCTAGATTCTCTAATATGAACATAACAATTGTATCCAATATTCTCACATGAATGATACTGAGGCCACCACCCTTGGATCCTCAGAGAAGCCTTGGTTCTGATCCTCTAATGGCCACTTTATACTGAAGGTGTACTCTCTGCTCACTGTTTTATCTTCAGCCCTTGGGGAGCTTCTCTTTACGGATCATACTATGTATGTTTCTGTGTTAGGTTAGGGGTTATTCAGGGGCATCCAATTTACCCTTCTCTTCATACCCTTGAAACACAGAGGGAAAAAAGACAAGTTGTTATAGCTGTGGAAACCAGATATATTAATAAATAATCTGACATACTCCAGGAGAAATTTCATGTCATCCAAAAATGATGACATTTTTGACATTTTACCCTTTTTTAGAGGGTAAAAAAGTTGGGGGGTTTTGTTCACCTTCACTGTATACCTCTTTTCAGCAACATGGTGGCCCTGCTGACCACAGAATCAGGAACTGAGTAGAAGTTGTTTTATGAGATAACCACAGCTTATCCATTTTCACTGTGCCACCCCATCCTCAACCCCTGTCAGTCCCTCCGGTCCTGTGTTCTTTCATAGGCTTCAATTTTAGTAAGACATTACACAAAGGGGTGCAACAGGCAGTGACATAGTGCATCTAAGATAGAAGTGTCTGAATCAAAAAGAGTCCTAGAAGAGATGCTGTTTGGATGTTACAGATTTTATGTATTACTTCTGGAATGAGAATATCTGAATGATGCTTAAAAGTATTCAAATTGAGATAACCAAAACAGAAAGCTCCTCCCCAGTTCAAAAGAATGTCACAAGATAGATGATTGTTTGATACTGGACTGTTGGCCATAAGCTTGAGATCTGAGAGGAATTCTGATAACAAGGAAAACTGTGGTGCTCCAAGAAGAATTCACTGACCGGGCATGGTATAGTCACAAAACCTGATCTGGATGATCACATCTCACTCTTGGATAAGCAAACCAACCCAAAACCGTTTAGCAGAAGATTCTCCAACATAAACTCAGAGGACAACAGCACAGAAAAGACAGAGAAAAAGCACAAAAAAGGGCTTTTTCCTTAATTAAAGAAAAAAATCATCTCAGTGTTTCCAACAAAACTTTAGAAAATCTGTCCTCAAAAGAAAGAGATCAATGATAAAATGATCAGGAAACAGACTGGTTTGAAAAGAGAGTTGAGATGCATGTGTAGGTGATAAAGGAGTTGAATGAATTAACAAAAGACTGAAAGGGATCCAGAATTCTGTTATGAATGAATCTTCATTAAAGAGGAAATGCATAGACTGTGTGGAAAAAATACTGGTCACTGACATTGAAGCCAATACAAGGTACATTTCTAGAGGCTAGAGAAAAAGAACAACAAAAAATAATGAGTCGGGAAACAAAGACTATAGGAGTCAGAAAATGGAGAGCCCGCATATGGACACCTATAAAAAAGGGAGGAAGGGGGGTCTAAGAATATAACAATATCCTATTTGTATCTGAAAAGAAATATAGGTTACTTAACAAACTGAAAAAGTCAAGCTGGTCATACACTTCTGTTAGGCTTCATTAAATAGTACGTGACTATGAGACAATGTCTACACAATTTTATGGGGAAACGTTTGTGACCCAAGAATTCTATATACGAGCAATTGTGGTACATACACAAAGGCAACAAAAAGATATTCTCAGACACGTAAGGGCTCAGAAAGTATATAACCCATATGTCTTTTTTTAAAAAGAAATTACTCGAAGGTATATTTAAGCTGAGAGAATACTCAAAATTTTTTTAAATGCAAATAGCATAGTATTGATATGAAATAAATGGTGGTAAATAAATGCAATATTAAATCTAAATTTTTAATGTAATTATTAGGATGAATTAATATTTTTCAAAATGGTTCTTGTGAGAGAAAAATGATATTTTTTTAAAAAATATCATTATTTAACATTTATTATCCAGATCTAACACCTGAGATATAGTAACACAAACTGGGAAGTGATTTAATGAAAGGAAAGTAGTAAAAGGCCATTTCCTCATCTTACATAGTGGCTAATCAAAAACAGCCTTTTCTCCATGCTGGTAATTAGAGAAATATAGGCTCAAGAAGTTCTTTTTTTTTTTTTTTTTTTTTTTAATGTAAAGGTAGTTACTACTGTTAAAAACAATTGTATACCTAATAAATAACAAGGGGAAAAAGCAAAAAGAAGGAAGAAATGAGGAAAGATGTAAGGAAAGAAAGAAAAAAGAAACAATCTATAAAGCAACAGAAACAAAAGAATCAGAAAGCATAAAAATGTTTCCAACAAATGTGAGATACAATTACCACACCAATTATTAATACAGAGAACTATTTTAAACAAAATATTTGAGATTGGGATAAACCATTTTGGATGTATGCTCCTAATAGAAACACCGTTAAATCAAAAGGACCAAGAAAGATTAAAAAGAAAAGGATATCCTTCAATATCACACAATCACAATAAAAACAAAGCTGGGGTCACAACTATAATATTAGACATAGAAGAATTAGAATTAAACACTTAAATGGAACAAAAAGAATCATAATATAATGGTAAAATCTGCCATATAATTATAATAACACCACCACCAGCAATACAGTTTTATACTTTGAATAATATAGTATCTAAGTTTACAAAGGAAAAAGTATTAATTGTAGTGGGAGACATTATGCTAAATTTAAATAAGAAGTAAATGATTTAAAGAACTTAAGGAAATGGTACGAACAATCTATCACTTATTAACTGCTTACTACGTGTCAGGCATTGTGCTAAGTTCTTTACTACATAGCTCATTAGATCTTAACAACTCCATAAGGTGGGTTTATGACCTTTCTCACACACTGAGAAACAAAGACCAAGACTTGCATAACTTGCTCAGCTTCATACAATTGGTAGTGACAAAGATGCACTATGTGTGTCTCTTAGAGGAACTGAAAAGAAAGTTCTAGAAAATGGCCAAATATAAACTAAATATACAAAAATGAATCCTTTTCTTCGATAACAGAAAACAAAATAGAAAAAAAAAAAAAAAAGATAGGTTTTTCAAAGTGCAACAACAACATGGAATTCTCCCCAGCGAAAACTGTAATTAAAAACAAATACTCAGGAACAAATGAAGACTACTGTAGCTCGTCACTGAAAATCATAAAAGAATACACAAATAGGCCTTTTGTGTCTCAGGTATAGAAGACTGAATTTTGTAAGGGTGTCAATTCTTCTCTATTTCACGGGTTTAGTGTTATTACAATGAAAATCTCTGCATTTTTTCTAACTTGCCAAAGTGATTTTAGAATTCAGTTTAAGAAGAAATATAAGACCTTCTCTAGACTTATGCTGTGTGTCTGGTGAGGGCAGAGACACATCTATCTTGCTGCCTAGCAGCCCTAGTCCAGAGGAGGAACCCCATAAATATTTATGGAGTGAAAAATAGCTAAGAAAATTTTGAAAAATATTCTAATTAATGTTCCTAACTAAATGAAACTAATGTTTCTAACATGCTAACTAGTAAGTGAAAACTTGCTTCAATAAAGGTTAGCATCTTTGATACAGAAAAAAATTCAAGTTGATAAGAGGAATACAAAAAGTTTTGATGGTTCCAAGGAAACTGAAATAAAAATAATTCGTTTATAGGAATAGTCATTCAAGGGTTATTAATAATAGTAAAAAATGAGTCTCTATCTAATGATAATAGAGCAGTAAAATTAATTATATCATGCCCAAATAAAGAATAATATACAGCCTTTTAATATACTATTGAATATTTAATGCCTTTTTTTCAGTTCATTCTTTCTATAAATGCTTATAATGTAATGGTAAAAGAAAAAGCAAAATATGAGTATAAACAAATCAAGGCCCGATTTAAAAAAAAAAAATATATATATATATATACACATAGAGAGAGAGAGAGAGAGAGAAAGAGAGAGAGATTTGAGAAGCATTTAAAAAAATATAGAAAAGAAATATATTGAAACACCAACCATTATATCTGGGTTGTAGAATTACCCATTATATTTTATTTCCTTATTTATATATTTTTAGATTTTCTATATTGTCTGTAATGAGTTTACTGAATCTTAGAATGAGAAAATAATCCTCTAAAGACTAGTTTATTCAAGGTAATAGAGCCAGATTACTAAAAGTAAAATAAATCTGGCCTTACTTTCTATTTTGGTGTCTCCAAATTTCAGGGGATGTCAATTTCCATATGCTGTCAAGTTCTAAGGAAAATCTGATATTCAATCTGTGGAACCAAAATAGGAACTTTCTCCAAAAGTAATGTTTTCTACAGTCTCTCTTATACTCTTCACCTGAGACTCAAAACATGAAGTTGAAAATATCTGTGTTTTTCAAAAATGTGAGCAGTTTAAGATAATTTTTAAAAACACTCTTATTCTCTCAATACTTTTGCAGAGGATATAAGAAAAAAAGTTTTGATTGAGATAAATGTCCAGGAAACACACAGAGACATTAAAAAAAAAATAGTAATCAAACAACTTCTCAACAACAGGATTATCAAAACAATAAAAACCCTCATTAGCAATACAATGCTTAGAAAATACAGTATATCTTTAATGCCATTGATGCTCCCTAATATTTAAACCAAAACAAAACAATAACAACAGAGATATCTAAGAATTGCAGCAGCGGCTTCTCACTGGTGTTCATTGACTGGAACACCATACCTTGCCAATGAGACTTGAACTAAAGATCATTTCACCAACTAAATTGAATCACCTTTGGAAAATACCAGTGTGTAAGAAGAGAAACTAACAAAGTAAGTTTCCACTTGTTTCTGGAATTTTTAGCAAGAGAATAAATGACTTGGATTATATATTCTAAACCCTTAGAAGAAAAGAGAATCAGGTGTCAATAGTCCCAATAAAGGATTGGTAACCTTTAATGAGATTTTGGTCATGTATGTAGAACTATATCCTCATTTCAACACTTGTTGACGAGTCGATGCCGATGAGTTCATTTTAGGGATATATAACTTAACAAGTTGTCAGGCTTAAAATAGAAGCATGAATCTTACCCACGAGTCTCCATTTTTAATGGGTAAGAGATGTAGTGGCCTTCGAAGCTTCGGGATACGAAAGCCTGGACCAATGCTTTTAGGGACTGACTCTTGGTACACACTCACAGGCACAGGAATTGCCCTGGCCACCACCCCAATGGGATGGTCTACAATGGGAAATCTAATTTTCACCCAGCAGAGCTCTGCAGGTGCGGAAACCCTTGAACAATGTAAAGCCAAGATTAACAACAGTACTTTTAAAAAACTAACTTACCGAGTTATACGGTGCACTTATAGTTCGCCATTACATGATTTAATGTGATTCGCACAACTGCTCTGACGCTTGAGCAGGAAAGGCATTATTCCCATTTTGCAGTTGTGATCACCAGAGCTCAGAGGCATCAGCAGCTGATAAGATCTTACAGCTCAGACCGTGGGCAGGCCTAGAGCCTGGGCCTTGGGAGGCCTTTTCTAGTGTTCTTTCCACTAAACCATGTGGGTTTTCAAGGAAACAAGCTTCCAAATAAGGCCCTTTCTACTCTCCCTTGGGTAACTTTAATAAACTCAGTGTAAAACAAACAACAAATTGGCTGTTCCCAAGCAGATGGTACTGCTCAGCTATGGTTAAGCCAGGAGGCCTCCAACATGCCCAACTTGCACAGACATTACTTACTTACTATTTTCTCATGCTGGTGAAGGCAGACAATTCACATGCAGAGTCCTATTATCATAGCACGGCCACAGTCCTGCACATTGCCCTCAAGGCTCAGGCCAGCTCACATGTAGAAGAGGAGGGTATGGGACAGGGCCAGGGACACAGTGGTGCCAGCAAGTCCTGCCCCAAAGGCAAACTCCCAAATCCAGACAGGATGGAAAAAGGCAATGGGGGGGCCAACACCCACTGGTGGGTGGAAAACAGGTTACAGCTGTGCCACAAGGTAATAATGGCTATAAAATTTTGTAAAAATACAAAATTCTTATTTGGAACTTTTATGAAAATTCAATATTTAATATTTTCCCCAATACTTGGTTTTCTTTTCCTTACTGGAATTAAAGAAAAAAAGGAAATGTACTTAGTTTCTTATTCGCCAAGCATCGTATAGACTTCTCCAAATCCCTTTCAATATACCCTGATACCATGCAAATATTATTATATTTTCTATATTGTGAGGTGAAAAACTTTGGAAAACATTGGCCTCGAGGCTGTTCATCAGTCCTCATGAAGGTGGAACAACTCAGTGGAGGAACCGGGGGGATTGGTGACATTCATTCATTTATTAAATGATTAAATCATATTTATGGAGCACCTGTTATGTGTCAGGCATAGTTTTAGGTGCTGAGATACAACAAAGAACAAGACAAAGCACTTAATCTCACGGAGCTTAAATTTTAAATAAAGGAAACAGGGCAGTGAAAACACACACAAGTAATGTCAGGTAGCTGTAAGCACCAAGAATGAAAATACAGTACAAAAGGATCAGAGGTGAAAGAGTGGCCACCAGGGGTGCTATGTGAGATGGGGGTCAATGGGGAAAGACTGAAGGAGGCTGGCAGGGAGTAAGTATGTGCAGGCAGTAGGAGTAGGATACTCATTGTCCCTGAGGGGGGGTTTTCTTGGTTGTTCAAAGAACAGCAAAGAGGCCAGGGAAGCTAGAGCTGAGAGAACAAGGGAGAATGTGCAGGGCATAAAATCAGATTATAGGAGACCCAAACAGACAGTTAGCATACAAAAAAGTTGTAATAAGGCCCTAAGGAGCAAGCTAAGCCGGATAACTTCCGGTACAGCCCAGGAGTCATAGCAATACATGAGCATCCCTGTACCCCGCCTTAGACAGGTCTTGGTCTCTTTCCCCCAACTGTGACAGCATCTGCCAATAAGCCCTTCCGAGTCCATTCATCGCCCATACAACCATATCCACTGGGGTGACCGCCACACCTCCAGTGGCTGCCCAGAGATATACTCAGGAGAATAAAATCTCCACACCTACGGGCCCATGGCAATATGAAGCCATCCCATGCTCTGAAACATGCTCTGTTCCATTCTTGTGCATGCTCAACTCTAAAGACACTAAATTTATTTGCAATTTCCAACCAGGCTATGCCCTGTCAAGTCTTCTGACACACCAGTTCTCTCTGCTGTGATGCCTTCTCTCTACCTACCCTGAGCCCTGCTCGTAGCTGTCTTCAGAATTCCTATTCATTCCTCACACCCCACTTAAATATAACTCCTCTGAGAAGCCTCCACCCACCACTCCTGAAAAATTAGTTCCTCTTAGCACGTACCTACTCACCTACTCTCATTCTATTCTCTTCATCCAATTTCTATAAATGGCCAAGCATGTGCCAGAATCCTGGGACTAAAGTATGAAGATGAATAAAATATAGTTGTATTCTGGAAGGATTTGTACTCTAGTCAGAGACAGATCAAAATAATTTCATATTACATTATTATTACATAAAATGCTGCAACATGAAGTGCTCTGGGAAGATAAACTTTCTTTTTCTTTTCTTCCGGGGGGAGGGGAGGAACCAGGTTGTCAGGAAAAGCATCAAAGGAGGGACATTTGAGTTGGATCCAGAGGATGAATGGAGACTCACTATGTGAATGAGAAAGGGCAAGACACGCGCCAGGAGGAAGCAGCAAGAGGACAGGGGAGGCAAAGTGAAGGTGCCTGGCATCTTCAGGGGAGAGTGAGTAGTACAGGATGGCTGAGCTCCGCTGGGGGGTAGAAAGGCAGGTGGCAACAGGTTCTGAAGGACCAAGAATTACTGACTAGGCTTGAAACCAGGAAGTGACACTATGAGATGAGAGTTTTAAAAGAAAAAGAACTCTGATGGCAATGCGTAAGATGAGGTGAAGCACGGACGCAAATTGTACTGAAATTAAGCTAAAGCTTTTTGTATTTCATTTTGTTTTGTTTTATTGATCTAGTAGAATTCTCAAGAGCCATAAGAGTGTTTCTCTGTATATAACAGTCTTTCAACGTTTGTTAAATGTCATGAGTGAATGAATGAATGAGTAAATGAATGAATACATACATTCATGGGGATGGGGAACTCTTTTTTTTAATTTGAAGAAAATCTAATCCAGGAGTCAAGTTTCTTGAAATTGTGATGTCGAGATTATGTTGAAATGATTTATCCCGCCTCATTATGGAATCAGGTGTTTCACATAAGTGGTTACTAGTTTTGCAAAGAGCTTAAGTATTCATTTCCTAACACCAAAAAAGTGTTTTTAAATTCCAATCGAATTCTTTCAAGGCACATTTTTTCCCTTCAAGTAGAAGCCATAGAACTGAATTTAATTTTTTTCTTAGAAGATTCAAGCTCATGGAAATCCACTGCAGCACACTGAGGTGGCATGGTAAAGCAGAATGACATCAGATTCTGGTAAAATTCTGGTACTGCCACTTATGAGCTATAGTGGTTTTGATAATTTACAACCTCAGCTTGAATTTGCTCATCTATAAAATGGGAACACTGATACCTAAATTGTGGAATTAAGTTAGATGCTGTATGAAAAAGCACCTGACACACAGTAGGTGCTCCAGAGGCTATATTTATCAATATTAATGCAGCTATGAATTTTTCAGCTTTATATTTTCCCCAAATATCAGGCTATCAGCTATCATTTCTGATGCCATTTGTCTGCATCTAACAGATGCTTCTTTCCTCAATCCTCTTTTTAATAAGCTATTTCTAATTTTCTCTAGTTATTACCAGATAATGTATGCCCCTTCATAAGCATGGATAAAGCCACAAGTGTCTGAATGAAGGAAGGACCAGGAAGATCATAGTTTGGGTGAAAAGGTTTTGTGGAAGCCAACTGGAAAGCTCAGAAGCCTAGCTTGTCTACTTCCCAATTCTGAATTGTGTCCTAAATTGTTAATAACAACAGAAGCCTATCATCCCCACAATACCTGAGATGCAATTATGTAGAAAGTAGAAAGCCACAAAGCTAGATTGTTTGCAGCACATTATCTCTTGACAAAGGTACAAAGGGTTTGAGGCAAAAAAATAATTCATTAACAATTTAAAATGAAAACAAAAAGTTGACATGAGAAACCAGAAGGAAGAACAAAGGCCCTAGATTACGATAAAAGACTTCAATCACTGTCTAGATAAAGGAGAAACAGAGTTTATTGGAAGTAATTTAGTGACTACTTATGGAATTACAATAAAGGTGACAAAAATCCCAGAATTTGTAAGGCAAATGTAAATATAAATATAAATCAATTACTGGCTTATTATTTCATTAAATTGAAGATGGAAAGGACCAATTCTTGAGTCACAGCGTTTGCCTCCTGGGGTCCTAGATAGCTTTCCCTGTCAAATTGAAATAAAAAAGATAAATAAACATGAGAAATTAAGAATGTCAAAGTATATGAAGGGAAAAGGAAAGAAAGGGGAAAATGATGTCTCACAATTATTATCCAGGCTAAGAGAAACATAATTACTTGATCATAAAGTCAAGATAATCTGGTTTTCTTTATGAGTTCCCATTTTATTAATGAAAGCAAGGTAACACCTTATTGTACCCGGGTGAATTAAAATGCCTGTTTGAAGAAGCAATCCTCCATAGGGGTCTTTAATAGAATCTGTGAATGGTTCTAGAGCCAGATAATTTAGCTGTAAAAAGGCAATATTAATATTAACCTCTCCATGTGCACAGACCTACCTTGAGGGGCATAGGGACAGGGAAATGTTAACAGAATGAACCAGGCACATCATTTCTTTTTTTAAAAAAAAACCTTAAACTCTTTCAGGGGCAAAAATTGGATAAACCTCTTCTACAACATTCACTGCAACATTCACTGTTATCCCTTCATGCCTCTTGCTCCAAACAACACTGACCAGCAATTCCGTGCATATGGTGCTGCTCACATTATTTTCTGACTTTGTATTCAGGGCACGTGACTTGTAAGAAGTCTAATAGAAAAGCATTTAATCAAAATAAACAGAATAGAAAACGAACTTCCAAATGCAGAAGTCTCAACAGGAGCCATGAAAACACATTTCCAAATTAGAGGCTCAGTGGGGCCCTCCCCCGGCGACTATGAATTAACAAAATAAAAAGAGATAATTCAAGGGAAGAGGCAAATGTACTTTAATGGAGCAACTGGTCAGTTGGTGAGAAATATAGGTATAACAAATGGTTCTTCTCTTGGCTCTAGACTTTTAGATAGTTTTTTGTGGAAATGCCAATACATTTCACTCTCTCTCGTTATAACTCCCATCACCAATACCATCTTTGCTCTGATCACCACCTTCCTGATTATTGCAAACCTCCTAGTGTTGCCGTCTCCAAACTCTTCTTATCCATTCTTGGTAGCCCAGACAGATTCCTCCTCCTGATTACCCACTCTATGCATGTCACTCCACTACTCAACTGCTCACCATTATTTACTGAACTCCTAGTCGAACTTCCATTAGCTGCTATACATATATATATATATGACCTTACATCATAAGAACTCTACATTTCCAGCCTTCTAAGTCATTAATACTCAAACATGGATTTCCCTAAATTGTATGATTTGCTATTCCCCAAGTGTCTCCATGCTCTTCATACTCCAGTTACATTTTCCCAACATTTAGGTTTTCTCCTTTATCCCCATCTCCACATATTAAAAGCCTACTAGTTCTTCAAGCCCTAATTCAAATGCCACCACTTCCTTGATGCTTCCCCCTAATTATTCCACAAAGAAGTAGGCTCTCCTAACTCCCGTAGCTTTTTTGATACTTATCAAATTTCACCTTGTGTTATAATTATTTATAAATATATTCTATTTCCTTTCCCCCACCTCACTAAGATAAGTCCTTGGAAGATGCAGTTTAGCCTAGCTGGAAAAAAAAAAAAAAAAAAGCAGGTTTTTCAGTCCAACAAAGCTGAGTGTGATACCAAGATCTTTTACCAATTAGCTGTACAAACTTAAGGAAGGAATTGGCTTTGCTAAATTGTTTGCTCAACTGTAAAACTGGTGATAATTATGCCTGCCTTAATTCATGCTATAAGAATGAATAACATTGTATGTAGTGTTAGCACAATGAGAGGCATACACTAAGTGCTTAATAAATGATAGCTATGGTTAGTATTGAAAGTGGACACTGTTTATTATCAATCTTTGTGTTTGACAGAGCAAATAATAATTAGCGTGCCTTGCATATGCTAGGTGTTCAACAAATGTGTGTTGAATGAAAGAGTGAATGAATGAGTGAATAACTCAAAGATTATTTCTGATCTCAGTGAAGACTCTCAAAAGTTAGCAGAGAAGCCTAACCAGAGGTGGAAGATGGTTACCACATTCTTTTCCTCTGAAAACATTACCAGGACCGTCTTTAACTAGATGAAGACAAATTAGCAACCCTGAATATCCAGTCCAATAGAGTAAAATCAAGGTTCTGAATAATCTAGAAGAACAATCCATCCAAAAACATTTAAATTTGGTGTCACAATGTGGTTTTGGTATTTGTGTTGAATTTGGGAATAATTTATTTTAGAATTTACAAGCCAGATAACTGTTCCATATGACTCTCAGCTTATAACTTCTTCTTCCTTTCTTCCCAAGAGGAACCTCCCCTCCCCATACGACAAAACAAGGCACTTGCTTAATAGGAGTTTATTTTTTGCTTTGGATATTTACTTGGCTGTATATGTTTCACAACTGCGCAATGTTGAGGGAAAGGTAATTGTGGCAGATTGCATTTTCCAGAAATGACCACAGCAATGTTTGAAGTCCTACATCCTCTTTCAGAATCTTCTCGCTCCCCATGAAGAGATGAAGTCTGTCTCCGCTTCCCTTGAACTTATGAGGCTTATGGCTGCTCAGACCAGCAGAGTGGAAGGAAGTGATGTGTTATGACCACCCAACTCAAAAGGGTACAGCTTCTGCCCAGGTCTCTCTCAGCATGTTTTGAGGAAGCCCATCCGACACACACCACACAGAGAGGTCACATGCAGGTGTTCTGGTCAATAGCCCCAGCTAAGTTTTAGCCTGCAGTCACCATCAACTGCTAGACATATGGAGGGGGGACAAGCTGTCCCCACTGTGCCCTGACTGAATCTCTGACCCACACCATCAATAAGCCTAATAAATAACTGTTTTATGCCAGTAAATTTGGGGATGATTTGTTATGCAGCCATAGTAACTGGAACGGTAATTAGGTATCTTGTTGTTTTCTAAGTGTCCAGCTGGATTGTAGGTTTCGTGAGTAGGGGAAAAATGAAAGGAAACAACAGATGAGGTGAACAAGTTATTTTAAACGCTTAGTAAGATTGATTAGCATGTCAAAAATGTGGCAAGTCCATCCTTGGACAGTTAAAAGTTAGCTGTAAAAACTGGAGAAATAAATGAGGTGTTGCTCTACATATACACTTACAGGAAGCCAGAAAGAGACAAAAGGACAACAGCAAACAATCCAGCAAACCAGCAACATGCAGAGCTAGCTAGCCCAGTACCCTCAATAATATAGCAACTGTCCAAAAAGTCCATTTTTGCTTTTCTGAGAGTTTTGAAGTGATTTTTGAAATAAAGCTGGATAACCATTAGGGCTTTTCCCACTTTTCTCTTATTTCATTGTCTAGCATGAAGTCTCTTTTTATCATAGCACATGAGAAATCTTAACTCTTAGCTAAGACCTGAGAGTATTAGTGGTACATGTCCAACAAAAAGCTGCACACATATCTGGAAGGAACACTAAGGCCTTGTCTTTTCTCAGTTGCTATTTTCTGGCCCATAAAATATTATTCCCATTACATAGATCAGACAAGTGAAGGCCAGAGGAATTCAGTATCTTACCAGGTTATACAGCTACTAGGAACCAAGGGCTAAAATCCAAGACCACTTTCTTTTCTTGTCAGTTTTTCTCTAATGATACTACCTCTCAACAGAAGGATGAATGATAGTTATACTATGTAAACAAGAATGTGAACTTTCTTATCTTTCTAATAAATCAAATAAAATTGATCAATGTGAACTATTTCCTCTTCTCCAGGTATATGGACTTCCATCCCACAAATTTGCAGCCAGGAAGGCAAAGGGAGGCTGCTATTTCTTTACAAAAAGGCTTGGAGAAGTTAACCCTCTCTGCTTCTCATTCCCCAGGAAAACCGATGGAGAAGGTGTCATCCCTGTACAGTTTGTAGAGCACAGTTAAAATAAGTGGGTTTTGGGGTTTTGTTTTCGTTTTTTTGTCATCTGTCTTCCATGTCAGTCTTGTCTGTCTACCTTGTTGCTTTGATTAGTTAAACAAGAATCTTCTTTTTAGGCTCTGATACATCTAATAGTTTATCTGTTTTCTTGCATTCAAAACAGAAAGAAGGGAAGGGAAGAGAAAAGAACAGAAGAGAACAGAAAGTCATCTATGGTCTCTTGTTTTCCCAACGCTCCAAGAAATTCATTAAGCCCCACTGAAGTTTTCACTTACTTTTAGACAATATTTCTCCTTGTCTGGGAAGGGAAATACTTGCTGGCTTACAACAGGTTGAATATATACATAAAACCTGTAAATCACAAAGGATCTAAATACTTGCTATGGTTTATCAATGCTCTAGACTTGAATAGAAAGAAAGCTTTAATGGAAAAAGGGAAAAGAAACCACCATTTCAAGTAAATTAAAAGCAACCTCCAGGCAAAGGACTATACCTGCAAAACAACTTTCCTTCTAGTATGAAATTTAGAATAGAGGAACAGAAGGAGCCCATTTCTAAAAGCAGCGGCTTCCAATCCGTTCATTTACCACTCACTAAAATTCAAAAGTCGGTTCATTGTCAAATCCAGTCATTATGCTGTAATATTGGGCTTTAACAAATTGAGATTTCTTTTATGTATTTGTTCCTCTACGCTGGATGAAAACAGCACCGGGTGAAAAAGCCACTCAGAAACTTAGGGGTAGACAGAATTGCCCAACATAAGCTTAGATTCTGATGATGTAAATGTATTTCAAGAAACTTCATTTCTGAGCAAAATCTGTTTAACAATTCCTTAACAATTGAGCAATTACTGAAGTCCCAATACTCTTTGGATGTGCACCAAGTGAGTGAAAGTTGATTAAGCTGAAATCTGTGGCAGGTTTCCTGGCATGAAGAGAAAAGGGCCCGATGCCCTTGTTAATTAGACGACCCACTGTGGGAAGGACCAATATGGTGCCAAAGCTGTGTGCTACGTTCACGACTTTATTGTTACCCTGCTGCACACTCCTCAGGCCCAAATAACACACAGGGAGGCTGAGTTAGAGCTCCCTGCTCCTGAATCCCCTTCACCTTGCCATCTAGCCTGAAGGTTCTTTTTTAAAACCTCAAAAGCCCACAGAGCTCTCTGGGAGCCATGGGTGGGGTATTGGGCAGGGATGGAGTTAACCAGTAACTGCAGACTGTGGTCTGTAAATGGCTCACCCTGCAACAGTCTCTTGTAGATTTTGACAAGAACATTTTTGGAATTCCCCAATGTGTGTGAAAAGCACACTGAAGCAGTAGGAGACATTCTTCCGGCTTCTTTAGATAAGGTTGAAACAGCCTGAAACCCGCTCAGATGGTGGTTTGGAATGTGCTGTGAAAACCTTTTCTTACTAAGTCAGATCACCTGTCAGCCATAATAACAACACAGGCATTGTTTGCCAGCTGCTTAACTCACTTCCTGGAAGGCATTGACCAGATTGTCTTTTCCTCTTAACCAAATAAATGAGTTAAGTATTTTAAACACATTTGACCAGCAAATAATAAGATTATGTAATCCTTCAGTTAAAGAATTCCATTCCCTGAATTTAGTAGCTTTGCTTTCATTCTGAGGACGAGATTTGGGGTGGGGATGGGAGGGCAGCAGGGGGAGGGAAGAGGCCTCCAAGGGATACAATTCTAGAAAAAAAATTCCCTGAATATATTTTCCCTGAAGTCTTAGGCTAAAAGAATCTTCCTGTGGGAGAAGGGTTCCCACCATGACGGGGACTCTATAGGCACAAAGCTCTCCAAGGGAGGCCTCTACTTACCACTGAGTGCAGAAGGAGACAAGGAAGTGTGAAGTCTCTTGCTTCTCTAAGGAGAGGAATGCAGATCGGACCTCTTTGGGTGGCAAGATGGTTTTCTTATGAAAATGACCTTCTCTGTAGAGCTCTAGTAGTGACTTAATAGCAACTCAGTTAAAAATGACATGGGAACACTCAGTACTTCTTTTCTTTGCTAGTTACTCTAGTGATAATAGCAGTATTATCATTCTTAGTATAGGGATGAGGAAATGAGGAAGTCAAAAGATCATTGCCTTCAAGGAGTTACACAGTTAAGTGTCTGGTATAGAAACCTATTATCCCTTGGTTCCTGATTCAATCCTCTCTAACAGATAATTTGGCATATCTTCTATTTCCAGACTCTTTCTTTGTTTTTTAAAATAACACCTCCAGCAATCAGAAAAGAGACTCATTGTAATGTTAGCAGGTCATCCAAACTTGGTAGGAGAAAGGCTTGAAGAAACAGTAAAGCAGTGGTTAGTGGGTTCTGTCTGAATTTCATTTCTCAGTGTCCTTGATTAGCATCTACAGTAGAGAACTGCAGAAGGCTAGCTGTACTACTTCTTTATTGATTGATTCTAATTTGACTGTGTCCCAAGGGCCTTATAGCTCAATAAAATAGGAATACATCATCTACCATATCCTGTTCTAGAATACCTATTTTTGATAAGAAATTCAGGTATCAAAAATAAAAAAGCAGCAAGCCCCCAGCTGGAAATTTTGAGTGAACATTATTCATGGGGAAGCCAAGAGAAACACAAAAACACATGGAGATTTCATCCCTGTTTGTTCCGAGCCTGGCGCCAGGTGACAGAGGACAAGTAGCCCAGCCTTTCTGCTCTCTTCATCCAGTAAATGCTCCGTTTCTCAGGGTCCAACTCAAAAGCTACCTCCTTCTCAGAACTATCCCCCTAACTAACCGTCCTGGATAGAAGAGGCCTATTCTTTTATTTATTTATTTTTTTTTATGGGTATACTATTTTATTAACATTTAAATTTCACCAAGAGGTCAAGTATATGCTAGCCATTTGTTCAGATTTTTGAAATAAAGACAAAATGGGCAAACCGCTTTAAGGGTGTGATGTATTTAACACTACACAATGTATTCACCAACTAGACAATCTAAGGGCTGGTATAACTACACACTTAGGAGCACCAAGTATAGGAACAAGCCCAGAATTGGAGGAAAAGCCCACCATTCAGGACTGAACAGAGGTCCTTGGTTGCTGACAGAATCTCCCCTTGACTTCAGACTGGAGACAAACTGAGGGAGTCTGTCAGTATACAAAAACCACTGTCTTCAGACAAACAGTAACAGGATAGACTGGCCAGAGCCAATTCAGGTTGTGAGGGCCAGTCTGAAGCGAGCAGGGCTGGCTGGAGGCTGGAAATGTTGCAGCTGAAATCCAGGATCGGCAGATGAGAGCAGCCATCTTCTAAAAATCGCTGATTTCTACACAAGTTCCTAAGATGCTTTTCCCAAACAGGGAAGAGGCCTATTCTTATCTTTCACTTCTGAAGCAGGATTTGTCACTAACACTGATGTAATATATTCATTTCACTGCATCTTGTACGGTATTGATGTGTGTATGTGTATCTGTCTTATCACCCAAAGTGGAAAAAACAAAACAAAAAAAACCATGTATCTTGGAGTGAGGAACTCCAGACCTTAGGGGCCATTTGTCATTGCATGTCCTTAAGCAAGTTGCCTAACCTCTCCAAGACTCAGTTTCCGCACTTGAATAATAAGGGTATTGCTCATCACCAGTGTCTATAGAGATTCAAGAAGGTACAAATGCATCAAGTGCTGAGCAAGGGCACTGACAGGGAAGAGACTGTCAGTGAGTGTTGGTTTCTTTCCCTTTCTCGTAACAAGATTATAAACTCCCAGCCTGGGATCACATCTTACATGTCAGCACAGCCTTGAAAGAGGCAGTGACTTCAAATATTTGTGGAATTCATATTTTGAATAATAATGAGAGAAGTATAAAGAGGTAGAAGGCCAAAATAACAAGTGCAACTGAAAGAAACTGAAATTTGGACACATGATAGTCTTGTTTATTTCAGAAAATACGAGTAAATAATTCCTGGTGGCTGCTGGAGGAGAAGAGGGAAATGATAGTTCCGTGTGGATAAGGATTATAGGGCAAGCTTTTGACATGGAGGCTACATGAAGTGGAAGATGAAAGAGGGCAAATGGCCGGAGACTCAGGCATGGAGAAAGGATGGGCGAGGTGGCAGGGAATGCTAGGCTTCCAAAGTGATAAAAAGCTAAAATAACCCAACTCTATTGTGTTTCCTTTGAAAAAGAGACTATAATTTGTTATAAAAAACCGGAAACAGACTCACAGACATAGAAAACAAACTTATGGTTACCAAAGGGGGAAAGGAGGGGGAGGGATAAATTAGGAGTATGGGATTAACAGATACACACCACTATATATAAAATATATAAACAACAAGGACTTACTACATAGCACAGGGAACTATATTCAATATCTTATAATAACCTATAATGGTAAAGAATCTGAAAAAGAATATATATGTGTGTGTGTATATATATGTATATATACACACACACATATACGTAATTGAATCACTTTGCTGTACATCTGAATCTAACACAAAATTGTAAATTGACTACAATTCAAGAAATAAATAAATAAATAGAAATTTTAAAAAATTTTGAAACAGCATGAAGTGCCACAAAATCAGGGGAAAAAAAATTTTAATGACATATCTCCTTTGTGACTAGGTAATATCTTCCGAACTAAAATTCAAAGAGCTTCATTCAACCCCCAAATTTGGCTAGGGCACGTCTGGCATCCCTGAAAATTAAAATAGACTAATCATACTAGATTTTCCTTAGCGGATTCGTGGCATTGGAGTAAGAACTGTTTCCAGCTCAAAGGAAAAACAAATTTAAACCTTGAAAGATGCATCCTCTTGCAATCTTTTTTTTTTTTTTTTAATTTGAGAAAAAGAAGAAGAACCAAAGAGCTTGGAGATACTTAAGCTCTCAAAATGTGTCAGTGACAAAACCTAATAAAAACTATCACCTCATATCTGGATTCCACCTTAGAAATACACTATTGAAACATTTCAGTGTTTTGTTGGAATCTTCCATAATGACACCCTCCATAGATCATGTTATGTCCTCACTACCTCCCTTGAGAAAAAAAAAAAAAAATCACATTGATAAGCACACACTCAACTCACTCCTAAGCATCCCGCATGTTAATTTCTCAACAACACAAATTTAATTCGTCTCAGCATTATTCTCCTGTGGTGCGTACCCCTCCACATAAACAAAATGGGGATTCGTTGCCATGGCAACAGAATGTGACTTTGATCAGCTTCAATGATCATTGGCAGTCACATGCCTTTGATAGATACCAAATTGTGAGTAAGGTTTGATTATTCAATTTTTCAATCTCTGATTCTATAAGAGGCTACTCCCATTTGCCAGAAGGAGTTGAGAGGAAAAAAAAAAAGAAACAAAACAAAAAACTATGTGATAGATGGACTTTTGAGACAACAGAGTAAAGTGCTTAGGGAATATAAAACCGATGAGGTAGTGAGTACCTTGAGACTGACTTTGGTTCACCTTCTGTATAATCTGGTGCGTGTGCCCTGCCCAGCCACCAGGAAGGAGAGGCTGTTTCCCTTTTCCTTTCGTGGCAGATGTAGGTGATATTTAAGGTTGTGTGTGCAGGTGTTTTGGGGGTTGATTTGTGTGGGAAGAGGAGAGGTGGTAGCCTGTAGCTTGACAGAAGAGGAGGAAAAAAAATCTGAACAATGTGTTGAAAAAGACTACAGTCTGAGCTGCACAGGACCAGCTGTTTTTGCTAATTAGAATAACAAAAATAGCACATGCTAAAATGTTTTTCTTTTTTTTTTTCTCAAAAGCAATGAATGCTCTAGGAACTATAAGGAATGAGCTTTAAAATCCATTTAAATGGAGGAACATTTCAGGAACCATATGGGGAAAGAACTGAAAGGGAGAAGGAGAGAGAGTAGGGAAATAACATTTGATTTTCAGCTGAATTTTTTTGAAGGATGATAAATTGGGGCTATTTTTCCTTTTTCTTAGCATTTAATAGGAAATGTTTTCATCATATCTATATTTCACAAAAACGCCTCTGCTTCTGTATTTTACAGGAAGGTGGTATGTAAGCACTATGCCCACTCCAAACCAAGGGAGGGTGGGCGCTGAAAAGAGGTGCATATGCTCTATCATACATATTGCATGTCTCATCTCCTTCCTTACGTTTTCTCTGAAGCAGTAAAGAATAATTCAAAAACTCTGAATATAGGAATAACATTTGTGACAACAACAACATTCTAGACATCTGCACTGTTAGAGTACTTATAATAAAGTCACATGGCCATGGGGAGATTTCACAGAATTACAATCACAGTAATTTGCCAAGGTGTATAACTAGTTTGTTTTCAGCTGTTCTTCTCATGAATAATTATCAAGCAGGAATATCCTAAAGCTAGTGCAAGCTGTCACTTAACCAAAATATTCAATATTTAACATCGAATTTGGAATTTCATAAGTGAAAATAATTACTGTAAAAGCAAAATAATATACATGTGGATATTTGCATGTCTAAATGCGCACAACTACACGTTAAAATTCAGATTCCAAAGCATCCTTACCAAATGAAAGCATGTCTTGAAAGTTGAGGAGGAGTAGAAGGGATCTAAGCGCAAGGAAATCTCAGCCATTTTCAAGTACAGCTTGGTCTTCAGTGCTTTAAGGACTGCCTCTCAATGCAAAGTGGAAAATGCAAACCAGCCTCTGCATGTTGATGGTGGCTGATTACAATTGGGTTAGAATCTTTATTAGAGTTTTTAAATGTTTGAAAACAAATACTATATAATGGGTAACAAGTTATGTTTTTAAATTAATACAAGTGCATCGCTAAACATTTTAGCGTTAATTTCTGGAGTGAATATCACAGTTCAATCTTAAGTATTTTCTAAAAATCTTTACCCTTCTAGTGAGAATGTGAGAAGAATGTCATTTTTTGTAATGCACATCACCACACTATTAAACCTGGTTTATATATATATGTGTGTGTGTGTATATATATATATATATATATATATATATATATATAAAATTTCTAGTACCTCTCTAAAAATTATTTGACTAGAGCAAATGGAGATTTCATTCTTAGCTTCAGAAACCTATAAGTGTATCATGAGTTTATAAAATGGGTACTTTAAGTTGTTGGAACAATTCTAGTGTATATTAAGGACTTTTGTTTTACTGTTTGCTTTGTCACTAGTAGAAAACTTCTCAGTAATACAGCTTAAGAATTTTTTCACTTGAATAAAAAATAAATGATATTGGGGAAGAAACTCAAACGTGAAAAGCAAATCTAGCTAACTGAATTGTGGGTAATAGGTAGAAATTCCTTTGGGGGATAAATAATATTTTCACTTGGATAACACCGTTTGGTTCTCTGAATAATTACTAGTTTCCCCAAAACTTTAGGGAAATAATTCTACTTTGTCTCTCTTATGATTTATTTTAATCCCACCTATATGAAATAGATAAAAGAAATATATTCACTGAAACCAGGACTTGTTGCAAATATAACAAAGGTATAAAATGGCTTCCACTTTAACTTGTAGATTATCACAAGTTTTCAGACAGTTACATGACTTTTGAGCATGAAAGCAGCTAATTCTAACGAAGAGAATATTAGTTTGGAAATCAAAAATAGGATTAGTTACCCAACTAGGCCTATCAGGGATTCCTCAAGATTTATGACAAATCCAATTTATGCCTTAGTTTTCCCATCACTAGAAATGTAACTATTTGGCACAATAAGAAAGATACTATTACCACTGCAAAAAGAGCATGTTAAAATAAGTAGGTTTACTTGATCACAACCGAAATACATGAGAGATAACCTAAAGCAGGCAAAAAGTTGATCAGCAAATGCTGAAAACAGAAATGATTTATTTATACACACAGTTACTTTAACCACTGCATCACACATGTACCTGTACATGATTGGCAGATCAAAAGAACCAGTCTTCAAACTCTGTGCTCCTTCCTCTTTCTCTCTCTCTCCACTTTAGACTTGTAAACCTGCCATTTCCCCTCCATCCCTGCTGCTGCTATTTGACTTCATTCTCCCATCTTTACTAGCCTAGATGATTTTAATTGCTCTAATATCGATTTTCCCACCATCCAGCCATCCTCATTACAATCCACCATCCACGCAAATGGGGGTCTCATAAACCTCTTCAGCTTAATCACCTGCACCCTATCACCACTTCCTGCTTTTCCTTTTGCCTAGCATGCCCTGACCTCTCTATCCAGCCTCTGAATATCTATTTATACCACAAGATTCACTTCTCTGTATCCATCTTCTCTGTATAGCCTTTCCAATTTCCCAAGGTGAAATGTAGTTTTGACTCTGTTGTACTACAGACCTTTCAACCTAACTCTGTTATAGTCCTAACCAAAATACTCTGGAGTGAAAGCCATTTCTTATTTCTACTAACTATTTCTACTAACTATATATTTTTTAAAATGCACATAGTAGGTGTTGAATTTAATTAATCGATAAGAAAATTGGTCCCAGGGTTTGCTGGAATGAGTAAGTGAAAGTATTCCCAACAAATGCACTCATTATTTATAACCATTAAATGTAGATAATAGAAGATTTCTGGTATAAAATGGCATCTGGCCACCATCCCCTGGCACTGCCTCTCCCAATCGGCAATAACATACATATGAAAATAAAAAACTCTAAGACAGAAAACTAAGACTGACAGGAAACCCAGTGCCAGAAATCTGGGAAAAATTTAGAGTGATTATAAGGCTGATGCATCAAGAGTGAGAAAACAGTCGGTAGCCAATCCAAGCATCACCTCATAAAACAGAAAAGTCTACCTCCTTGAAAGAGCAGTAGGTATTTTTTTTTTAAGCTCCCATTGTCTGTTGCACAGCTCAGCTCAGAGATTTGGATCCCTTAATAAACAGGAAACTGAGCAGCCATTCTGTTCAAAATGGGTGCTGATTTTCAGGCAGACAGAATATTATACTCCCTTCCTGTCCACTCATATTTTTACGCTATTCAGATAGAAAAATCTCTCAGAAAATAACAGTTGAGGAGAAGAGGTAAGAGGATAATTGCAGCACATTGCATCCTGGGAGATGCAAATGAAGTATGCTAGAAAGAACTGGAAGAGTATTGCCCTCAGTGAATCCTGAAGGTTATAGTTTCAATTAATTCCGTTATTTTTGGTGGGTGGTGGGGTAGTAGACGATGCCTCAGCATCTACCTCAGCAGAGCAGAACCACACCACATGAATGCTCACTGGCACTGGACATTAAGAAGGAAAATGAACATGCTAAGTTATCCAACAGTAAGTGGAGAAAGGTGCAAGGAGGAAAAATGGAAGGCAATGAATCTGGAGAAAAGTTCTCATTTGAGTGAATGTAAGAGAGATAAAACAACAGGGACCTGCGGTTAAATATGGTAAAACAAGCAAAGAAAGTATCACTCAGAAGTTTTAGATATTGCTCTCTCTTATAAAAACCAGGAAAAAATTTTAGGAAATTGCTAGCCATCCTCAATATACCATAAAAATAAAGAACAATTTGAGGCAAAAGGAAAAGAAGGTGGGATGACAAGACTACTAAAGCATGAATTAAAATTAAAAACCTCATGAATAGGAAAGTTGGGATATACAATCTAGTGATGAGCCCTGAAATAATTAAACCATCTAAGTGTTAGCCCTATCTAGCTGTTGCAAATATATTTTCAAATCTGAATGCAAATTTCAAAATAATTCTTACAAAAGAATATATCTGAAATAAAAATAATTTAATAATATCAATCTAAGTCCAACACCCCTTTTGATAGGAACAAGCAGGGAGTGAGGGATAGGGAAGGGACTATAAAGGCATTCGTTATGGATAAACAAAAGATATTGTTTCTTTCTATACTTTAATACTTGGAAAAATAGAAGTTGGATGCTTTGGAAAATGACTAGAATAAGTATCATTATATCTGCTTCCCTAGTCACTAGAGAAGATGAAAGCATAATTCATTAAAACAATAGCAACCAAAACAAAGGTAACAAAAAATACAGAAATCCAGAAGTTGAAGGAAATAAAAGAAAACATAAAAAGGAAGATAATCATAAAAAAGAGTTAAGAACAAATGTATCAGTTTTGAAAAAATTGGAAATAGCTGGTAAACGACCAGATTGAGTGAAAAGACACACTCTATGTGCTGCTACTATGATATCTCTAATTTGGAAGTGCAGGTAAATGTTAAAAATAAAAGAGTGAGTAGAGATTTCTCAAGCAAATACAAATTAAATGAAAGTAGAGGTGGCAATGCTAACTCTGGACGATTCCGGTTTTAAGGCAGGAAGCATAAAATGGGATAAAAGAAAACTGTTTTATATTGATAAAAATTATGACAATAAAAATATAGCAGCCATGAACCTTTATGTGTCAAATAATAAAACATTCAAATGTATTAAGGTAAAACTGGCAGACAAACATAAAATGAAAAAGGAGAAGAAACAAGTTTTCATAACAGATTTTAATACATCTTGGATGATCATGAAGACTTTGAGAACATGGAGAATTGGGCTATTATAATTAAAATAACAGTAACACACAGAATTGATAATATAGTTAATAATAAGATATTATTGAGCTGCCTACTGTAAAAGCAGAATTTGCCTTTGAAGAATTCATGTATGGTATATTTAAAAATTGATAAGATACTATCTCATGGGGGGAAGCTTAATAAATTTAATAATTTATTAATTAATAAATAAGCAGAAGCAGAAATAATACAGAAAAGTGTGGGTAAGAGTATGTGTGTATATATACATACTCATATACATACAAACATAGATACATACACATACATACCTACACACATATATATCCTAAAATATACGTTAATATTACTACATTTTATGATGTCTCAGTCTTGCTTTAAAATACTGCAGGAAAAAAAAGTTGGGGGCACAGGTAAAACAAGTATGGCAAAATGTTGATAATTGTTGAAGTCTGGTGATAGGTATATAGGAGTTGATTAAATTATGCTCTTTACATTGTATATATGTGAAATTTCACATAATATAAATGCTTCTAAAATTACCACATATTATATCTAAGGATTGCTTAAAAATCTGAAAACTAGAGGCAAATTCATACTCCTAAATGTTATCAACAACAACAACAAAAAAAACTAAAAAACAGAAAGAAGAAAATATTAAGGATAGAACTAGAAATGTTTAAAAAGCCAAAAATACACTAAAATTAATAATTTTAAGCATTAGTTTTTGTAAAAGTCATTAGAGTAAACATTCAACAAACTCAATCAATCAAGAAAGAAGAGGCAAGTGCCAAAACTTAAATAAGTAATGATAATAATGGGATAATTTTCTTTTAATATTAAAAAGAAAAACTACCAAAAAGAGAAGCTGCAAGAGAAATCAACCCTGCAAGCACCTTGATCTCCAGCCTCCAGAACTGTGAGAAAATAAATTTTTGTTCTTTAAGGAAAAAAAAGAAAAGAAAAAGAAACTATAAAAGCATTCATAATTAATTATAAAGAAAAAAGAAACCATAATCTAGAGAAAAATCTGATGAATATTTAACATTTCATGGTAGACTAGTACCATCTAAGCATTAAAACAATGGAATGAATTAAAAAATAAAAAGCTTGATGGATTTATTTAATGATAAAATTTATACCTATTCATGAAAAATGATCAAAAACAAAGTTAAAATTTAGACAAACATTAGGACTTGAATTAGAACAGTGATAAGAATGGAGAGAAAAAAGATTCAAGAAATATATTTAAAATAAAAATGGGGAAAAGAATTTATTATTATTTAAAACTGGGATGATACTGATGCCACAACTAAGATAGAGAACATAGGTATACAGGGAAGATGACAAGTTTAAATTCAGACTTGTTGATTTCAAGATTCATCTAAACCTCCAGTTGGTAAGCCATTGGATTTGTAATTCTAAAACCCAGGGAAGAACTTCAGAGCTAGTGAGATAGTATAGGGAGTCATCAGCCCAGGCACGATAGCTCTAAGCATGAAAGTCAGTAAAAGCATCCAGAAAGACAGGGTAGAACAAGAAGAGTAGAGGGTGGAAGTTTTAAAACTGGAGAAAACTCTCTTTTAATGTCACAACTATAGAGGTGAATGAAGTCCATGAAGAAAACCAAGAACGAGAGCTGAAAAAGAACAAGGAGAGAGTATTGTAGAAGTCAAAGGAGTTGAGATCAAATGGAAGGTCAGGAAGCTGACTAGGAAGAGACTGACATCCAATGGTCCCAGGTGTTGGGGCCTCACTTAGCATCAGATATAATACATCCTGGAATTGGCCATCCAGCATACACTGACTCCAGTCCTGGTCTAGGGCCAGAGATGAAAGATAGCCTTATGCTAGCCAATGGAATCAGAATCCTGGGACACCAGAAATCCTGTTGCTTTGGATTACCAAAAGTTTACTGTGGAGACCTAATGACTTCATACTGCCCTAGTACAAACTTCTGGACTTGTTACCAACCTCCTGATCTGGTTGAGGGTTGGTTAAACATGACATGGGGCTCATCCGTGAGATGATATGATGGGCTCTAAGTTACCTAGGTGTGCAATGAAATCACAATGCCATCTACTGACCATGGTGGGACAGAGGGATCGTCACTTATACCCAAAGGACTGTATTCGCTCCAGTCAGAAGCCTATTTTCCTTTACCCAAGTAACTTTTCAAAGGAAGCAGATCTCTGCAGAAAGCTGGGGCCAGTCAAAGGAATTACAGTGAATATTTCAAGATACTGTCCAGCAATAGGCAGGAGTTGACAGAGTAAAATAGGGTATGTCCAGCAGTTAGAAATAAGGACTGTGCCAAATAAATCAATTCATGGGTTTCAAGCTTACTGAGAGGCATTTCAACAAATTCCAATAGCTAAAATTCATGGATGAAATGACAGTTTACAGTTAAGCTCAGTAAAATGGATGTAGGAGTGATCACTTTAACAATCACCTTCATATGACAATGACTACTCTTATTGTGCCATCTATGTATAATAATAATAATAATAATAGCAATAAATCATAGCAATAACCAAGACATATTGAGGATTGATTGTGTCCTAAGCACAATAATCTAATCTAACCAGTAAATTAAGTAAATTAAGGGGCCAGAATTCAAACCAGGTGGTCAGGCTCATGAACTAATATGTTCAGCCCGAGGTTCTCCTGCCTCACAACCACTCCTCCACTAAAGAGGATGAGGCTTTGACCTCAGATGGTTTAAACGTTGTCTCTGCCACATACAAACTGCAAGTTCCTGGGCAATTTCTCTCCAAATCCCTCTGAGTCTTTGCTTATCATGCAAACTGGAGATAACACCTACCATCCAGGTGGTGGTAAGAACTGGATGAGATTATGTATCTTCATATATATGTAAAGCACTTCACAGATAGATAGTAAATCCTCCACAAAGGGCAACTATAAAATGATGATGATGAAGAGGAGGAGGAAGAGGAAGTTGAGGAGAATTACCCTTCTCATCACCATTAGGATTATGTGTTTGTTTTTTGGTTGGGGCTGTATTAGTTTTCTACTGCTGTTGTGACAAATTACCACAAGCTGAGTGGGTTAAAACAACAAAACGTTATTTGAAAATCCCGGGGGTCAGAAGTCTAAAGCAAGTCTCACTGGGCTAGAATCAAGATGCCCAGAGGGCTACAACTTTTTCTGGAGAGCTACTAGGGGAGAATCTGTTTTCTTGCTTTTTTTAGCTTCTAAAGGCTGCCCACATTCCTTGGCTTGTGCCCCCCTTTCACCTTCAAAGCCAGCAATAAAGAGCTGAGTCTTCACACTGTTATCACTCCAGTCTCCTCTACCATCTCATCTCCCTCCTCCACTTTGGCGGACCCCTGTAATTACATTGGGCCCACCCAGGTAATCCAGAATAATCTCCCTATTTTCAGACCAACTGACTCACAACTCTAATTTCATCTTCTACCTTAAATCCCTCTTGCCATATACCCTAATATGTTCACAGGTTCTGGGGATTAGAACATGAACATCTTTGGGGACCCATTATTCTGCTTACCACAGGGACATTTTTAAGAAAGGTATTTTTTAGCTGCTTGAGGCCTATACAGGGCCATACTGAGTTAACCAACCTCCTATTAACACCATCTGTAAAGCGTGTAAAGGATGGGGTATTCTATCATCACTTTCATGTCTTTATCTATTTACTTTTAAAATAAATCTGCACATGGAAGGGGACAGTTGTCCTATAAATTAGTGCTGTTGAAAAGGTGAACTGTTGAAAAGGGAGTGTGAATTTGTCCACTGTCTATTTTTGGCCATTACAATAAGAAAGGGAAAGTACCCGAATAAAAATAATAAAAATATTTTACTCTGTGACACTTGCAAATCAAAGCACACCTGAGAATAGAAAGATTATCAGTTCAGTTAAGGGACATAAACACACATAAATTTCCTTTTATAGTATTTTTATAAAAAATTTCTTCTGCATCATCTGAATCCATAACGCCAGTCTATTCAAATCACTTTCTTAATCAAAAATTACCCATGGCTTTCAACATACACAGAAAAAAATCTAAACATTTTTAGTTCATCATTTAATGTCCTCAATAGTCTTACCCTTTTTTAAGCCCCGCGACCCCAAATCTCTAAGCAAATTCCTAACCATTATGTCCCAGAGAGAAAGAGTCTTAGGCCACACCATTTCTGCTTAAAATGTCCCATCACCACCACCTAATTATCTGAATTCTTTGTCTTCAAGATTCCATTAAAATATAATTCTATCGGTGATGCTTTTTCTTATAAATCCAGTCACCAGGTGGTTCTTGCTCCCGCTAAGATTTCAATAACAAGAATTTCTGGTACCTTCTTTTGTCATTTGTCATGGATAAATGTCTATGGACAAGGTCTTGGTGAGCACTCACATATGCACACATTTTCAAAACTTTTGAAATGACTGGCTGATTGATTCGTTTAACTTCGGAATATCCCACAGTACTGTTTCTATGAAATCTTCTCAACCAGTTCTGATGTTTGAGGTTTTTCCCAACACATGCTCTGAAAGTGTATTTCTGAAAAGTATTATGCAATTTCACAGACCCAAATGAACATTTAAAATGGGATAAATTACAATAAAACAGTGCAGTACTTTCCTGCCACCAGATCGCAGGGATACTATTATACTAATAAATAAAAATGGATATGATAAACTGTTTTCAATTATGCACTATTTGGAACTATATTAAGTATTCTAATAAGAGGAGAAAATGGCAATATAAAAATGCTTCTGGAGAAATGCAACAGAATAAACATTTAATGAAAGGTTCAGAGGGGAGAAATGTATTCTATTCTTTTTCTGAGAAACAAAGCTGCTCAATACAAGAGACCAATTCAAATGCAGAATGGGAGGTACAAAGAGCACAAGATAAAGAAAGTCAACCTCTGAGGAGGAAGAGGCTCCTGGATAAGTCAGACAACATCTCTATGCCTCAATTTACACACCTATAAAATAGGGGCTATCGGACTACATGGTTTCCAAGATTGATTCATCAGAAATTCTAGGATAATTTGATATAATGAACTACCATCTAGGCAAGTGCCATAGATAGTAATTCATTTCAAGTAATCTCTGTTTTTTTTAACAAAGCATCATTTTAACATATACTAAACATTATTCAGAGTTAAAACATTATCTTTAAGCTCATTAAAATTAAATCATAATAAAATGTTTCTTTTTACCTAAAGGAACAAAATATAGCAATTGTTCTTAAAAATGCAGCACAACCTTAATTTAAATATATATGTTCTGAGTTTATTTTGTCATATTAAACATCATTGAAATGCTCCATTTTAACTTCTACATGGCTCTTGTATACTGCTGAATAGACCCTGCTTTCATAAAACAATACCCTTCCACGTAATCTTCCCCATGTGATCTTTCTATTTGTGACATGGTTACTGAATTAAAGCACTTGATTATAAGCATGAGCATTTTAGCTTCTTTTCACTTTATTCAAATAGGTTTATCAACCACATATTATTCGAAAGATTTGTCAACCACATATTGCATACATGCTAAAGAACCTTTTTTTTGTACCACAAGGTGGCATCTTCTTATTTTGGTATAAACCTCTGAATATTAACATAATTTGAATAATTCCATACACCTGAACTATTTTTTAAAACTTTAAGAGAACCATTTAGCAGCTGTGCAAATATATGGCAATTCTGTTAGTTAATGAAAGTAGTACTTGTGGATATTTATATGCCTGGGATGTTCAGAAAATTGAATCTTTAACAGAATGGTGCGCTGTTCACACTAAAAAGTCAATAAACATTGTCCTCTAAATGTTAAGCTCATAGAGATTAGTAATACAAAGCACACACTGTAAAATATATGTATTTAAATGGAAGCTTCCTTAGAAATAGCCACAAATGTAGAACCAAGCATATATCGGTTTACTAATTATTTTTGACACCCAGATTCAATAAGTAATACATATTTATGCAATGACTACACCTTGGCCACCACTATGCTAGGCCCTTCTACATCTTTTCACAGAATTTCATGACAAATTTCCCAAATGCGCTAATGCTAAACCCCAAAACAATAGTCTAGTGCTTCTCAAATTTTCAATGGCTATGTAAATCATCTGGGGAGCTTGAGAAGATGTAAAATCCCAAGCCCCATCTCCTAGAAACTTCAAGTCTAAAACAGTGCAATACATGATACAAAACCTACAAATATTAATAAGGAATTTTACCACATTAAAAATAAACTGATAAACAACAAGGATTTACTGTATAGCACAGGGAACTGTATTCAATATCTTGTAATAAAACTATAATGGAAAAGAATCGAAGAAAAAGAAGAATATAGTTCTATATAAAGAAAAAAAAAGATAAAAAGAAACTGTAAGATACTCTGAAAAAGTAATCTCAAAAAAGAGAGACTAGTAATCTAAAGTAAATTGGTGAATACATGAAATACGTTGATAAAACACTAAGCCTGCTTCTGGGAATTATAAAAATCATGACTCTTAATATAGCTCACTTGAAATTTCACATCACAATTTCCTGTCCCACATCTAGTGATGAAAAATTGAAGATGAGAGCGATGAGAGTTTTTAAGATGGGGAAAAAAGAAGAATATCTAGTATAAGTTTTATCTCAGTCACTATGGTGTCTTATAAACAGGTTACCCAATAACTTACAATTTTGTAAAGAATAAATGGAAGACATTTCCTATGCGGACACACACACACACACACACACACACAACGGTGATAATTACATTAGGGCCAAAAAGAACACTGTGCTAAGGAGTGTTGTCATAAACTTTCTGCCTCAAATTATTCATTGATTATAAGATTTGGTCATTGGCAGCCTCTTGTCCCTGGACATATTCTACCCTGGTACATACCCCTGCAGTTAAAACATGTAGTCTAGTACTCAATGATATAGTGTGATCATTGACTAAAGATATAGGTATTCTTTATAAAGAACAATTTCCAAGTCTGTGAAAACCTTGTGGTTAAAAAGATCATAGAGCCACACTGGAAATGGTTCCCACACCATAACTGTCATCCCGCAGGCATGCTCTTTGCATGCTCTTGTACATACACATTCACACACATGAAAGCCTCAGGCAATTGCTGTTACATTTAACTCTGCTTTTTGACAGAAAACCAAATAATGTCACAGAAACACTGTGATCTATGTTGGAGCTACCAGATGTGAAGTGTATAAGTTGTTACTTTCTAACCTTTTCAGTCTAAATATCTGTCATGTTTAGAAAGAGATTAAAATGTTGCATTTTAAACAAAATCATAAACTGAAGACTAATCCCTGTCTCACACCATATATCAAACTTAATTCCAGAGCTTAAAAAAAAGAAAGAGAAGAAAAAAAAACTAGTAGCACAGAAAGCATACTATCCTGGGGTAGAAAACTATAATACATGAAACAAAAAGCATGATATAACAGAAAATACTGGTGGGTCTTGCTACTCAAAAACAAAAACAAAAACTTCAAGGACTTCCATGGTGGTACAGTGGACAAGACTATGCACTCCCAATGCAGGGGGTCCAGTTCGATCCCTGATCAGGGAAATAGATCCCACATGCATGCCGCAAATAAGAGTTCGCATGCCGCAACTAAGGAACCGGCAAGCCACAACTAAGACCCAGCACAACCAAATAAATAAATAAATACTAAAAAAAATACTTCAGTATATAAAAAAATTATAACCAAAATTGAAAGGCAAATGATAAATTAGGAGAAATTTTGCAAAAACTTGCAAAATTTATATATTTTATATAGGTTTTCATAAAAAGAAAATGGCAAGCACCTTAGTAGAAACTGGGCAAAGTAGACAATTCACAAAGAACTACAAATGTCAATAAACGTAAAAAACTCATTCAGCATCACTAGAAATCAAGGGAGTTCAAATTACAGAACAATTAAATGTCTTTTTTATCTTTCAGATTGGAATATTTTTTATTCTAACACCTAATACTTAAAAGGGGGAGAGAAACAGGCCTCTGAAATATTGCCATTAGGAATGTAAACTGGTATAACATTTCTGGAAGGCAATTTAGCAATGCATACACAAAGTTTTAAAATGTGCATATTTTTAACTAGCAAATGCATGTTTAGTAACATGTTCAAAGGATAAGTATGAAAAGATATAATGCCCTTCTAAAATGGAAAACCTAAGGGTCCAACAAGTCCTTCAATTAATTATACTGCAGTATTAAATATGAGTTGCAGAATAAATCATTTTAATGCAGTAAGAAAGTGTTTGTTCTCTTAAGAGAATAAAAAGTTGTGAAATAGAATAAGCAGTATATTCTCAACTCTGGAAGAAGAAAAGATGTATAAACACAAGAGGAAGACGGGGTATACACTGAAATGTAGCAGAAATTCTTTGCAGGGGCTTGATTACAAGTGCTTTTTTAATATACTTCTCAGTTTGTTTTTATTTCTTTTAATTTCTTTAATGAGTGTGATGGTCAATTTTATATGTCAACTTAGCTAGGCTATGGTGCCCTGTTGTTTGGTCAAACACTAGTCTAGATGTTGCTGTGAAGGTATTTTTTACATGTGACTAGTATTTATAATTAGTAGGCTTCAAATAAAGCAGATTACCCTCCATGATACGGGTGGGCCTCATCCAGTCAGCTGAAGAGCAAAGACTGAGGTTTCTCTGAGAAAAAAGAATTCTGTCTCAAGATTGAAATGTAGAAACCTGTCTGACTTTCCAGTCTGCCTGGCCTGCCCTGTGGATTTTGGACTCAAGGCAGCAACATCAGTTCCCACCTGAGTTTCCAACCTGCCAATCCACCTTACAAGTTTTGGAAGTGCCAGCCCCTACATCACGTGAACCAATTCCTTAAAATAAATCTCTCTTCGTCCCCCACTCACTGTGTGTGTGTGTGTGTGTGTGTGTGTGTGTGTGTGTGTGTGTGTGTGTGTATCCCCTATTGGTCTGTTTCTCCGGAGAACCCTGGCTAATGTAATGAGCATGTACTAGTTTTGACATAAGAAAAAAAATGAGTAGGCAGACCTTTAAAAATTAAACAATAAATTGTAAATGAGAAAAAAACACCAAATTCTCTTGGAGATAAAGCAACACAGCCAAGAAAAAAAGATCCTATTTCTCTACTTATTATTTAAGGGTCACTGTCTATCATGCATGGGGTGGACAAAAATCTGAAGAAAAATGTTATATTAGCCCTGCATAATCACATCTCTACCATCTCTATTATGTGGGATGACGAAATTTGTCACTTGTCTGCTATTTACAGGTGAAATTTTAATAATTTATACCATATAACCATTTGCTGATAAGATAAACTGCAGTCCTGAAGGTATTTCACTTGAAAAACAAGAAACATTTTCCATTTTGTCACCTTTTCATATTAATATCTGCTAGTCTATCATGCTAATTAATAAATGTAGCAGGCAGTGTCTCAGGTTTTGTTTTTTTTTTTCTAATTTTTAAAAATTTATCAAATGGAAAATAATCTAGCAAAGAGTCATTAATTTAATTTCTTCTGAGAGGGAATCATTACTAGATATGTTAAATTTTCAACAACATAGCTTCAAAACAACTGTAGCCATGGAAAATTTTTATAGTTTTAATTGAACATCTGTGTATTTTAATTGATTAATTTGAAGAAAATACAGGAAAAAAGAAAGAACAGTAGGTAGTATGAATTTAACAAACCACTTTTTTGATTTCTCTGCTTCTTAGTTAATGATTTTTCAGTACAAACAAAACAAGAGATTATCAAACAACATTAAATAATTCCCATGGCTATAAATACATTCATACTGATTTAGCAGAGTAGACAAGTATTTTAGAGTAGGATTGTTTTCAATCAAAAATATGGACAGGGATACGTATGTGAACATATAAAGTGTTTATTAGGTACCTGTCTCTATGGAACATGTTGGGGCAAGTCACTTAGGACAACATCCAAACAATGCAAAAATTCTGTAACAACCCTGACCACCGCTGCTGCACTACCAGACACTTAAGGATAAACAGAACTGGAGATACTTCAGTAATTTGGGCAGCACCAAAAGATCACCCTTCCCAGTATTTCTTTTCTCTTCTAAACGTACAGCTTTCTTATGAACTCACATTTTCTTAATATGTCACCTATTTCACTACGAAAACTTAGTTATCACAGGCATGACATAGTCCTGGATTTCTTTCTCCCTCCCTCCTTCCCTCCCTCCCTCCCTCCCTCCTTCCCTCCCTCCCTTCCTCCCTTCCTCCCTCCCTTCCTCCCTTCCTTCCTTCCTTCCATCCTTCCCTCCCTCCCTCCTTCCTTCCTTCCTTTTCTTTTTTTTTGCCAGTATTTGGAGAGAATGTGGTTCCAGAACAATATACTATCTACAAAAAGAACTAAGAAAAACCTGTCGAGGTAAAACAACCATATAATTCTTGTAGACACTGAGTCATAAGAAAAACTGGGGCAAGTTTGCCCCCAGTTATCCTTGCTATTAACTGGCAAACATACTGTATTTTTAAGTAAGATCTAAAGATATATTTATCAACACCATTCAAAAACCAAGAGAAACGATGGATGAAGAATACGGATGCACAGACAGGTGAAAGAAAAGCACTGTCAAGAGATGAAACAAAAATTACTGTCTCTTTTCCTTTTGAAGGGAAAAGTTCTAAAAATTCTGCATAACTGAATAAAGATAATCATCATGGTAGTAAGATTTAATAAAGTATTTACAGTAATTCAGATATTAGTCTAATTTAAACTTTAGGTAAGATGTTAGGCTTTGTTCTTTCTGTGTTCAAAAAATTTGTAGATGGAAATATGCCCATTTTAGAAACTGATCTGTTTCCTAAGCACTTTTAAAACCACATGAGCAGCCATGCTGGGCAGCACGGTGTTTGCATATAGTAGTCACTCATTTAATGTTTGAAAGTGCTTTGAGGGCTTTCTATCTAGAAGGTGAATGTGCTCATTACAGATTAGTCTAATGCATCCATTAAGGAAGGTAATAATGACCAGATATCTGGCAATGTGTTTTTAGCTAGTGATTCTCTACTTACTTGAATATAACACAAGTGTATTTACTTTACAATAGTTCATCACAACCTAACCTGCAAGCAAGTTATTTCTTTTTATCAGCTGGTGTCCCTGCTATGATTATCCCTATGTAAAATCCCCCATCCTGGACCTCAATTCACAGTCCCAGCATTTTTATTATTAAACGTATCTACCAATTCTTACCACCGATTTTTAAGAATTCATATTAGCAGGCCATGTATTTCACACTGGTAGCTTTCTACAGTATATGTAGGTAGACATTTAATATAATTTTTAAAGATAATTATTATCTGTGATGAGACAGAAAAGTATTCACCAGAATTCCTTTCAGGGTGAGCACGATCTTTGTTGAAAGTAACTCTTTATTAAATTAGAACAGAACTAGAGACAGGAATGACACTAAATGTGAACGTAAGTTTTCTTAATGAAACCTGCCTCTACCTCAAGTGAATAGGGTGAGTATTAAAGAGTAGAAAAGAAATTGTCAACAGACTCTATAGACTGCATGATGGGACTTCTCCCCCACGAAAACACATACATATACATGCATAAAATTATGAAATGATTGAAACTGATGGATTTTTTTGTGTGTGAAAACCAATGGAACACTGGGGTTTGGTTCCAACTGTCCTGTGCTACATGGGACAGCAACTCAGATTCAGGAGCATGAAGATTCAGAGAAACCGAGACAAAGGAATGCACCAAAGTGGAGAGAAGGTTATTTATTATCCCAGGAGGTGCAATTGGTCTCCAAGAGTCAGGAGACCTTACCTCACTGGGTACATAGCTATAGAACAAGAGCTGAATTCCAGACTTGACGAGTACTTGGCAGGAATACTGTACAGGGGATTTAACTTTCAGAAAAGGAGTTAGCCTTTATGACCTTTCTAAAGTGGAAGGCCTATGTCTCTACAATTATATCTATAGTTGAGAGAAATAATTAGCAAATTAAAGCCTTCTAATTATACTTCAGTGCTATAAACTAATTGCTACATAAATCCAAGTGCTTAGATCAAGGCTGATTTTACAGAAAGATACTCATTATTTTGCCTTCTGGTTCTAGAACAAAATCTTATAAAATGCAAACACTTTCTATCTGTGCTTCATAGCTGTGACTATTAGAATTTCATCTCTGACACCTTGTACAATTACAAAATATAATCTTATTAAACTCTAGAATGGAAGTGCGGAGGTCCACGTCCCCAAGTAAATTTTGGCAATAAGGACATCTAGCTCACATTTTAGGTCCAGAAAGCTATAATGCAGAGGATCCAAATATTTATATAATCAAAGACTACTTTTATTTCACTTTTCCCAGTGGTTCCGTGTTTATTTTTTATAAAATGTGGATTTTTAGCACAAAAATGTATGGTGAAAACAATGGAAAAAAATGTAGTATAAATAAGAGGTTAGTAATATAATAAGGCAAAAATTACAAATTATTGCAATGAATTACTAAAATGTGAGAAATGTTGAGAAAGGGATTGTGCTAAATTCTCACCACTATGAATATTGGGAATATCTGAAACATTCATATCAGTGTTTGGTGTAATGAAAATGTCTCAGTCTCAAATGTCATCAAGAGCTAGAGTTTCTAGTCAGCATCATATAACCATTGTTATCATACTGAGATAATATGAAAAGCAGAGAGACAAGACATGCTAGTTAGATGCACAGCATTTTTGTGTATTCATATAAAATAAATTACACCAGGAATTTTGAAATACTGAAAATACCTCATGAGCTTCCATTACAATCTTCATGTATCAGAAACCTCAAGATTTAAATAACAGCCATAGTTCTTACTGTTTTTACATTTATTTTTAAAGAATTGAAAATTAAATTCAAATATTAACAAAAAAGGTAATTATACAATTAAAGGCACAGTGAGCCTCCTAATTTCATCAATATGGCAGACAGGATAAGTTCTTTCTACAAACGTCTAGAAATGCTGGATGAAACCTAATAAACATCCCTTTTTTTTTTTTTTTTTTTTTTTTTTTTGGCCACACCACGGCATGTGGGATCTTAGTTCCCGGACCAGGGATTGAAACCATGCCCCTGCAGTGGAAGTGTGGAGTCCTAACCACTTGACCACCAGCAAATTCCCCAAACATTCTTTTAATGCATAATTGAGCAAGAAAGTTAAATAAATATGCAAGGCCATAACTGGAGAAAAACCTGAAAGCTAGAGCAGAAAGCTCATGCACTATCCTGGGAAGGGTTATATGGAAGCCTGAATGGAGCTCTTTCTTGGAAATACAAAGGCCTGGTTTTTAACACACACTGAGAGAGAGAGGAGAAAAGGCCCTAAGCTTCAGAAGAAAGGGTGTAGCTATAATAATATTAGGCAAATTAGACTTCAACTCAAAAAGTATTACCAGAAATAAAAAGGGACACTACATAATGAACCGAGGATCAATTTGTCAGGAAGTCATGACACAAATAACTGTATGTAACTAATAAACAGAGCTTCAAAATACCTAAAACAAACCCTGACAAAAACAAAGAGAAAAATGCGTGATCTTAAGTTGTAGATTTTGACTCCTCTTTCAATAACTGATAGAACAAGTAGACAAAATTCAATAAGAATATAGAATACTTCCACAGTTGACCTAACAGTCATTTATAGAATACCATTTTTTTCATGTATACAGTGGACCAAAAACAAATCTAAATAAATTTTAAAGTAGTGAAATCTTACAGAGCATTTTTTGACAATGAAATTAAAACCTGGAATCAATAAAAATAATGTAGCTAAAGAATCACTAAACATTTGAAAATTAAGTAATATATTGATTTGACCTGTGGATCAAAGAAGAAATCATCAAAAGAAATTAGAAAATATTCAAACTGAATACTAATGACAATCCAACATATCAATAGTTGTAGTATATGGCTTAGGTAGTGGTTAAAAAGAAATGTAAAGCATTATGTTTACATTAGAAAGGCACAAAAAAAGTTATAAAATCAGTGATCTGTTTCTATTTTAGGAAGACAGAAAAAGAAGAGAATTAAATTAAACCCAAGTAGAAAGAAGAAAATTTAAAGAGAGGAAAGTAACAATTAATGAAATAGAAAACAAATAATAGAAAAAAGTAACAAAGCCAAATTTAATTTTTAAAAGATTAAAAAATTGATAAACTTATCAAAATTGATCAAGAAAAAGAGAACACAAATAGCAATATCAGAAATGAAAGTGGGGATATCTCTACAGATCCTACAGATAATGATGTTTATTAAGAAAATATTATGTATAAATGTATGCTCATAAATTCAAGAATTTATACAAAATGATTAAATTTCTTATAAAACACAATTTGCCAAAAGTGACACAGAAGAAATAGAAAATCTGCATAGCCCCATATTAACTAAATAAATTAATATTTTTATTGAAACCTTTCCAACAAAGAGAACTCCAAATCCAGCTGGTTTCAATGGTGAATTGTATCAAATATTTTAAAAAGAAATTGTAACTATCTTACACAAACTCTTTCTATAAATAGGGGAAGAGAGCTCATTTTCTAACTCATTTTATGACCCAACAGAACTCTGATAAGGATATTCTCAGGAAAAAAACAAAAACAAAACCAAAAAACTCCAGACTGATACCTCTCATGAATAAACACACAAGAATCCTTTACAACATATTAGCAAATTGAATCCAAGAAATATATAAAAATGATACATCATAATCAAGTGGTTATGATAATATCTCATAAGTAATACACTGAAGGCTGGTTTCAAGTTTGAAAATAAGTCAGTAAAATTCATCATATTAACAGAATAAAAAAGAAAAACCATATGATCCTCCCAATGGATGCAGGGGGGAAAAAATGACAAAATGTAACATCTATTCAGGACAAAAACTCTCAGAAAATTAGGAAGAAAAGGGAACTATCTCAATCTGATAGAGGGCATCAGCTAAACACCCATAACCAGCATCACATTTCACAGGAAAGATTGAATATTTTCTCTGCAAAGCTGGAACAAAGACAAAGGTTTCTGCTCTCACCACTTCGTTTTACTGGAGGATGTGTATAGTGTAATAAGACAAGAGAAAGAAATAAAAGGCATAAAATTGGAATTAACTAGGTAAAGTGGTCTTTATCCAGACAGTATAATTGTACACATAGAAAATTCTATAATAAAGCTACTAAGTAAATTTAACAAGGTCTTAGGATACAATTTTAAAAATTAATTGCTCTATGTACATACAGAAAACACTGAAAAACATTAATTTCAAAAAAGCGATGCATGGACTTCCCTGGTGGCACAGTGGTTAAGAATCCACCTGCCAATGCAGGGGACACAGGTTCGAGCCCTGGTCCGGGAAGATTCCACATGCTGCAGAGCAGCTAAGCCCATGGGCCACAACTACTGAGCCTGTGCTCCAGAGCCCAGGAGCCACAGCTGCTGAGCCCGCGTGCCACGACTACTGAAGCCCACGCGCCTAGAGCCTGTGTAAGCTACTGCAATGAGAAGCCCATGCACCTCAATGAAGAGTAGCCCCCGTTCTCCACAGCTAGAGAAAGCCCGTGCGCAGCAACGAAGACCCGATGCAGCCAAATATTAAAAAATAGATAAATAAATTTTTAAAAAATGAATAAAAAGCCTTAATTAAAAAGAAAAAAAAGCGATGCAGTTAATAACAGCAATACAAGTGATCTCCCTGGGATTACTCCTCAAATAAACTATCTTCCACAAGTCTTTATTTCAGGCTATCACCAACAGCTAATGTCAAACATAATACAATGACAGTATACAGAGAAGTATGGAAGTGCAAATAGATATAAAAAATCAGGAATTACAGATTATTTTTATTTTTTTCATTTTGCTCAACCATATTTTCTAATTTTCCCAAACAACAAGTCACACATATGAAGAGAAAATAGTTATCAACCTTCAAAATTCTATTAAGAAAAATAGCCAAGGGATTTCACCATTTATCATGAGTGAGCTTATTTGCAAAAAATTATTGACTAATGTAACAAGATTTAATATATCAACTTTAGAAGTTTAAATGACAACATAATTGTTAATCATAGGTCATTGGGTTAAACATTATAAATATTTTAATTACTCTTTTGAGGTCAAAAAATTTGTTATAAGATCTTTTCATAAATTAATGTTAAAATAGATAATATTCAAAAATATTCATCAATTAAACATGAGACTATCAGTATGCATATGTTCCTATGTTATTCACATACTTATTAAATATCGATGGTACAGAAGTATTATTCTAAGTGAATAGGGAAATAGAGTGCCAGGCCTGTCATAAATATTTCACATGTATGGTATCCTTTATTCCCCACAACACAGCCTGAGCAGACGCTAACATAGTCTCCATTTTCACATGGGAAAACTGAGCAACCGGTGCGAAATCCCTGAGCAGTGGGTGTCAGTGGCAGCATCCAAACCTGGTGAATCTGATCCCAGAACCTACAGTCTGAATCACTACACTGAACACACTGCTCAAGGGTAAACAAGATGACAGTGTGTTCTCAAGAAGCTTACATGTTAGTAATGGAATACAGAAGATAGGCAAATAAAGAAGAAAGCAATCAGATAATAATAATCTTTGAAGAAAATAAAATACAAGAGACAGTGTGGGATGCATGTTGGGAAAGTCTATGTGAGGTGGCATTTAAACAGAGACGTGAATGATGTGAAGCAGCCAGTCTTGTAAAAATCTGGGGAAAGAATGTTCCAAGTAGACAAAACATCCATGCAAAGGCCCTGAGTGAGAGCAACACTGATAGTGCCTGAAGAACAGGGATGAGGGTATCCTAGAGATGACTTTGGAAAAGTAGGGCCTCACGGACAATGGGGAAAAAATTGGCATTTATCCTAAGGATGATGGGAAGCCATACTTAGGGAGAATTCAGCACGATGATTTTATTTGTGTTTTTAAAATATCTCTTTATGTACCATGGATTGTAAGGGAAGCAAGAAAGGAAGCAGAGAGACCAGGAGGCTACCACAGTGGGATAAGTTAGGATGGCGGGTGGCTTAGGCATAGTGGCTAAGGTGGGGAAAGAATCACATACGTTCCAGAGACACACCCAACAGGACTTTCTGATGACTGGTGTGGTGGGTGAAGAAAGAGAGGTAGCAAGGATGACAACTAAGTTTTGGCTTAAGCGATTTCAGATGGTGGCGATACTTACTGAAATAGAAATGACTGGAGAATGAGATGGCCCCAGAGGAAAAATCAAGCTAGGTTTTAGATGCTTATTTATATGTCAAATAGGTAGTTGAATAAGTGAACTGAAGTGCCAGGAAAGGGGTCACACTGGAGATGGAAATTTGGTAGCCACCAGTGTCTAGATGAACACTAGAGCCTCTGGATTGGATGAGCCCACAAGGGAGAGTGTGCAGGCGAAGCAAGGAGGGAGTCGGAAGCCATACCCTTGGGCATGCCGGCACATGGGACTGAGGGCTGAAGGAGAGAAGCCCAGAAAGGAGCAGCTCCCATGGCTAGAGCAAACTAAGAGGATCAAGATAAGCAAAAGATGAGCGATCATCCTAGAGACCCAGAAGGAAGGAGGGCTCATCTGGGTGGAACTCTTTCTCAAGTGATGAGTGAAGGGGAGCAGTATTTTACTTTAGACTAACAATATGTTCTTGCAAATACTGTATAAATTTAAATGACTCATTCTCACAGAAAAGCCTGATACCTCAAAGAACACCAAAATAAAGAATTTTACAAAGTTAAACATCTTTTATGAATGAAGAGTACATCTCTTAAATAATCAAATGAGTAAACCAAGATTCTCATACATTAGCTTGCTTAAGCAGGATTTAATTTGTAGTATACCAAATCATGGGTAAGACTACCTTAAGGCTTGAACTCAATTTCAGATGCCATCAGAAGTAGACTCTAACATTTGGTTCATACTGTGCTACCTCTCCCTTCTAGAGCTCACATAAAAATTATCAACACAATAGTTGCTAACATTGATTAAATGCTTGCTCTGTATTAATTAAATCATCACCAGATCTCATGAATGCTTTTTATTATATCGACTTTTTTTTTTAAGAAGAGGAAATGACCATAAGAGAGGTCTAAGTGTCTTTCCCAGTATCAACCAGAATTCCACACTGGTCATTACTAAAGACTGGTCCTTATTCTAGTGACACAGTTAACTACCTCAGGACTCCGCCCTTTAAGCCTCCTAAAGATTGCTCCCTCCTTTCTTTCCTCTGCTATCCACCGATTTTATATACCCATCCTGACAATTAGAGAGAGACATGAAAACGAAGGTAAAGTAACAAGAAAACAATGAAGGAGATAATCATAGATAATCATGGCTGAGAACTCAGCTAAAAAGGTGACTATAATTGAGTCTTTGAGTTTCCTAGAAGCACAAAAAGGAATATACAATGGCTTACAAAATTTCCATTATCTAATAAAAAGAAACACACCAGCTAAGCAAGAGATCTTTTTGGTCCCAATCCTTAAATACAACAGTATTTCTTACATATGTTTATTTTAGGGAAAATGAACCATGTAAGATCAGAGACTTCAAGAGCAATTCCTCCAAAGATAAAGAAATAGTCTTTGTCTGGTTCACTTAGAATTTCCCATATAAAATGTGGTCAACAGTTCAGCATTCTCTAGTAGAATACTTTTATATGGTTCATGGTCATCTCAGCTTTTTTAAACTTTAATAGGTGTCCAGTGACTTAGAACCCTGACCTGAACTTTTATAACTGTCACATGGGTTCAAGAGAAATAAGACCTATTATATACTCTGTACAAATGGCCTACATCACATCTCTCTCCAAGGTAGCAGCATCTATGTGAAACAAAATCTTGGCAAATATTTCAAAACATTGCTTGCCCCACCTCCAATTTATGTCCCTTCACAAGCAAATTGCCAAGGGTTTTAACTAATGAAAAACCAGTTTGTTTTTAGAAAACATCGTCATTATCAGCTAATATAACAGAAGTGACCAGGAAGAGCATGATTTAATATGGATTAAACACGAATACAACTCAGAAGCTTTCTTCTTGTTGAATTAGATAATCAAAACTATTAAACAGTATTTCAAAATGCTTTTCATAATCCTGGGACCATTAATGTCATGTTCAAATCACTGTGGATTTTTGTTGTTGTTGTTGCTTTTACTATTCATAGGGATACAATGAGTCATTGGCACATTTCCAGTGCAAGATGCATTTGAATAATACATGACATGCCCTTTAGCTAGCATCATGATGCCAGATTTAAAACAAGGTAAGAAGTTTCCTCCATGTACACTTGCAGTGTTCAGCTGTTCATAATCTATAGCGTTAACAATTTATCATCAAACCCAGCGACTTGCTGCCAACTTATCAAAGTGGCCACTGGATGCATATGATCAAGTCTGAGCATCTGGCTCTCCTCTGTTCCTGACATTAGCACAGACAACAGAATCAGTGGACTATTGAATGCAATTACAGTAAGCGAGACAGACAATAAAGATTGATAGCGCCTTCTCTTTTTATCACACACAAAACTAGTGGGGGTTAAAGCTTTGCCTTGAGCTGCCTTCATTTAACAATGATTGAAAATATGCAGTTGTGTTGGTAAAACACTGCAGCCTGTACCACTTCATTTACTGGACACATTATCAAATTAAATGAAAAGTGAACTGCCAAAAGCAACAGTTATTATACATTAATGATGAATATTTACTTAGCATTGTTCACAAATCATACAGAGAACAGAATCCTTCTTGTTATCTTCTTTGCAGGTTACAGTTGAGTAGGCTTAACATTTCTATGTTTACGTTAAGTCTTCTGTCTACAAATCTCTAAATACAGACTTGCACAATTGGTTTTGTGACTATCCATGTGATTACAATGTGTAATTAATAAAATGCTCGAGTTGTAGATGAATCCTAATTATTGAAGAGCTTTCTCCCCCTTTATGACAATTCTCATTCTTGTAGCTATTCTTATAGCAAGAGAAACTTAGCCAGCGGTATATGTTGTGAGTGAGAGGTTAGGAACTCCAGCTTCATCGAGCTTCTGAAACTTGGAATGTGAAAAAGATCCTCAAGATACAGACAAGCCACAAAGTTATACTTTATACTTTTCTCCAAAGAGTATTGTTTTAGTAGCCATTGGGGGATATAACGGTCCAGCCTTAATTTGACCTCCAAGATAAGAAATACATAAGGGGCAAAAGGCAAAATGGGTCAGTATATATAGACAGGAGGAAACTTCATTCTAAGCAAACACCAATAGATCTGGGAATACAAAAATAAGTGTCTCATTGTTAAGTGGACAAACATTTGGTGTGCATACTGGCGGATCAGAAAGACATGACGGCAGGCAGACATGATTGTTCAAAGTTATGTAGATTAATTCAAGGTTCTTTTAAAAACACACACATCTGGCCCTTCCTTTCCAATGAGAGACACAAGAAAAGAAAGTGCTCATATATGAAATGTAGTCATGTCTCTTTTCTAAGAGCTCAATAACCTGAAAAGGTGACATATCCCAAACAAAAAAGAATATAAGAAGAGGTAAAAGAAAAGAAGACACAGAGAACGAGTCACAGGTTTTCTAAAACCACCCCACTGGTTATTCTGTAAGCAATTAAATACATACTCAGAAGTGTTGAGTTTAGAATTCGAGCAGCAACCATATGCAGTTAATATAAGTAGCAGCATGAGGTATAAGATATTCAACAAGTGTGGAAAACTCACCAAATAATAGCATCACCACAGTAGATAGAGAATCTGGAAGCCAAAAAGCAGCTGAATCAGAATTCATGAAATGTAAAGGAAACAATTATGTTCTCCAGAATTTACCTGGAAGCAAAATCTAAGTGAAATCACTCTTTCTAAGCACATTTAAATTCTAACGTTGCCTTAAAATCATTTGGAGATGTGTAACCTTTGCAGGTTATTCTCAACCTAGCCGACTACCAGACTTATCTCAGGAGCTTTGTAAAATGCAGATCTTTGGGCCCCAATCTTTGGTATTTTTATTCAGTACATTTTGGGTGGAACAATGGTATTCACTATGGAATATTTGGCAAATAAAATATGAAAACGCTTATAGAAAACCTATTACCTGTAAAGCCACTGTCTGTAACCCATCTTTTTATTCATGTATATCTTTTTATCTATGAATGTAAAATTTTTCAAGTCAATGATATTTTCAATAACTTTAGGGGGTCACTTTATAAAAATATAAATGAAGAAGAAATATATGTTTATGGCTAAAAATCAACACACTACATATCAATACAAATAAAAACATGAAAGAATGCTCCTGTTATCCTTCAATAGCTGCTCTCACAGAGTTAGTTACTGTTAAATATAGATGTGTCTCTACAATCTTTATTTTACAGTCTTTACCACGCTGTTTATGGCAAGATTGTGTCCCAGCCTCTTCTACCCTCTTTAATGTGGTTTTCTTCTCATTTGCCCAATGTGTAACATCACTCGGCCAGGCTATAGGGATTTTTTAAGAGGAAATTGTACCATATGTAGCTGTAAACTCAGTGTGTCCATGGGAGGAGGTGAGTTCAGAATCTTCCTATGTCGCCCTTTTGAGCCTCTCATCCTTTATGTATTCACTTTGAATTTATTTCTGTCTGTATTTTACATAATCAAAATTGGACTACACATATTGTTCTGTGAATTGACTTTTTCACTTTATGTTATTCTGATTTATATCTAGATTTATCTAAAACTATTTCTCTTAATGTTTTTTATAGCTATATAGTATTCCATAGTATAAATAATCATAAACATTGTAGCCTTTACTGTGCTTTTACTATTATTCCTAACTTATTAGTTTTACCAAAAATAATATGTAATATATATTTATAATGTATATGTAAGATGTATTGTATATATGTATATGTATCTTCATTCATTTGAAGTTTTTTTGCAGTATAAATTAGAAATGGAATTTCTGCATCAAAAGTTATGTGAACTTAAAATTTTAGACACAAAGAGACACATGCACGAGCAGGGGGACAACCACGTGAGGACACAGGGAGGAGACGGCCGTCTGTAAGCTAAGGAGGGAGACCTCAGAAGAAAGCAAGCCTGCCAACTCCTTGATCTCAGATCTCCAGCCTCCTAAACTAGTGAGAAAATAAATCTTCATTGTTGAAGCCACCCAGTTGTGTGGTATTTTGTTATGGCAGCCCTAGCAAAGTAACACCAGTATTTTCATCAAAGAAACAGAACGAGCCAGAACATGGGATTCACTGGGAATTTAACTGCCAGCTTCTACACAGCCTACTAGTAATATGCAACTATTTATTTAAGGGAGGCAACTGGAAGTCTAAAGGATACAAAACTAATCTTAGGCCTGGGGAAAATAACGATTTTCACTTGAAAATACCCTAATTTTCATAACCAGTATTTTTTAATTCCCTGGACATAGGTAGGCAGATATTTTTTCTCCCTTCTATCTCTCTCTGTCTGTCTCTGTCTTTCTCTCCTCTCCTGATAAACATTTCCTTCACCATCCTCACTGTGACTGGCCTTTCTTTTCCACAGGTTGGATAGGTGTGCTGATTAGGCTAGAAAACATCTGACGGGAGAGAAATGAGTTAACCAGAGACACGGTATGAGGTTCTAACTGGTAAACTTCTTCTTAACGTCCGGTTCAGACTATATACAGGTTGAGCAGGACCAGTAGCAAGAAATCAACTGATTTCTTCTACTTGTGGTTTACCCACTCGCATTACCTCATCACAGCAATGTCTCTTCTTTTGCCATCAGTCAATGGTGCTGGGAGCAACATCAAACACTGACCTGCACTGGAACGTTCTACGGATCACAGACATGCTCCCCCAGGAGCTGTGGGAAAACTGGCTTTACTCCAGAAGAAGTCAACCTGCCCTCATTCCTGCTCACTAATAACCTTTCCTCACTTTTGTTTGGATTTTAATGACCTCAACCCTTCACAAGAGGTTTGTCTCCTTTTTTTAACTTTTCCTCAACAGCAACACAAAATGGCAGATAACCCAAAGAAATGAATATAATTTAGATGTAAAATAAAATCTATCTACCAGTGTGTGTATGCAGCCTGTGTGTCTCATTGGCATGCACCAGATTGGACTAAATGGCAGGAATTTCCCAAGGGACGATAACCTCCAGATACTGCTACAAAAGCTTTATTCCCCACACTCTGCAAATTATTTAATTTAAACACTGCTTGATATGACTCTCTGAGGAGAAGGGTGTTTTCCCAGATCCATTTTTAATTTGTTGGTGTGTATATGCATGTGTGCACATAGAACCGGCCTCACAAACGCATTCACAGCTACAGAGACTAAGCACCAGCTTCTGATTTGCAGAACCTGGAGCTGCAAATTGCTGTCTAAAACTAGGAAAATGATGAAATGCACATGTAATTTCTTCTTTTTTTGGTGAGGAAAGAGGCAAAGGTTCAGTTGTTCATGTCCTACGGTCCCTACTCCCAGACACTTTCCATTTACTTGGGAGACATAACTAAATATTTTTTAAAAATCATGTGCGTGCATGTGTGTGTGCACACACAGCTAATTTCTCATAGTAGAAAATGGTCACATCCATGGATGCATTTTACTAAAGCACGAGAAGTAATGCAAAGATTAAAGAATCCATTTCCATCAGCACTGGGTAGTACTGTATCATCGGTCAGGGAGATAATTTATAAAATTCTTTTAATCCTCCTGCGTCTTCCACTAGCTTAACTTCTCTTGCTTTTCTGCTACATATTAATCAGGAAGGGGTACCTGCTGAAACAAAACCCTGAGCATTTTATTCAATATTATGTATTTTGCCAAATATCATCTTGAACAATCTTGCCTTTTTAAAGGTCCCATTAAAGGATCCAAATGAATTCCTCCCCTAGACAGAGAAACCTTACATAAGGTTCCACAGAAGCGCTAACCCTGCCACAAACGCAGCCTTGCACACACAGGGCCCTCGCTGGAAACAGTCCTGTTATCCTGGCTAAAGCAACTTAAAAGTAAATAAGCATTAGACAATAATTTCAATATTAACTTACTCTTGCTTCTTCATCGGAGCAAGCTAAAAGCATGTGAACTCCTTTTCACCCTTCACCCCGGCCCCCTCTAGAGCTCTCCCTATGTGGTACCCTCAGCGCAGGTAAAGTGACCTCCTTCCTCCTACCAGCCTAGCTATTTATTGACATAAGCTTGCATTCTGGGGCATTATCAGCTTAATGCATAATTCAAATCTCCTGCATGTGGCCTGCACTTTTGCCTTATCCCCTGCATTCTAAATGAAAGATAAGAGGAAGTATTTCCAAAGTGGGCACACAAAAGGATTCCTGAACATCGATAAAGCCCTCTCCCCAGGCCAGTCCTCCCCTACCCCTCAGAACACTACTTGCCCTGTAGCTCCCACACACCCTCATAAGGGTGCCAGATTGAGAAGAAAACAATCCCAGGGATGGAGGGAAAGTTTACACTGAGTGGGGACCCGAGAACCTTTGGGAAGAAGAGGTCTCTAAAAGTGGAAAAATCACAATTATTACCTTGAGTCAGATTCTAGACCGGCAGCCAGAGGTTTTCAGCAAAGCGATAGTTTCAAATCTCTGTAATTTAAAAAAAAGAAAAACTAGCTTTAGAATGTGTATATTTCCCCCCAGTGGGTCAAGGGAAGCTGTGTGTGGTGGGAGGGGAGAGAGGGCAGGGGGTAGGTGGGAAAGGCTTCTCAGTAAGACCGAGGGAAGGAGGAAGAGGAAAGCCAGAAGGAAGAAAGAGGAGAGGAGAAAAGGGCAAGAGAGAGGGTGAAGGGTTAGGGTACAAACTGACTGGGGGACACAAAGGGGAGAGAAAGATAGGAGTGTGAGAAGAGAGGGCTTCAAAATTAACTGTATTAGAAGGTTAATTCAGTCAAAGTCAATTCAGGAAAAGTAACTCCAGTGATTTTTTTCTCCCCATACTGAATTGACTGCCTTCTGACTGAATCGATTAAATTAACTAGTTTTTTTATTTTTTTTAATGATGGGTGAAAAGAGAGAAAATGAGCGAATAAGCCCACGTGCAAATACACAGATCCAGGTAACCTCTATGCTCTGATTTGAACAAATTAACAACTTGGCTGGTATAAAAAAACACACACACAGACACACACGCATATGTATGCATACGCTTATGGGTGTGACAACACTGAATTTTGTCGAAAAGTGCCACTGTTTTCCCTAGAATGTTCACAAGCATAGTATATACCTACATACACATAATACGTATACTGAGTTTTGTTCTTTCCAAAAATTAATTGTCTTTTTGGAAAACAGATTATCCCTGATGGAGAAAGTATGCTGTACAAATGCACCAATATCATTTATCAGCACCAGTTTTTAAAAGTAAGGTTCACCTCCCCTAATACACTTCCTCTTTTTTTTTCTTTTTGTTAACATCTTTATTGGAGTATAATTGCTTTACAATGGTGTGTTAGTTTCTGCTTTATAACAAAGTGAATCAGCTATATGTATACATATATCCCCATATCTCCTCCCTCTTGCGTCTCCCTCCCACCCTCCCTATCCCACCCCTCTAGGTGGTCACAAAGCACCGAGCTGATCTCCCTGTGCTATGCGGCTGCTTCCCACTAGCTATCTATTTTACATTTGGTAGTGTATGCCCCCTAATGCACTTCTGCCGAAGTCAGGACATGATACTAAAAACCATAAGGTCACCAATATCATTTGGACTTATTACTAAATATGAGATTCTTGTAGATGCTTTTTACATGCCTTTTGAGTCCACCAAGCAATAATTCCTCCTTTTTTATAAACATAATGACATGAATTATTAAAAAATTAAAGGCATTTAGAATAATGCTTCTCCATACGCAAAGTATTTATTTCAACTTTCATCATTCATAGTTTATTGCATTGACTTTTTTTCATCAGTTTACTGCGTATTAGGCTTCTACTGAACTCATCAATAAGAAATGAATTTTGGTAACTTTCAAATCCACTAGATTATTTTTCCTTTTATTCGTAGTGAATTTTTCTTCTCTCAGTGGTATTACTGCAATAAGTCAGTCATTATTTCTTTATGTTTTCCCTTCTTTCTTTAGTATTTCATTTCCCTTTACAGCACATCTTGTGATCACAAAGAAAACAGAGACACTTATTTCTTTTAACAGTTGAAATTGCTGCAAGTGATTTAGCTGTCATTTAATTTGATACCACTCTTCTGTCTGTGGAGAAATATGTTTAATGTACTGGAAATTATGTTAATAAGAAAAAGCATTATCTCATTTAATGAAATAAATACACAAATATTTCAAAATAAAATAAAGAGGCAATCTTCACTGAGAAAATGTCTCTTATGGTTTGTATAAAACAAACAAATGGGAAAAAATTATGAATACATTGAAACACTGACAAAAATTATGCCTACATTCAAAAGGGGAGGGGAAGTTTGGTAACTGAATTAGCCATAATTTAATCAAATATTTTTTGGAAAACTCCGGGCACATATGAAGGATCAAATTATTAATTTATATTTCTGCTTGCTGCAAGAAAGATCATTTAATTTTTCTGGAATGGGCACTGGATTTTTGAAAAGTTTCCTTTGTATTTTTTTCTCTTCTATTTCAGTTGGTCTTTCAATGATTGCTACTGCTTGAATTAATAATTATCAGCAATCTCATTGAAAATGTGACCTAACCCATGTAACTATAAGAAAGGTTAGAATTCCTTTGATTTTGCTAATCAAAACAGAGTCAATGAACTCGTTCCAAAGCTTTTATATATTAAAATTTATCTAATGCACAAAAAGGTTAAATAAATATTGTTAGTGATTTGAGCAAAACTTGAAGCAATTATGTAATAAAAGCATGACCACAGTAACAGAAACACATAATTAGCAATTTAATTACTGGCATGAGACAAGCTAAAGATGTCAATAAAAAAAAAAAAACTTTAGTGACAAGCTGATTTTATTCTCCTTACGGCAATCTGTGAGAAATATTCACCACCTGATGAGTAAAACCATTTTTATACAAACTACCTATCCTTCCACAAACTGAAATGCCCAATTTAAAATATTTCTGATTTCATTTCATTGCATAGTAAATCATTACATTTTTCTCCCATTTAGATTAGCACTTTCTCTTCTCTGAAAATACAATATTTCCAGTCAGCCAGTAAAGAACATTATGTTTTTTTAAATGAGTTAAAGTAGCAGGTGTCCTTTGTTTCAATTTCATTTCTTTCCAGCTTCAATAATGTGTTTGACAGAAATGCTTCCTTGTGTATGACATTCCAAATATTCTATCTTTTCTTATCTTCTAAGTTTCAGCTGAGAAGCACACATAAACCATGGATTGTTTTAAAAGGAGATAAATGCCAACTATAGTAGAAACAGTCAGGCTAATGAGGCATTCCTCTAGGGCTTTCACAATTTCTTTTTCTCCCCCATCCCTGTATTTAGAGTTATGGTGGGAGGTAAAGAAGAGAAATGAGTAAGTTTAGTTTATTGTGATATGATCCACTTGTTTTTTTTCAGCACCATCCCAAGTTTCAGATTTTCAAAATCTTGAACTACTTATATTAAAAGTGTTCAATGAATGCTTACTACCTCATATGTCACTGGTATTTTACCAGTAGCAGAAAACAGATATTTCAAGATAGAACCATACTGAAAGAAGTTTTCCATCTTGTGATAAAAAGTGAATCATCTTGGCTGGTATACAATAGCCACTTGTACAAGCCCAGTGCATGGAGTGAAATCATGAAAGTCAGACTTGCTAAGAAGTTTTGTCTATAAATACCCTTAGGGCATGATGGAATACACTTAAAAAAATAAACTCTAGACACAAAGAACAGAATAAATAATAACTCCTAATAACATTGCCTTTTATAATTAACCTACTGATTCTAATCATTTTGGCATATAGTTCCAATCAGATATCTTAACTAAATATTCCAGTTTTGAAAGAAGGGTATATAATACCAACTCGAAGTTTCTAAGGAAATTGAAAATGTTTTTAAAAGCATATTTTACTTGGCTGCAATTTGATAAATGTGAAGAGAGCAAATATAACTGGGAGATGACTTTTTTGGAACCTCCTGCCTAATATATTGGTTACTAGAACCATTCATTTCTTACACATATTTGTATTAGAGGTCCCTTGCTTCCATAAAACGTTCCCTTTTCTAGTGAGCTTTTCATCACTGTTCATTATATATCACAATCAGCTTCTAAGTTTCTGTTTGAACCATAAACCTAAACTTACTTGGATTTTTCAACTGTAATCATCTAGGCCTGAAACTCTCTTGCTTTCTCTACTTTTATGGTCCAGATACAAGTTGTCATTAACAAGCATGTTAATTTACAAACCTCCAGGGAAGACTCCCTGTATTAGCCAGCAATGGTACCTGCCTTTGGGATGGTTAAGCAATGGTACCTGCCTTTGGGATGGTTAAGCAATGGTACCTGCCTTTGGGATGGTTAAGCAATGGTACCTGCCTTTGGGATGGTTAAGCAATGGTACCTGCCTTTGGGAAGCCCACAGTCTAGCTAAGAAGATGGTGTGCCAAAGATAATGTCGCATCATAATTCAAGTGTAGTTATGATAAATGCCAAACAGTTGACACAATGAATCAAAAAGGTTCATAAAATAAAGGGAGCACAGTGTCTCTGTGGGCAGATCCCTTTATACGTGGGTACTATGGGGAGAACCCTATAAAGCTTTAAAATGCAACATCGCATGTGAATTTATGAACTGAACAGCCCCTTGTAGAGGTGAAGAACTCAAGATTCAAAGAGGTGAGATAATTTACCCAAACAAAAATGTATTCGAATGGGAACTCGATAGTTCTGCTGACTCTAAGTTCTAGGTATAAATAAGAAAGCATTGGAGATGCAGGGATGAGCAAGGAGAGATGTCAGGTAGAGAGGAAGCGAAGGGACTCATGAAACAGGTACAGGACAAGGTGATTTGTTTACCTTGGGAGAGTAGCAAGAGCAGTGAGGCAAAGATTGGAGATGAAAAAGATGGGAACAATGGAAAATTGGGAGTGTGTCTTCTGGGCAGTGAGGAGTCTCGGATGATTTCTGAACAGAATGCTAGCATGATGAGGGCAGAGTAGAGCAGGAATCGGAAAGGTGAGAAACAAGAGGCAAAAGGTGGATGCTGTTGGTACTCCACCCAGACTCCTGTCCCCCCAGAGGCGGCCCTCTTCCAGCTGCGGGGAGTGTTGGCTGCTCTAGGTCCTCAGCTGCCCCCTTTCCTGCAGAACTGTCCTCAGCCTACAGGATCCGCTTCCCCAGAGAGGTTCAAACTCCCTCCCCATCAGCCCATACAAGGACTGCCTGACATAGGGGTACAAAAGCCAGCTCCTTCGACTTGAGGGGCATCAGCTTTGTGGGGTAAGTTGAAGTGACCCTTTAGCTGAAGCCACATGCCCTGTCCTGCGTCTTCACTCCTTTCTCCTCTTCAATGCCTCCTTGTCTTAGGCTCTGCTGCTAGGAAACCCGACCCAAGAGGAGGCAATCTGAGCCTACACTGTCTTCCTCTCCCTTAGGGGAAGAATGATTCGTGCTGTTAACATGAGTTAACAGGTTAGTGACAGCAACTTCACCCGGACTCACCCAGAAAATAATCAGTGCACAGGAAAAGCAACCAGGGTGTACATGGAGGCCACCTAGATATGATTTTGCTTTTCTGGGCTTCTTGGCTTTTATTGTTCAAAGAATGGAATTTGTATGGAATTGATGGGGGAAGTTTATAATTCGACCACAGTAGTCTGCATGAGAGAGACAAAGAAGCCTTCACCTTGGGTGGATGTGGAAAAAACAGAATACTCTCTTATGATAGTAACCCACCAGCAACTCAGACTTTCCCTTCTAAACCCCATCAGAGCGTCACAGATTAGTCAATCATTAAGTTCCATTTCTCATCCAATGGGAAACATCCCTGCTGTCTGCAAAAAACAAACCCTAAATTTACATCTATGTAAACTGTGAAATGAAAAAAAGAAAACTTTATAATACTGGGAAACCAACAAGCTTTCCGGTTTCTTTTCAAAATATAATCAGATTTATGTTGCACTCCAACATAAATACCACTGTATCTTGTATTCTTATACAATGCATTGATATTCCCCATTACACCATTTAGGCACATTAATAATTGTTTGTTTGTGTCTAGGTGAGAGTTTCTGAGTCTTCTTTCAAAAACCCCTGGTGCTACTTAATATGATGATTACTTGCCACAAAAAGAAAACTTTTCTTCAATAACTTTCAGAGCATAAATTCTAAGACAGCTTACAACAGTTTTATACTGAGGGAGGAGTGGAGGAGAATATGAAAATTATCAGGCTCAATGCACAAAACTTCACGAGCTGATATGGTTATATTTTCTTTTCTTAGTGAGTATCCTTTCGTTTTCGTGAGCAATTTCTTTAAAATAATTTGTATCTAATATTCAATCTTTCTCCCTCTTTTCCTATATTGCTAGCTACCTGATCGCCCATCTTCTCTTCCTACCATATATTTGTTAACAAATGTATTCTCAGAATGAGTATCCTGCTTGTGCAATGGGATTGGATGATTATTCCCAAAAATTAATAGAGAGGTCAAAGAGAATGTGAAAATGTGACAGCAGCGTTCTCAACCTTGAAAAAGCTTAACCTGCAGAGCCTGGTGAACATACAGATTCCTGGGTCTCACCCCAGGCATCTTAGATACAGTAGATCTGAGGACAGGCCAGGAATCTCTGTTTAACAAGTACTATGGGTGATTCTGATGCTGGTGTCTGCGGACCAGACCTTGAAAGCCTCAGCTCTAGTGATCTCACGCTAGTCTTTGAACCATCTTTGCGTGTCGTTTATAATCTCTCTTCTACTAAACCTCTTTTCTAGCCTAGATGACTGGGTTATGGTAGGCTTGACTGTTCCTAACTTACACACAAGGAATCACCAAATCCTTGCTTTAAAACCATAATGCCTATCTTGAAAGGTACTCCCATATGGGGGGAGAACATCAGCCAGCCAGAATAACAGACAACTCCGGAGTGTTGTTGTTACTGCCTTGAAATACAGCCACCAACTGCCCCTAAATAGACAGTGGCCCTTCAGTTAGATCGAGCCATTTGGAGATGAGACTTGGGTCTCAGGTCAGTTTTGAGAATGGACTCTCACACTTTACAGTGATGCATTTAAAAATCGAGTAACCTTTGCCTAAATGCACAATTGGCTAAGTATAAACTATCAATTTGTTGCTGACTTATTTTCCCTCTAAGTAACGAAGAAATACTTAGAAAAAGATATTTCACTTCCATTTGGGATAAGGTCATTCCTCTTCAGCATCACACATATTTGTGCACCAACAGGGATGAGCCCAAACTCAGTTTCTCTAATTTCTGGCAGTTTCTTAAAATAAATATCCAGGGCCACTAAAATGAACCCCAATAGTAATAGCAATGATAAAAATAAAAGAGGCAGACCTTAAGACATTTAAATATAAAGACAAATTGATATTAGATGCTTCTCCAAAACACTGTCTATCTCTGGGGCAAATAAAATGAAGCCAACACACAAAGGAGTACTTGCATGCTTGTGGGTTGTGTGGAAAGAGGTGCCGGGGAGAAAGGTGCTTTTTTTAATTGAATGTAATCCAACAAAGATTTGGCAGACTACATATTTAAAAGGTTGGGAATGCTTGCAGAAATTGATTCGTTCACACTGTTGTGAATCATTTAGCACACACTTCAGAGAGAGTTTAGCATCTTAGTCTCTGCCTCCCACTTCCTAAGAAAGGCTGTTAATCAAAATGAAGACTCCTAGAGGCAGCCTCGGGAATGGGACAAAGAGATGAGCAGGAAGGAGCACCACGGGGAATGATGTTTCTCCTCTAAGGGCGGGGTTTTTTTCTCCTTTCAGCATGGAAGGTTTAATGCAATAGCGTCGTATAAATTAATATATAGATTCTCAGACTGGGGTCATTATTACAGTTACATAAAAACAAAAGCAAGTCCTATATTTAGGAAATGCTTTTGAATGCCCGAGTCCAAAAGTACCCATTTCACTCAAATGCAGCTCTCTCCTCCAAATTGTAAGATTATAGAGTAAAGGAGATTATTACTGTAAATTACCTAAATGAAATGATTAAAAGCATCTGTATTTGTAAAAATCTTGCCATGATTATAACAGAAAATTAAATCTCCTTCTTAAAAAAATGGTACAGGCCATTTAAGTGCATTTTTAAAAATAATAAATCTACCAATTCAGTGGTGGACTACAGACCAGGACGTTAGAAATAAACCATGTAAAAGTTGAAGTTCACGCGTGCACACACATACACGAAACTGATAACGTAATAAGGTCAAGAAAATTTGCTAGATTTCTTTTCTTTTGAAAGTACCAGTAAATTTACTAGAACTTTCAAAAGAAAAGATGATAAATTACCAGTTAAGTAAAATATGCAAGCAATAAATTGTTAATGGTTAGGGGTGATAAATGATGTTTTCAAATAATTACAATAACAAAAAAATCATAGTAAAGAAAAAATACACAGAGTAAATATGTATTTGCTTTCTGGAAGATGAACAAAAACAAATGTAGAGGTTTCCAAAACCAAGGTAAGATGAGTAGCAGCAGTAGATGGGATTAAGTACACTAACCACATCTCACATAAGATCCCCCATTCACTAGGCCACGACCACTATTCACAAAGTAAAACTCTTGCACGTGTGCCCTATTCCCAAAAAGGTCTTCTCCCTCAATTACTGAAATATAATAATGAGCTGTATTAACATCATATCCATCTAGGAAAAATAGTCCTGGAAAGGGGAAAGTGAAGAAGAGGAATTCATTTTTCAAGTAGCTGTGGTAATCGAGATACCCAAATAATCCAAATAACAGCTCATTTAAAGGTCGCTTACATTTGGTTTTAAGGTGCATAATACTGATAGCCATTTTAATCCATCCCTTGGGTAGACAGAACAAAAGTAATGAGAGACAAATTTACTGCTTCATCATTTGCCCTAAAGCAGAAACTCTGATCCTTAATTCTTTATCTTAAAACACCTATTTCATGCCTTCGGTATGTCAATACAGAATATTTTTAATTTAACTTTCATAGCCACCCTATTCCTATCACCATTTTATAGGTGATGATGAGGGCAGAGAGTGAGTGAGTACCTTGCCTGGCTTTGTGCATTCACACCCTGTCTCACCAGTTCTCGTTCTAAATCAAAGGCACAGGGAAGCCATCCAGTGCCGTCATCGTTTTCATATTCATAACCCTTGGTCAGAGCTCTCAAGCCTCAGTCGAGTGCCTTCTTCTCTATGTAATTAGGTTATAAAAAGGAATTTCATAGCATGGATTCTCTTTCCCTCCATGTGTAAAGTCAATATTCGTTTAAGAGTAGCAACTTGTGACTAGAGATGGGAATGCTGAAAACGTGATTCCTATAGACAAGGGCGATCTCATATGTTGTTTAATTTTAAACAGTGGTTCTCAACCCTGGCTGCACCATTAGCATCACCTGGGGAGCTTTAAAAGAAAATTCTTGCCCAGGCCCCATCCCCAGAGATTCTGAGTTAATGGGCTGGGGTGGGGCCCAGGCACTGGTATTTTTTTTTTTTCAAAAGCTCCCTAGGTGGCTCTAAGGTGCAGCCATGGTTGCGACCCACTGATTTTACAGCCTGGGTACCGCAGCCAAAATATAACTACACGATGAGGCAGTACAGCTGATTTCTAACCTACAGTAGACAATGGATTTACACTCATAGGCAAGTGGATCTTAGTTTGTGAGCAAGAAAATGGGAATAATAGTCTACTACATACCAAAGCTAAAGAATTAAATTAGAAGCTTTTCTTCTTATCCCTTCCAGATATGGTTGACCTGAAGCTCAAAACACTTGTTTAGGTATCCTGAAGGAGAGGAATTGGGGCGTGAGTACAAGAAAAAGGATATTATTAGCACCAATTCTTTAAAAAAAAAAAAGAATCAACATTCTCCATTTATACAGGGGGAACAAATGTATTAGATAAATACATGTTAAAAGCTAGCTTAGAATAATTTTTGAATTGCCTTTTCTCAACATCTCATTTCAAATTCACGTGTACTTTTATACAATTTAAGATCCTTGGAGGCAATGAGGTATTGTTATAAGATGGATGGATTCATCTTCCAACATATTAGGATAATGGCACTGCCCATATTCAGGCTTCAACCTTTACCTGAGAAATCTCTGCTAGGAAAAAATCCCAACCCTGAGAGACATGTGTCAAAACTTAATCATTCCACTTCAGGAAAAAGTTACCTCAAAATGATAGCAGACCACCATTTTCTTTTAATTTTTAAAGAAAAGTATTCCAAATAGTAATGACATTCAAAAGCATTTTAACTGCACTGACGCTTTCCAGGTTCCCAGTCACAGCACCGTGTTAATAGCAGCATTGTGAATGCCTTCAAGTAAAACCAGTAGGGCAGATATTTCATTAAAATCTTAGATTCCTTTTTAACTCCGGTGGTAGGATTGGGTGACCTGATAATTACGTTATACAGAGATTTATTACATTTTGATATCAGGCAACATCCCTTGGCCTATATCTGTATCTGTGATATACCTGAGGTTTTCACGGAGAGCAAGCCTGGTACAAGAGTGATGAGGAGCTCAAACACAATACTTGACCTAAATACATTATGTAGCACCGGGTATCTGTTAAATAGGTCAACCTGGGCTCTTAAAAGTTATGCAAAACTTATTTCTGCCACACAGGAGATATGTCACTAGTCAAGCTGTATAAAAATCAGCTTTCTAGGCAGGAAGAAAATGCTCCTCATCACTGGGAGTGAAAAACTCTTTTGCTATACATAAAATGTCTTAAATACTATACTACGCTTGTCATATGTCTTTAGGCCACAGAAAGTAATAAAAGCAATGAGGCTGATGAAATGCCTAACAATTCAGGGATTCATTTAAGTGGACGGGAGTTCTTTGAACACTGCTATAGAAATTCTTACTCTTCCAGCAAAAGCAAATGAGATTTCGAAGGTGCACAGGTCTCAGCTACCAAACCTAAGCGATGCCTATTGTCACAGGATGCAGACCTGGCTGATTGCTTTCAGCAGTGAAGAAATGTGGGAAGTTCCAGCTCATCGGGGCTAAGGTGGTTCCACCTCTACCTCCACTCCTACTTGGGACAAAGTTATCTTGTCCTTGCTCAACGTGGCTTCATTAGTTGCCTTAGGTGCACAGGCTGTTATTTTTAAAACATCAAATAAATTGAAGGCTCGCAAAACTCTTTCCACCCTCAAATCAGTAATTTTTTATGGTGCTAAAAAATTGTGCATGACCCCTAGACGCTAAAAACATAGCCAATGGTTCTCAAAGCGTCGTCCCAGGGATCAGTATCTTCCACAGCAACTGGAAAATTGTTGGAAATGCCAATTACAACCCACCCCACAGAGATGCACTGAATCAGAAACTCTGGGGAAGGATGCAGTGATTTGTGCTTTAACTGGCCCTCCAGTTTGAGAACCGCTGAACTAAACTATCACTTAGCTTGAGAGTGGATCTAACAGTTCCAACATAACAAATCAACTCTTAATTATACTTACAATTAGGGACAAGAATTAAGGTAAATTAAAGGACATCCTGGACTTCCCTGGTGGCGCAGTGGTTGAGAGTCTGCCTGCCAATGCAGGGGACACGGGTTCGAGCCCTGGTCTGGGAAGATCCCACATGCCGCGGAGCAGCTGGGCCCGTGAGCCACAGCTACTGAGCCTGCGCGGCTGGAGCCTGTGCTCCGCAACAAGAGAGGCCGCGATAGTGAGAGGCCCGCGCACCGCGATGAAGAGTGACCCCAGCTGGCCGCAACTGGAGAAAGCCCTCGCACAGAAACAAAGACCCAACACAGCCAAAAATCAATCAATTAATTAATTAATTAATTTTAAAAAAAAGAACATCCTCAGACCTCATATTAGCCAACATCAACCTCTTCCTCCAAATAAACTTTTTATAAACAATGGGCAAGTACAATGTTTATAAGAGGTCCCAAACCCTTTCCAACTTGAACTGAAAAACTTACGGGACTTCTCTGTTTCTGGAAATATGAATTAAAGCAGTAGACTTGTTCTGAAGAAATAAGGTGTGAGGAAAGCTAAAGCAATTACTCCAACTACTCACTAATCATATTCGCTTAGGAACTGAAAAAAAAATAGAGTTTAATAAGGAAGTTAATTCATAGCAAGTTGCTATTTGTGGGCTTTTTTAAAAACACACATTTCTTGAAGACTAAACCTTCATAGGTAGGCACTGGGGAATATAATTCCCCAAATCCCCATAGATTTGTGAGCAAAATAATATATACTAAGTTTGGTTATTTGGTCCCAATCAGTAGCTCTGACATGCTAAAATAAAATTACATGCTTCAGGCGTCTCACTGAAGGACTGAGCTTTTACCTCTCATCTCATTACCCTCCACACGCTCTTAGTAGGTTTAGTTTAATGTATTTGAGTTCCATTTCCAAGAACGCAAACTCTTATGATTTTTACATGATTGAAAAACATTCATTAAGGAGACAGGAAATGAAGTGTATGCAAATTTGAAGCAAGCTAATAAAATACGTTTCTTTAAAGAAAAAAAAAAATCTGTTCCTGCTAACCCACTAAAAACAAAACTCAGAGCAAAACAGATCACAGCTGCTCAGCTAAACTGTAATATGCTCTGGGAAAAGGCACCCACCTTACCCCATACACCTGTTTGCCAACAGTGAGGCGGCAGCAAAATCTGCATGAGGAAATTCAAAGGCATAAAGTAAACAAGATCTTCATTTCACATTATCACACTAGACTCTCAAACAGGTTTTTACTACTAGCTTCTTGCTGATATACTGAACTTCACAGAGGCTTGCCACCTACTGCAGGTACCTTCTGAGTCAAATTCAGTTCCTCTGGGACAAGTGATTATTTTCTTCTCTCTCTGACCTAGTGAATGCAGCAATGCTCCACACATACGGTATTTCTGCCCTAAAGGCATTTATGTCCCACCACCTTACCTCCTAATGCTCATAATAACGCTAGGCAAAGTGACAAAAATAAGTCTGTCCTTAGTTTGCATATCGAAAACAAAATCCATACAATTCTGCTGCTGCTTCTATTGCTTTGTTATTTCATCATTATTCACCACAGTTCTTGCCTTCATTTGCAGAGTTTGGGTTTTAATGTAATGGCCATTCAATAAAAATGTTGCTTTTAAGGGTTTGCATATCATCCCATTTTCTCTTCATCCCTTCAGCAAACATATGGCAAGCAATCAGGTCTGCAATCACTAGGTCCATATTATGTAGAGCATGATTTCGGCATTATGCTATTACCCATCTGCTTCTATAGAAAAAGACATGAACCCGTGTATAAGAGGTCAGTGGTTTCACCGCACACCATATTCCAGAAATCTATCTCTGTTCACTTGAGATCACTTTTGTGATTTACTCTAGTCTCCAGGCCAGACTTTCTCTCCCTCTCTCCTTTTTTTTGTTTTTTTAAAGAAATACAATCAGCACAATTTGTCTGTCTGCCTATTGTATAAAATTATTTGTAACTGTCAGGGGAGGCACTTAAACTTTCTTACTTAAGGATATTTATCCAGAGATTCTGCACTTAAAAAAAAATGTGGGCGGTGGAGAGAGGAGAAATCAATCTCACCTGATTTTACATTTTTAACTGTCTGCACAATAAAGATGACAGAATCTTCAGGCAGAAGCAGACACAGAGGAAGAGGGAAAGTTCAGGCTCCTGCCTCCAATTTGAGGGCTCCCAGCACCAACCTAGACTAACCAATTCTTCTTGGCTCAAGGAAAGTGCTATATATAAATCTATATATCTGTATCTATTTTCTTTCCCATATATATGTCTGCCCTGTGGGTTCACATACATGATCTTTGAAGAGCAGACTCAATTGGAGTGCTGAATGCTAATTCAGTGGAATGCTTATTTGGGTATTTCATAAACAGCACTTATAATGAACTTCAGATGCAATCAATTATGCCTATAGAAAGACTCAAGGTTTGGAATTCCATGTACTGTAATAACCCAATGACTTTGTTACGTAAAACTTCTTATAAAATACTTCCACCGTTTTCTACACTGTTTCAAACTATTGTTGGCTTTTAGGAAGCAGGATAGGAATACACCAAATGGGCATGAAGCCTGAGGCACGGAATCTTTTGCAAAATCTACTGGGGCCATCAGAAGTGGCTCAGAGCAGATGCGCTTTCTGCCCCATCCACTGGTTCTCAAACCAGCTGGTGAAGTTTAAAAAATTCTGATACCTGGGTCCAAACCCCAGAGATTCTGACTTAATTAATCTGGGGTGTGGCATGAACTATTGGATTTTTTAAAGCTCCCCAGGTGTTTCTACTGTGCAGCCCAGATTGAGAAACTCTGGTCCAATAAGACATAATTAAAGATCATCTTATTTCATTTCACCATTTAACAAATACAATGACAGTGTAGGGTGTCAGTACTACAAAAATTAATGAAAACCGTAAAACGTTCAAGGTATAACAAGGCAAAAAATTACAAGCTGACAACCATCAATTATGAAATAAATATTATTCAACACTGGAAATAACAAGTGATAAGACTTCTATGTAGATTTGGCCTACTACAGTTTTATTTACAGCTTTCAAGAAGCCTGAATGTCATAGAATATGCATTAACAATGTTAATGCTGGAACTTTAGTAAAATACTGACATTTAATTAAAATTCTATAATTAAGAATGATCATTACAATGTAATAGAAAAAATAAAGCCAAATTACTCAGTATTTATTTGTACATACTAGTAATTATTCACATAAAAAGTATACAGGAAGAGGCTATATATCACTTTCACAGATCACATGTGATCATAAACTGAGGGTTTTGATGTGTGTTGTATTTTGAAATCAGTATTCTTTAAGGGCCAATACTAGGGAAAGCAGAACTGAATTATTCACAGGTTTTAAAAAGATAGTCTCAATTCCATTAATGTTTAACACAACTTGCTACAAGCAAAAAAATCTAAAATTAATACTGATTCTCAGAGCTTAACTCACAGAACTGAGCAGGAAATACATGGATAAATGGGAAGTAGATCTGTATTGAGGCTGTTGAGATTCTTTCTGAAAACTCCTCTGCCCACCCGACAGACAACCGGCTTGCAAACAAGAAAAACAAACAAATAAATAAGAAATAGATAAATAAGAAAAACGTACTAACCCTTCCTGATCTGGAAGGGCAGAAAGTACTCAAAGAGAAAATTCTCGTTTCTCCTCCTCCTGTCTTACACCACCTCCTTCACCACTCTCCTTTTTCCTCCAAAGCCTTTGGGCTTTTTCAACCTTAATTCCCTCTCAATACTGCAAAATCTACCACAAACATCTCATTCAACCAAAGAGTGAATGCAGAAAAATAGTGAAAATACGTTGTTGCTCAGACAGTCTGTATTTAATCAAGACCCAAATGCTTAAATGGATGGAACTTTAATGGCAATGTTCAAGTATTAAAATTCACAGGACTGCATCTGGGCACAGTACTCAGTAGCCTAACTCCATCTTCCCATGGCCATGGCCACAGCCACCCACAAGAGCACATCTTTATGCAGGAGAAACAACTATTTCTAGGACTCTAATCTTGTTGGTGGATGTGCCCCTGTCTACACTGAAAATGGCAGACTCCGATGTCCCACCTCCGTCGGTTGGACATCAGCACATCATGGGAACTGATCCATAGAGGTTGATTCTAGTGGGTATTATCCACAACCACATGTCTCTCTGAATTTGTTCAGTTTCATAGTCACTCATTTCTTTCCTTTATGTATACCTTTCAACATTATCATTCCTTAATCATTTCCTCTCTATTAGAACTCACCTTCTATGGCTCATGCCCTCAATGCTCAAATCAACTGAATCAGAGTTTGGTTAAGAGGATGTGAGCAAGTCATTTTGCTTAGTGGTGCAGGAAAGTCATTGTTCATCATTTTTAACATCCCACAGAATAGAAACAAAATATGTTGATTGATTAGATGTTGATACAAGTCATTATTCATTATCAAAAATCCTTTCCAAAAGTTGATTTGAACTGAGTTAAAATACAGAACGTATATACAATAAGATTAAACGGTTTTAAGCATTAAAAGAAAGAAAAGGGAAATAGTCCAGGTGTGAAGGTTAAAATAGTTTCCATGATTGTCATAAAATTTGGCCCTGTGCTTCCTGGCAGTCAAGGAAAGAAAGAAACATGGTAATTTATATAAGTTTTATTATCATAAAGAAAGGAGCACAGTAGTTCTTCAAATTAGACAAAGATTTCCCTGGCACTAAATTTTGGAAGACTGTCTCACGGGGATATTATACAGGTGGTATTAAATAGCATAATTCCCACTGCCTTCAATGATCTTTTTTATTGCAAAAGAAGACATGGACACTGGATCTCTGTGCATTCATTTTGTGTACCCCCTTTTCCCATGACTTCTTTCTCTTATCATATTTTCTCTTTACCTTTATTTCCAACAATATCATTACTATTTTTGTTGTTGCTATTAATATTCTCTTTAAAGTACTATATTACATATATTTTATAAGCTACCTTCATCTTTTTGATAACAATGCAGAGTATAGAAAGTAAATAACTAATTTTTAATGAAGAAGTATTGATCATCAGGTTTGGAATGTAATACTTAGTTGAGACTCTTGCCACTCAAGCTGAGATTCCTGGTAATTTGTGGACTGCCATGATCTAAGTTCATCGTAGAGACATAATAGTCTAAGGATAAGACTCCACAGCATTGCTTTTCAAACTTTAACGTGCATGTGTGTCACTTGTTAAAGACGAGGATTCTGACTGAGTATTTCTGGAGTCAGGTCTGAGATTCTGCATTAGTGACAACATCCAAGATGATGCTAATGCTGCTAGTCTGTCGACAAAACTTTGAATAGCAAGGATGGGTAGTCAATGACCGAGGCCACACTCTCTATTCAGGACACAAGTATTCTACATTGCTAACTCGAAGTCCATATCTTGGGAAACCAAGTGAGCAGCTAGTAGAGTTTCATTATATTGAGAAAATTGTGGAACCTAGCCATATTATCTCTGCATGCAAGTGGACCAATTACCTGTGAGCGCTCTTGGCTGTATGTTAAAAGGTTCTCAGTCTCAAATCTCACACATGTTTAGTCTGCCTAATTGCTAATTGGTTTTGGTTGCTTGCAAATTTTGTCTCTGGTCAATTGAGATAGTAAGCATCTTGAGAGCAAGCACTATGTTTATCCATCTTTGTTATGCCCCACTTCTCCCAGCCAGTAGCAGTTACAGGTGTTTCAGAAATACAAGTTGGTTGTAAATGAACAGTCAACAACTAAAATGCAATGATATGGTCCTAGCCATGGTGACTAACAAGCAATATTCAGGTTTGAAAATCATTAAAACCTTAAACGTCTAAACGTTTTAAGAAACAGGCAGCATATAGTTGACAAAAAACACATCATATTTAAATTACATTATTATGAATCTTGCTTTAAAAGCCATCCATTCATTCATGAATTCATTAAACATTTATTGAGCACCTCACTGCTTACAGTCTGTTGAAGTTGACAGAAATAAGGCTGACGTAATTAAAATCCAAAGAGAACCAGATAAACTAAACACACTGTATTAGTCTGGGTCCTCTGAGACACAGATGCTGAGATGGGATTATAGGAGAGGTTGGGAGAGCCCTTAGACCATGATGCACTCTGAACATGAGGGAAGAATGGATAGCTTCTACATAGGTAGAAGCTTCCTAGACCATCCTGCTAGGAAGGCTTAGCAAGCTGTAGGGGAGTCTTTGTGCCAAAACTGGCTGTCAGAGGAGATCCAAGTGCCCGAGGAATACCATGTGAGTAAATATAATTTAATATTTATATTTGACACTCTCACACAAATGAAATATGTCTGTAACAGTAAATATACTCAATAAAACCACATGTACCTCAATGTAAGGGAAATATTAACATGCTATGTGTTAATAGATTCCTCTGTTCAGTCAAACTATATCATTTGAAATTCATGATACTGTTTTTAGATGAGCCTATTTTAGACATGACCCTGTTTTTAGGTACTATAGGCATCTAGCAAAATAAACACACGCATACACACACATACCTTAAACCAAGTTAACTACCTAACTCCAAACCTTTGTTTTACTTGATTTATTCTTTAAACTATAAAGTCAGTTACAATCCCTGTATTTATCTTATAGAAGTGTTATTTTACTTGTATTTGCATATGGTTAAAATTGCCCAATATAATTTTTTATGAATTTCAAATAGACTCAAAGCAGGAAGAATTTAAGATGCATATTACTTTATTCATTATTTTAAAAATAAGGAACAGGGGCTTCCCTGGTCACGCAGTGGTTAAGAATCCACTTGCCAATGCAGGGAACACGGGTTTAAGCCCTGGTCCGGGAAGATCCCACATGCCGCGGAGCAACTAAGTCCGCGTGCCACAACTACTGAAGCCCGCGTGCCTAGAGCCCGGAAGCCACAACTACTGAAGCCCGCGCACCTAGAGCCCGTGCTCCACAACAAGAGAAGCCACCACAATGAGAAGCCCACGCACCGCAACGAAGAGTAGCCCCCCCTCGCCACAACTAGAGAAAGCCTGCATGCAGCAACGAAGACCCAATGCAGCCAAAGATAAATAAATAAATAAATAAATAAATAATTTTTAAAAAATTTATTAAAAAATAAAAATAAGGAACATAGTTGTTCATTATTTTCTTTATACATACCTACCAGTTTTAACCATTGAGTCAGGATGAATTTGAGAATACTTAATATCTTTAAAATAAAAATCAATGCGTTTCATTGATTATAAAGTCTATTTGTTAGTTGATATCTGGTAAAAATCCGTAGTTTTATTTTTCTATTTCTTCCAAAAGTTTTTTGTATATGAGCCAATATTCTAATTTTTGGCAAAAATAATGTACATTTCTACATTATCTGATCACTATTTCTCAGTTCAGTATTAAATGCACTAGGGGACAATTTAAGTTCGATTTGTTATACCATTCAAATTTTATAATCCATTTCATTTGGTTGCCTGCATTGCCATTTTCTGGCCAGCCATGAATCGGCTTCCCCCGTGTATAGATATGATTGCCCAGTTTGATGTTCAAAAGACTCTGGATGAGCACATTTTCGGTCCCTTGGATTGTCCATTCTCATCCCCAAGGAGGTACACGGTAGGTTAGGAGGGCACTGTCATAGCTAAACTGTTTGATCCCTGCTGCTGTTTCCCAAAGATATAGAAATAAAAGATGCCTGTGGCTCCTCTATTATTCTATTTTGTCTTGTTTTAAATGTGATGGCCTAACCTTTCACACAAGCAGCAGGGAACTTTGAACTTTTCAGAATTCATTTAAAAATATTCGGTTCACTATTTGTTAATGATATAAAATTATATCACCACAGAATTTACCATGGACCTGTGAAATATGAAATAATTTACAAGACTAAAAGAATCCTTTTCCTTCTAAACCTGAGAATAAAATTTCAAGAGAAAAAGAAATCAAATAAGACCTCAAGATATTACAGTCAGAACTGGAGAAAGCTTATGTCAAAACCCAATTCTTATGGGAAGAGGTCAAACACCAGAGCTAGGAGAAATCTGACACGCTTTTCTGTGATTAGGGCGTATGAGATTGCTTGGCGTAAGGGAGACAGAGGAGGGTTCCATGGAAGGTTACATCCTTGCTCTTAATGAATGTTTGCCACATTTATACATATATACATACACATACATACATAAACATATACATACGTACACTATACGTACACATATGTATGTATGTATATTTCATAATAATCACATTGGAATGAGGTCTTTTCCAATATCGTGCTCTCATCATAATTAAACATTTCAGAAGGTGAACTGAGGAGCCAAAGAATCTCAGCAATAAGATTATAAAGCCTTCCTATCCCAATACAAGTGCAAATAGAGCTCCTGAAAAAATGAAGGAAAGAGAAAAATAAACAAAAGAAGGTAACAACCCCAAATGGATTGTTTCTTGGAAGAGAGGTTCATATTTAATCAGCATGACTGCATTTTTATAACTCATATTAAAACAAAACAAAATGAAAAAAAATAGCAAAAAAGTTAAGCTGAAGAGGTTCTCAATTACTAATCCATATGACTATAATCTAATTTGTAACATCAAATTTTATTGTTCCATACTCATGGAAAATTACCACATCAGAACTCCGCACAAAAAAGTAAGATATCATATTTATTTAAAGGGTCTTCAGATTACAACCACATAATTCCATGAATATGCTCTTAAACTTTTTAAAATAACTCTCATGGCACTTTTAAATATTTGCATGGAATGATTAAATAATAATAATTACTATTATTATTATATCTGTACAACAATAACAGTAACAAAACATCCCTGTTAAACAAATCCTTCCTGGACTTTGACCACCTAGACGTGGAGAGGTGGCAAATACATGGCATATCTGTTGTCATGCCACTCTCCTACTATCATGGCACATATCAATAATCAATAAAGAGACTCTGCAGCTAATCTCAGACTCACCTCAGAAGTCTCCATGTAACACTGGACACAGCCGCTGCGAATCCATTGGATTTGGCAGGTGATCTGAAACCTATTTGTCAATGCTGACCTAAAGCATGTATTCTCTGGACCACTCAATTTAGCACTTGTTTATATACCGCTTGATATTATTCTGCATGTGAGTGTGCATGTGTGTGTGTGTGTGTGTATGAGAGACAGAGATTGTCACCTGTGCCTAAATTCATTACAAATTCTTTGAGGGCAGGGACCAAGCTTCTCTTCCTCTAGCATAAGCCTGGCCACCTAGCACAGTGCTTGACTCATATTTATTAATCAATACATATTTGTTGACTTTTTATTAAAAACAAAACGTTGGATCTACCAGTAAGGTTCTCACCATATTTGTCCCTATTTGCTTGTTTGATTACAACAATATGTTATGACCCAACTGAAATGAAAATTAAAACTCTGACATGCAAAAATAACTGGAATGCTCGAGTGAGTATAGAAATACTGGTCCACAATCTCCCATCTGCAACTCTGAAAGGTTATTCATAACTCATGTGGCAGCAAAACCAGACCTGAACTAATTTCAAGGAGATTATTTCCAGTCTTTATTTATCCCACTCAGTGTGAATATTCATACACTGCAATGCAGAAATATGAATGTGTTTGATTATAGGGTGCTGCCCCAGACCCAGCTGGAGGTATTGCAGAATCTGTGGTATATGCACCACATTACCTTTCTAAAATAGAACATTCCAGAATGCAGAAATACATCTGCCCCCCGCAGCTTTGGGTAAGGAACTGTAGATCTGCATGTGTGGACTTCCTGCAACTCAGTTCCTGACCTATTTCACAAATGAGCTATACCACTTAGTCTAATTAAATAATTTTTAAAGAAGGGACATTTGGAAGAGACAATGCTAAACAAATTAACTTTTATACCATATCAGATCTTTTCCTATTATTAAGTGTTGGGGAGATGATGAATCTGGGCTGTTGATCTCTTTTCATTGGGAATATGTTTCCCATCATTTCTGCTTAAAGCCATCTTCAATCTATGTACAGCCAGCGAGAATTTCACACTCCCTCTACTGGATTTTCAGAATAAATCCCATGTTAAAGGCTGATTATATCATATTAGGATTTCATTTGACCCATAGTATTTCTAAACATATAACAATGCCCTGGATTGCACTAGGTTTCCTTTGTTGACTGTTCCCTTGGTGACCTGGCTTCACTGAAAATGCTACTATATACATATGAAAGAAATGTGTTTTCATCCACTATTTTTAATGTCATAAATATTAAAAGAAACTTGTTTGAACCCTACAAAATGCGAAAGAAGAAGAATCAAAAACGCGATTTTCAGTTTTTAAGCACCAAAAGTTGTACACAGATAACATACAAAGGCATTTAACAGGGTCCCTTTAAGCTTGCAGCGTTATTCACTCAGCCTTTGCCAAATGCTTTCCTTTTTGCGTGAGTTTGCCACCTCCCAGCAATGCGGTTTATTGTTGAGTGTGATGGGGAACAGACCTGTTTGTGCTGTCACAATGGTCAATAAAACTGAGCTGGAGACTCTTCATTTTAAACCTAAAATAAATAACTAGATTTCATTTAAACCTCCCTGTGTGAAGCACCGCAATCTTTCTATCTTCTTCACTTTCGCTGCTTTTAATGCCCAACTACTTAGGAATCACAAGAGTGTTGGAGTGTTTAGTGACTGATCCTCCCATCAGTAAACTGATCCGGTGATAAAATGGAAAGGGCCTTGTACTATTTGCATTTTTACTCAGTTTAGTCACAGATCGCAAAATAAATTAGTAAATTGAGCAACAAGCCTTCCCATTTGCAAAACCCCAACGTTCGAAGTAATCATCTATGCTTAAATTCACAAATCCCTAAAAATGTAGTAATTTCCCTGTCAACTAATGAAAATAACAGCGCTACAGCATCCATTTAGAATCCCCTCTATGCCAAAAGCCCTGGGCTCTGTTTGAATTTGGAATTAAAAAATACGTAAGAAATGAATAGGTTGTGTAGGTGAATTTTCCTGATATCCTTCCCTCTGTCAAATATTTAGGACACATGATGAAGACAGGGGAGAAGCTGAGTGGAGGAATCTGATAACCCAGCAGATTAACTAGTAGTCAAGTACACTCATGTGGAAATGGCCACTGAAATAATGTCATATGCATGTTCTCTAAAACAATGAGAGAATCCAGCTTAGATCCTTTGGCCAAGTGACAGCCAAAGCAAATTTGCTCCCTGTCACCCAAGACAAAAACTCCACTGCTTAGGGATAGCACACTCATACCAAATGCTTCAAAACTTCAACTCAAAATATTATTGCTCTCCGATAAAGGCTGGAGTGACTCTCAAAGGCAATAACTCACATTCTCAGTTCAGAGTAGAAAACCTGGTCAAGGACTCTGGGGCAAAAACTATATCATTGAGAAATATGCAAGAGTTTTCCTGTCTACACAGTGCTCCAGGCAAGGTTTCATTTCACAGTGGCTTCCCCCGGAAATATTTAGCTTCCCTGTCTTAAGGAGAGAAAGAAGATGTCACCACCATCGAGGTTTTAACAGGCATACTGAGAAATTTAAGTTTGCAAAATCCTGAAACCAGAGCCCCAGAACTTTGGTTCTTTCTAAAAGAGAGAGCTTTTGAGTAGAATCAAATCCAGACATCTGTGGTTGGAAAGCCCATGCCAAGCGTTTGGACCACCTAAGCTGAGTTAATTATAATATACAGTAGCAACAAGTACAAAAGCCTGAGTTTGCCCCCTGGCTATGCAATATCTTTATCAACATCACTGCAGAATGAAATGCACAACTTTGAGTCTTTTTAATAATGGTATCAAGTAACCAATTAAAGGTAATGAAAAAAGGAAGCTAAACAAAAGGGAAGAAAAGGGCACAAACCCAAACTCTCGGATTTTGGAATGTCCAAGTTCTTCTGTGTCAACCCAAATCACTAAGCCCTAGAAGCAAGTCAACAATGAACTTCACCAACAGAAATTCAAATATCAGCCCTAACTATTTTGTTTCTGTTGTGCTTACTTTCTACCAACGGTTGTGAATTTTCAAACATGCCAGGAGGAACAAGGCACAAGATCTAATGAATACAATACAAAGGCTGCCAGGAGCCCACATGCCTCTGAATAGCTCATGGCTTTATCAGTAACTACTTTGTTTTTAATAACCACAGGTTTAAAATATAATTTACTGTTGATTTTTTTTTTAAAGAGCTCTCAGTTAGAAATAAATAAATAACTCATAGCAGCAGTGTAAGCCTGGGAATACATTCTTGTCTGGTGAGATATTTTCTTTACATGTCATAAAAATAAAGATGAGTTTCCTTGAGTCTGAAACACATTGTTTCTGAAAATGTAATATGACTCCACATTACCTCCACTAAAGGGTAGAAGAAAGAGAAGAGAAACAAAACAAAAAACTTCCTATCTGATTCATCATAACACATTCCTTCCTGATGCTAATCTCATTTCTTCCCTGTGATTCTCAATAATGGTGGTCATCTAAGTGCTGTTCATCCTTTTAGCAAGCACTAATAATTATGCATTAGTACAAATAACATTAAAGCCTTTTTTCAAATAATTACATATATAATGGATGTGTCTTTTAAAAGTTGTTTACCGCTAATTAACCAATGAATAATTGTTTTCTCTTCCTGAAACAGGGAAAGCTTATCTTGGAGTCACAGTTAAAAATGGTTTTTTTCCAGTTTTACAGATGTTGTTAGCAATTAAAACTGTTAAAACACTATTAAAAAGAAATTCTTGTATTAAAGAGCTTATACATTCCAGTTGTTGCAGTTTCTCAGCTACTGCATTTTTTAAAAATCATTTCCAGTTTGAAAGGGCACCGGTGGCCCAAACACAGCAGACCTCTTTCTAAATAGTTCAAACCCTTTAGTATCACAACACCGAGTGCTTGTTGCTATATGACTAGTTTAATTGTGGGCTGTAATAAAGGTCATAATTAATATCCCAACACAGACACTAACAAACAATTTTAAATTGCCAGCATAATCAAATGATGCAAACGTCTATGAGCTACAAAAGTTCATTGCCGCAACTGACAATTTCTTAATTGTATTCAGTCATTCATGGAAATTTTATTAACATCGAACTGATGTATCCTGCCCTTACTCTGTCACAACACCAGGGATCTAATTTCATTATTTTCCACAAGATTTGCTTGACTACTGCCATGATTCTAATATTGCTTTAGTCCAGATGTTTATGTTATTTAAATTAGGAAGAAAAGGCTTTTGGGTAAACACAATTAAAGAAGTTTTTTTTCAGATTTAGTTTAACAAACTTCTTTTAATTAATGCATATAGCTGCGATGTTGAGGCTTTTTCACTGGTTTTATGTGCATTTCCTACTGTGTGCAACACACATTGAGTATACAGCTACAGCTAAATATAACCACCTTTTAACTTTTCACTTACATCTGAGTGCTCATTAAAGTGAAAAATATAAGCACACAACTGCATTTTTAACTTTAATCAATCTCATGTGTGTGCCTGTACATAACTTGCCTGCATACATGCATACACATGCATATCACAAATACACAGAAACACCTATATATAGGAAAAGACTCCAAAAAATATGTCTGATATTTGGTCACCTTCAGAATCCCTTTTTTGCAAAATAACCCCATAGTAGTAGTGTATTTAATACCACCACTCACCCCCCCGCAATATTCTCTAAATCTGAATGGTATTTTCAATGCATTGAGAAGATTTTAGTAAACAGCAACAACAACAAAAACTCTGCTACTGGTGCAATTTATTTGCATGGGACGAGCTTTTAGAACTCATATGTCCATCTCATAGGAGATGAGTTCTAATAAATATGATCTTTGTTCTCTTAGGCAATCATTTTCATTCTCTGGCTTCCTTATTTAAGTTATAATAACTCAAACTACTGAAAATGTTTAATACTAGAAAGCTGATAAATTTATATCACATTTGGAAAAGGCATTATAGGTTAAAATGCCAGTCAATGTATAGCTAATGAATATTGTTGTACATCAACTCTTAGAATAATATTATTTATAAACATCAGATAAATTATTAAATTGACTTCCAATGAGTGCCATCTCCTATTTAACAGAGTATGCAGATGTTATAGAATGCATCCTGGAAGTCTCAGCCTCTTCAGTATTTTTTTGAACCAAAGAATTAGTCTTAAATTCAGGCATTCTGAAGAAACCACAGTGTTTTCATGCAAAACGGAACCTCAGAGATACTTTGAAATCATCTGTGAGAATGCCAGTGACAAGAATTTCAAGCTTACCTTGTTTTAATATCTTATTTCAATTCTGATATCAGCACAATCAATTATACAACTTCAAGTGACCGATGAAACTCCCTCAAGTGTATCTGAGCAAAAACAATAAAATTTCCTCTAAGATCTAGGCTTGAAATGTCTCAATATTTCACAAGCACAGGGATATTTACAAACAACTTCAAAGTCTGCTATCACTCTGAAAAATCATGCCTGCTTCCGTTTATCTAGAAGAGGTTAGAATTTTCTCAATCCATAAAATCCTTTCCCCACCAGGAGTTCGGAAGAAGCATAATATCACTTTACTGATGGGTTTCTTTTACTACTGTTATTTCCCTGTGACTGCATTGATTGGGACTGGCTATTTCTTGGACATCTCATATTACCTGGAAAATCCTCATAGTAAGAAACACACGTTGCATCAAATGTTTCTTTCATTTAAATAACTTCACAAGGAAATGGATCCTGGCCTCCTCCCCACCCCATGGAGAATTCAGGTGACAGTGCAAGTTTACACTTGATTAGGGGTTGTTCTTGGGTTTATTTATTTATTTGTTTATTATACGATTATTATTATCCAGCAGGGAAGAATACTAGTCAAGCATCTGGCTATTCTCATTCCTACAAAATAATTCCAAAAAGAGAAAAGAAAAATTTGATTTCTCTAATTTTAAAAGGCTTCCATTAAAAACAACAAAAACATAATATGAGGTTTTTGTGTGGTGCTTGTGTGTGTGTGTGTGTGTGTGCATGTGTGTGTACGCGTGCATGTGTGTGTACATGTATACGTGTATAAGAGAGAAAGATAGAGAGAAATCGAGGGAGAGGAAGAGTTCATGACAAGCATAAGTCATCTGGATTACTGAAAAAATTTGCCCAGAGTGGGTTCTATACCTTTAAATGTTAGTTTATTTCCCTCATGAGCTCTCTATTTTAGAGAGCTACGTTTGGCAAAGTTTCCAAGTATACCGTGTCAATTTTATAAAAACTAAAAATATTGTTGAAAAAATATTATCCCAAGAACATACGTAAAATTATAAATATTCAGCACATCAAGCTTTTGATATACTTTAGTGCACATGAACTGAGTAGCTGTCAAAATTACAACAGGCAACTCAAGTAATTATGCAGATTTATGCAAAACATTAACAAGAAGAATTAAATGCACAAATGAGGTGGCTACACTTGAATTGTTAAGATTATGAATAATTACCATGAATCTTTTTGCTCTTAATATAACTTGTTTTTGATAAACAAAGCCTTAATTATCAGAATACTTTTGAGAATTTTGGTGACCTTCATTAATCTTACAAAACAAGTCTCTTGTGTTCTGCATTGTAAAAGGCACATGCTCAGAATAAGTACACGAAACCTTGGGAAAAGCGTATGTTAATGGCTACTCCAAACTGGTGAAGGGTACCTCTGGTTTCAGGTATACAGCGTGCTGCACACACAGCCAAAATAACACTGAGCACTAGAAGGTACTTTCAGCTGGAAAAAAAAAAAAAAAAAAAGCCTTCAACCAAACTGTGAAGGGAGACAGGAGAGGAATAAGAGAAACTCTGAAAAAGTATTTCACTTTTGTAAAATATCTGGTTAATTTTGAAACAGAAGGAAAACAGCAACCTATTAATTCTTCCTTTCTAAGATGCAATGAGTTCAATAAATCATTTCTTAAATAACAAAGTACTGAAAACATTCAGTCATAACTTTCACGTGTATCTTTCAGCCACCAGTATTCCTTAGGTGAATGCCTCTCCCAAAGACTATGGAAATTGTACCCGCCACCTTGATTACTAGACACAATTTTCTGAATGTGTTCCTCACTCAGCTACACTGGTAAATTTTTACCCTGCCCTCCTTCTCTCAGATAAGCAGTGGGACCTCTTCATGTCCCCTCAGTTAATTTCAGAATTAATTTGCAATGCTGTCATCAACACTGTAACAATTCACTGATCAACAGTTGCAATTCTTCATAACACTGTCAAACTCCCAGCTGCCACCGTGGCAAGCTGCATTGCCCCGGCTCCAGACACACTGCTTTGGGACTGGTGATAGAAAAGGACTTCGGAAGCATTAAGGCTTTAAAGCTACCCACAATATCTCCTCCCTGGAGAGCAAGCTGTCAGATCAACGGTGTTTTTGTCATTAAAAAATAAAAAAGGCCCACTCTCCAAGAGACTTGAATTTGTTTGGGTAAATGTCAAATAGCTTTGATGCATAAAAATTAACTTAAAGAGGTCACACCATGACAGGGTACAAGCTTGCACTTTAAGAACAGTTGTATCTTTATATATCATTACATGACAAAATAGACCAGGCCAGCAAGGTCTAAATATCCCAGGGACAGTACAGATTGTGCAATGACTCAGAGGAACAGACAGTAAATACTGCTAAATTATGCCCAGACGAGTTAATAATTCTCAAGCATATTTCTGAAAACCATCCTGGCTAAAACACATTACCAGCACATTGCCAAGTCCCTGCCTGCTGTCCCAGAAACTTTTAAGATTTAAAGAGAGGAACTTATTTTAAAAGATATTTTCCCCCTAGGATTGTGTCCAAGTCAACAGAAAAGTAGCCGCCTGGGACAATCTGCTCTCATGTCTGTCCCTCATCTGCTCACATGTGTGACCGAGCTATTGGAGTCCCACTGGTGGCTTCACACTGCAGAAACGCAGAGGGGTTGACCCGCAAAAGAAAGGGAAGGAAGCCCCTTTTCAAACTCAGAACAAAGAGAATTTGGTTTTCAAAAGTGGGAGAAATGTATCTAAAAACTTGGCCTAGATCAATCAAGTAATAACAAGATTGTTTCTTCATTCGCAAAAACAAAAAAGGAAAAGCTGGATTTGCCATCTACGGTAAGAAAGATTTTTATTTCTGTTCACCCATAACTCATTAGCAGTCTTTCTCATTAGTTCTCACTACTTGTAGCAGACAGTATTCGGTGATACCCTTTCCCTTCCTGATACTTCCACCCCCATCTCACACACACACACACGCACACGCACACGCACACGCACAGGACTTTCTGATTTGGGCTAGGTGCTTACCAGTCTCAACGAGGTGAAAATACAGGCAGAACTCAGTAGTATCATGGCCACTATTTCTATTCATTACCTATGACAGGTAATGAATGTCTCTTCCTCAAATGGTGCTGAATGACACAGAATCAGTATAGCACATATATCTAGACTCCTACTTCGGAAATCCATACACGTGCTCAAATGGCTATTCCTCTGGATACTTTAGACGAGAATCTCATCTTAGTTCTCTTTTCCATCTGTGATACAAAAATATACAACCTGCTATCCAGTGAAATGCCACATTTTTTTTTGTTTTCAACATTATAACTCAATAGCCAAAGATAGAGCAATCTCCTGAACTTTACGGTACATAACTCCAACAGTCTGGAGAAAAACTCTTAACTGTAGGACCTCAAAATTTCCATTTTCTTAAAGAGAGAAACATAAAGGGACATAGAAAAACCTGCTATCAATGGACTACAATCATTGAAAAAGGGGACTAGGAAATTGTCAGATATCCCACATGTACAAGTAGCTCACAGACTACACTATCCCTCTTAGTTTATGGATTTTTCCTTCTCTTTTGTTGGTGACACTCTGACGAGAAGTATCCTGAAGAAAAAGTCAGCCCAAAGAGTGAGAGGGATTTTTCCGTTTCCTATTACCATGTGATATTTCAACGGGACTCTGTTAAAAAATGAATACACAGTAGATGCCCAAGATAAGTCACTAGAAATGATATCTGAGCACAGTGCCTGAACTTGAGGGATGTTTCCAAGAACAATCCACTCATCCATTCAACTCAAAAATTATGCCTTGAGTACCTGCTTCACAATTACATGTCACTCTCAGAACCCCACATTTACATGGTACATTGATTGCTGCTGTTTGATGGTATTCCTGGCCTATCATGAAGATATTTGGCAAGAGACAGGCAGGGCCATTTGGTCTTGACCTCAGATTCACAAAGGGCTTCAAATTTAGACCAAAAAACAGAGAAAAACACTGGGAGTACTGAAAGATGATGTTCATCATACAACCTTAAGCCACTGTCTCATTATTGGGACAAAAAAGATAGTGTTCATCATATTCTTTATTCCTTCCAGAAACGCAGAAAATTCACTTCTCGGCTTGCTTGCAATGAAGCAAGCCACATGAATAGATCTAAAGGAAGACAAGTGAACTCAAGTTTTGTGTGTCACTTCTGGGTTCTCCAGCATCGCTCTGTCCCTGCCTCGTGGAAGGAGGCTGCGTGTCCCTGCCAGTGCAGTAATGGCAAAGTGAAGCATTAGTCCACCTAGGCTGCCGAATCACTGGGTATCCCTGGAGAATCTAGATCTGCAGTGGACTTTGCGTAAGAAAACAACAACAACAACACTTTGATTGTATTAAACCACTGAAATTTGAGGGCTGTTTGTTGCTGCAGCACACCTTAGCTGTTCCTAATACACCGACCTGAGTACTTAGTGTTTTAAATAAATTGTGATTTGCACACTAACATAGCATTGTGGGGTTATTAAGGGTGTTTGGTGGGTGTGTGCTGGAGGTGGGTGTGTGCTGGCTGAAAGGTTAACGGGTTACCTGTAAACATTTAAAATGTACATTTTCAAATGTAACATTTGAAAAGTTACAATTTGGGGCCACTGTTTTGGTACGTCCTTTTGTATGGATAATTTCTTCTCAGCATAAGAATCTTGAGTCTTCCTCCATCCCTGAAAAGTTATGCTTTTGACTGAATGACCTGAAAACGTAAGAAAAAGATGCACTAGGAAAACGATGGCTAAGTCACTGCTGGCTGTCACAGATCGCAGTGCCTAGCCTCAGCTATGAATAAAGCTTGTCAATCTCTTTGGCTTCACATTTGTAACTCATATGCTGGGGACAAGAGTTGCGTATCTGTCCCATTAGAACCACTGTGGTCAAAGATTCAAAGAACATATGGAAAATAATATTCCTAAGCAGGTTCCAACTCTTCAGATACAGAACAAAAGAGAATGGCTGTCAATTCCAAGAACAAGACTATAAAAATATGTTGTAATTCACTAGGTCAGTTCTTAGCGCTTAAGCCAGAGTAGAAATCCAGCACAGATTTCACAGGACACCTTTTGAACCCAGAAGTAAAGTAGGTAAACTTGACTGTAGGATGATGTGCTAGAGAGGAGCTGCCCACTTAATATCCACTCTCCCCTGCTTTTACTGTAATAATCTTGCATCTATTTAGGGAGGCAATGGGCTTAGCTAAAAGATTCTATTTCCTAGCCCCCTTTGCATCTAGATGTGATCATGTGAATGAGAAGTTACCGAAGAAGGCTCTTTAATGAGTTGAGCAACAGCTAGGAGACCCTTCTTTTCTTCTCCCTTTCTTCCTTCCTGCCTGGCTATGACAGCTGGAGATTCAGTCGCCATCATTCTTCTAAGTGGTGCTAAAGATGGTGGAACATAAACATAAAAGGAACTCAGGCTCCTGCTGCCCCTGGGAAGTCTGTATGCCCACCCCGATCTGCCCTCTTACAAGCTTCCTTCACAGGAGAGGAAAACCTCTAACTTATTAGGCCACAGACGTTCCTATCTCCATTGCTATCAGCAGAACGCAATTCCTAACTGATAGAGCAGTGGTGCAGGGCAGACCCAAGGGACAGGGCTGTGAGAGTTTGCAGCTGAGATAAACGCCTAAGGCTGTCAAGTTCCCAGGAGCCTCTTCCAGAGGAGTTTCTGACCAAATCTCTGCTCTGAGCCTGGGCTTGAAACTTCAGGAGACAATATGACATTAGTGGTTAAGAGTATGGTCTTTGGAGTGTGACCATCCCTGGGTTGAATCTCAGCTTTGCTACAACTAACTATGGTCTTGGCAAGTCATAGAACAACTCTGAGCTGCAGTTTCCTCATGTAAAAATTGAGAATAATAAGAGATCTTCTTTTATCCGTTTGCTCTAAGAAGTAATGAAATAATATGAGAAATGGGATGAGTACATTGCCTGGCACACAATGAGTCTCCAAGGACTCTCAATTAACTCCTTCCTCTCGATAGAATTCCAATTACTCAATTAGCCTCTCGGGTTTATTTTCAGTTCTTTCAGTGTCATGGATGTGTGGGGTGTCATAACCCAATGTCAAGCTCAACATACACGTCTTAGAGGCACTTGACATCTATCTGGTCTCCTTGTCCACCTGGACCAGGAAGCAAGGCCCAGGCCCAGGTTAGGCCTTCATATTAAGGTTAACTATAAGGTCTAGTGACTGAAATGGAAAGAGATATGCTTATCTTGGTTAAAAAGAGTAAATTTTTACTTGAGAATTCAGATTCTGAATGTTCACAGCATGGATTACTCAAGAATCAAAAATAACTATCCTCATCTCCATCATTAAAGAAATAGAAATATTACATAGAAACATAAATATATCAGAATATAAATATCACCATAAGAAAGCTTCTATGTTTCTAAATGGCATTCTATAGGGTTTAGTAAAAGTAAGTACAGTGCAACTTTTCTAAAAATTTGAAATTACATCAAAACAAAAAGTTACAAGGAGGAAAAAAGCAAGTAAAAGGCTCAGCCCTCCTCATCTCCTACACATGATTCATTCAAAAACTACCTCAACTCCTGCTTCTGTGACAAAGCTATCGATCCAAAGCTCTCTCTGTACTTCTGGATTCTCACAGTCCTGGGTCATACTACCCTAACATTGCACATGGTCAGTGTATAATAAATACATTTTGAAAGAGTGAACATGTAAATGCAATGGCCACCTAACTAGCCTTCCTACTTCCTACCTATCCTTTACTCCACCTCTAGGATGATCACATTGCCCTCCAACTTAAACTCTGTCAGGATTTCTTCTTTGTCCATTGCAGTGGACTTCATTTTTTTTTTTTTAACACTCCAGAACAATTCTTTCAAGAAAAGCTGACTCAAAAGTTCAGTAGAGGGACTTCCCTGGTGGCGCAATAGCTGGGAATCTGTCTGCCAATGCAGGGGATGCAGGTCCTCGCCCTGGTCGGGAAAGATCCCACATGCCACGGAGCAACTAAGCCCGTGTGCCACAACTACTGAGACTGCGCTCTAAAGCGTGCAGGCCACAACGACTGAGCCCGTGAGCCACAGCTGCTGAGCCCATGCACCTACAGCCCGTGCTCCACAACAAGAGGAGCCACCGCCATGAGAGGCCCGTGCACCGCAATGAAGAGTGGCCCCCGCTCGCCACGGCTAGAGAGAGCCTGCGCACAGCAACGAAGACCCAACACAGCCAAAAATAAATTAAATAAATAAATAAAAGTTATAAAAAAAAAAAAAAGGTAAGTAGATAAAGCAAATAAAGGAGGATCTGTCCCTGTGGAAGTGGGGGTGAGAAGCCCAGAGCACTGCAGACCAGCTCTTTTGTGCTCCACAGTCCCCATCCCACTGTCCCTAAGAGGTTCCAGAGAACACAATCTGCCAACCATTGGTTTAAACACTCATTTTTAAATCCCTGATGTTCATCACTCACCTCCACCCCTAGCCCCAAAACATGCAAAGCAAACACTCAGCCATGTAGAATTGCCCCCAGTTTTCTTTGCTTATACACTTTGCTTGTTTTGTTCCCTCTATGAAGAGCTCTGTTCTCCCTCTTGCTGCTTGGTAAAAGCCAATCCACAAGTGAAACCCCTGCCCTTCTGTGAAGTGTTCTCTGAGGGGTGTAAGTCACATTGGTCTCCTTTTCCTTTGGATTCTCATAGTGCCTGGTGTGTACATATTTCTTAGCTTTCTCCGTACCATCTTATAATCATATGCATTCCCCACTCCCATCACTCCCACTGGACACTATTTCTCAAGGACAAGCCCTGTATCTTATCAATCTTTGCGTTCCAGGTGCCTATTGAAGAATCTGGAATATAGTATATGCTCAATAAGTCACTGCTAAATGAATGGCTAAACAAAGTGACACATTATCACACTGATTATTTCATATTATTTGTTATTTGTTTTGTTACTCTACTTTTTCTTCATAGGCATATAATAAATCATTTGAAGACAGGGACCAAGTCTTATATTTCTTAGTTTTACTTTAACAAAATACCAGGGACATGGATACACTAATAAAATATTTTCTAATTGAAATAAATTACATTTGAAAGAGTTGGCATGGTATCAACAAATACATGTAGGGCATTCACCACATGGTAAGTTGTACTAACACCAAACAAACATGCAATGGAAATAAAACATTTGCTTTCTACCCCAGAGACAAGACAAATATATTTTTGGTAGCAAGAAATCAATTTTGAAAATAAATGTGGCATTTAAATGTCAGAAAAATTTAAAAACTTAGAGTTTGGGAACATCAGATGCTTTTAGAGCTGGGGACTTCCTTGGCAGGCCAGTGGTTAAGACTTCGCCTTCCAATGCAGGGGGTGCAGGTTCGACCCCTGGTAGGGGAGCTGAGATCCCACGTGCCTCGTGGCCAAAAAAAACCGAAACATAAAACAGAAGCATTATTGTAACAAATTCAACATAGACTTTAAAACTGGTCCATATCAAAAAATAAAAATAAAATAAAGTGACCATGCTATTTCAGAGTTCAAGAAGTCAAAATAAGACAGAACTAAGCATAGTCATATTGGTACCATAGACTTTAGAAAAGGTGATTTCAAAGTGTTACATGGAAAAATAAGCAAGATCTCAGGCCAGAGACTCATAAAAGCAAAAGCTTCTCAAGACAATAGGGATAATTTCATAAAGGAAATTCTGACAGTATGGATGGGAAAGGTGTCTAAACAGGTCATGTGGCAGCTCAGGGAGCAATCTGACAAGTGCAGATTCTGTAAACGTTCATACAGTAGATTAAAGGAGGGTAAATCACCAATGGTGAAGAGAGTGCCTTCCAGGGAGGAACAGTATCATTTGAACAGAAAGCCCAAAGAGCGTGGAGACTTGCGAGAAACCCTAATGTCAACAGAAAATCTTTTAAAGCTATATCTAGAGCAAGAGGAAGATGAAAATTGTTAGACGTCTACTTGGGACAGAAGGTATAAAATAATTGATGACAGAGAAGAAGTAAAGCCATTCAACTCTTTTTTTGCTTTCTATGTCACAGAGAATAAGTTTTTTTTTTTATATAAAAGGATAAACACACTGAAGTGGACATGTGACGTCCAGGGTAGGTGGAAAACTGGGTGACAGAAGAGTTCGTAGCAACCGGAGGTTGTCAATAACTTTCTGGCTCATAGGAGTAACCTTGCTCATAGGAGTAACCTTGCTCACAATTCATATCTTGGCCACCCCTTAGGAAAGTGCTGATGGATCTGAAGAGGGAAAATATCTTCAACATGAAAGAAGGTCTACAGTAATGGACCATAATAGAACTCTTCCCTTTGCTTTGCCCAGCATTTATGATTTGATTCAACATGTAGATACTACGTTTATTGAATACCTGGAAGCTTCAATGCTGAGAAAACTAACTAATACATCAGAGACTGCAATGGAGGTCTAGGAAATATCCCAGCATATTGTAATTAAGGATTGAATCAAGTAAGATTCAACTTAATAGGGAGTGAAATCTTCCACTGGATAAAAAGAGAATTATTACAAAAAGTAAAAGATTTGGAAAATGTGGCCTAGAAGCGGTGGCTTGACTGAAAAGCATTTAAGAGTCCTAGATAGCTGTAAGCTCCATGTGCATCAAAAATCATGATTTAGCTGCCAAAAATGTTAATTCAATCTTAAGCAGCATGAATAGCAGCAAAATTCCAATAATAAAGATAATGGTCCCACTCCACTATTAAACGTATGACCTACAATATTTTGCTCATTTCTGAGAGCTATATTTAGGATGATACATCACTCAATGAAATACATTCAAAAAAGAGCTATCAAATAGTGTGGAAACTCAAAAATCATATGCTCTGTGTAATGACTGAAGGAACTGATGGCCCTTTATCTGCAGAAGGGACACTTAGAGAGGGAGATTAACTCACTGTCTTCAAGCATTCGCAAAGCTCTCAGATTAAACTTGTATTGAACATTTCCTATGTAGATCTAGGTTCCATAAGTAAACTTTAGAGGGAAGCCATCTTTGACCTGGCAGAGCAGTTCCCAGATTTGTTGATTTCAGAACCCTTTGACACTCAAAAAATGTTGAGGGGGCTTCCCTGGTGGCGCAGTGGTTGAGAATCTGCCTGCCAATGCAGGGGACACGGGTTCGAGCCCTGGTCTGGGAAGATCCCACATGCCACGGAGCAACTGGGCCCGTGAGCCACAACTACTGAGCCTGCGCGTCTGGCGCCTGTGCTCCGCAACAAGAGAGGCCGCGATAGTGAGAGGCCCGCGCACCGCGATGAAGAGTGGCCCCCGCTTGCCGCAACTAGAGAATGCCCTCGCACAGAAACAGAAACGAAGACCCAACACAGCCAAAAATTAAAATAAATAAATAAATAAATAATTTAAAAAAAAAAAATGTTGAGGACTCCTATGAGCTTTTATGTGGGCTCTATTTATTGATAATTATATTTAAAATTAAAAATGAGAAATTGAAAAAATTTATTAATTCATTTTTAAAATTAATAAGACAATTACATGTAAACATAAATAGTATTTTGAATGAAAAATAACTGTTTTCTAAGACAAAAATAACTTAATAGGAAAAGTGGCATTGTTTTTCAACTTTTCCAAATCTTTTTAATGTCTGGTTCAATAGAAGACGGTTAGGTTTCCAATCTGCTTCTGCATTCAGTCTATTATGATGTCACATGTCACTGAAAAACTCCACTGTGGGAGGATAAGAATTAAAAACACAAATAATGTCTCTGTATTATTATGAAAACAGTTTTTGACCCTGAGGGCCAAAAGGCTTTTTGGAACTCCCAGAATCCCCAGATGACACTTGGAGAACTGCTGGCCCAGTACAAGGAGAAATTATTAATAATTAGAATTATAAAAATTGAGGTGGATTACCCCATGAAACAACAAGTTCTACGTTTCCGGAACTACTGAAGGAAAGGCTAAATTACCATTTATCAAGAATGTCATGTTTGAGGAAGAAGTATATGTTAAACCATTGTCCCTTCCAAATCAAGTGTCATAATTCTATCACAGCGTTACAAACCACTTTTCCACAGAAATCTGTTTCTAAAGGAAGTATCATTTAAAAAATACCCGTGCTTATTAAGCAGGTATATGTATAGCCTTAGAGTTGCGGGGAATAGAGAGATCTGGGGTTCAGTTTCTCACTCACGGCAGAATTCCCTATGTGACATTTCTGAGAGAATCACAGTCATCTCACATCAGAGGCTTTAACTTTTTGGTGATAAATGTTTATTTCAGGAAACTCACCTACTTTCATTCTCTAAATATTACAAATTCTTTAGTTTCCCTGGAAATCTCCGACTTCTACCATTTAGAAGGGCTGCCCACTAGAACAATCTAGAATAATACTGCTCCCTTTTCTACATGACAGGCCTTCAGATATTTAGAGACAGTGATTAAAATCACAGATTAGATGCCTTTTTTAAATAAACAGATTACTTTGTGAGATAAATATGATTTTGTTGATATTTAAACCGTAATCTGATAACAGTGAGCGAAAAGCTATTCCCAAAAAAGCATTTTTAATAAAAAAATGACACATGCCCAGGAAGATATTGAAAATTTCTCTCTACAAAATTTTTTTTTTAATAGTTCCTTTAAAATACTATGCTGTATTTCAAAGGAACTCTATAAATCACTCAGGTCTCCCCTTTACACGAACGATTAATTTACTAGTCTGAAGTTGACTTGTAGGAGGTATTTTTTAAGCTATATCAAAATGGAGTTTTCAGGCTGATTTATAGCAGATTAATCAAGGTAGAATACAAAGTGATTTTGTGTTTTGTGAAGTTACATTATATGAAATCTGATTCAAGTTGCTGAACTGATTATTAATGAAAGAAATATGTATTATATATCATAACCTGGAGTCAAAATTTGTTTATGTTTGAGCTGACCCATCAGTCACAAAAGAACTTCTCCACCCACTTCCCACCCTAATAACAACAGAACATACCGATCAACAGCAGCCTAGGTGCTCAGAAAATATGCATTCTAGCAGAGCTATGCTAATCAGCATTCACTTTCATGGATAGTCAATCCACACACAAAACCTAGGGCTCTGAAAAATAACGTGTATATATACATATACATATATATATGTATAACTGAATGTATAACTGAATCACTTTGCTGTACAGCAGAAATTAACACAACATTGTAAATCAACTATACTTCAATAAAATAAATTAAAAAAAAAAAAAACCAAGCAAAACCTAGGGTTCTACATCCACTCTCAAAAATGCATGAAGAAGGGGAGAGTGATTAGTCCCTGTGGTTGCCAGGACCACATCTCAATTACTAGCTGCTCTCTAGTATGCAAATTTCCATCCTCTTGTTTTGTCTAACGAATTTCTCATGTTTTTCTAGGTCTAGGTATAGAAATTAAATTTAGGGTATCACTTGTGGGCCTTTTAATAACAATATAGAACAAACCTAGTCTTTCAAGATAGGAAATATCTACTATTTTCCAAACTTGAAGACGTGCTTGTGTTATTTGAAGTTCTGAATATGAAGAAGAACATATCAGGAAGGAGATTTATCCCCCCCCTTTTTTTTTTCTGTCAGCACAAAGGACAGAGTGAAATAACTACAGACTGCTACTTTGTCTAAACTTAGAACACTCATCACTTGAGAACTAAGTGAATTCATCTCTTCCAATCATTGCTGTAAATAATATCTACTTTCCTGCCCATAAACCACTAACATCCTTTTGTTTTCTGTAAGGTAGGTCCTTAATCCTCCCATTGTCAACTTTTCCACTTACCATAAAAGCCTCTCCCGACTTCCTTTTTTTTTTTTAACTCAGGTAAAATTTACATATGGTTAACTGCACAGATCTTAAGAGTACAATTTGATTTGTTTTGATAAATGTACACATCCGTATAACCACTACTCCAACTGAAATACAGATCATTTCCATCACCCAGGAATGTTCTTTCATGTCTCCTTTCAATCAATCATTCCCCTATAGTTTTGTCTGTTCTTCAACTTCATGTAACAGAACATATGTTATCATGTAAGGCTCCTTTCACTCAACACAATGTTTTTGAGTTTCATCTATGTTGTTGAATCCATGACTTTATATTGCTGGCTAGTATTTCACTGTACGAATATATCACAATTACCTATTCTCCTATTTGTGGGCATTTGGACTGCTTCAGTTTGGGGCTATTGTGAATAAAGTGGCTATAAACTTTCCTATACAAGTCTTATCTTGTAGATGTAACTTTCCATTTCTCTTGGGTAAAATATCTAGGAGTAGTATTGCTGGGTCATAGGGCAGGTCTAAGTTTACCTTCACAAGAAACTCCAGTTTGGAGGAGAGTTTCAGTTGCTCCACATTTGATCTGGTGTTAGAATACATCCTCCTTTTTTTTGTTTGTTTTGTTTTGTTTCAATTAAATCAAGTTTCTTACATTAAGTCACTCTTACATTTTTTAATCATCAGTGCTCATCTAAAAAAAAAGTTTTGACATTCCTACCAGTTTTCCAAAGTGTGTTTTACAGTTTCCACCAGAAATACATGAGAGTTTTACCTACAAATAGTAGTATCAACCCTTTCCAAACACCCAACCCAACACACGTGCTTTTTTAAAGGCTAGTTTTCAATTAGATCAAGTTTCTTGCAGTATGTCGCTTAAAATGTTTAATCAGCTTTTATTACCTAAAGAGATGTCAAATAAAATAATCCCAAAGGGGAATAAATTATGATTCATGCTATGGATAGAATTTTAAAACTGGGTCTTTGATATAATCTTCCCAAAGCCTAAATTTTAAGGAACAGCAACCTGAAATACAAAAGTTTAAAGAACTTTCCAAAGGAGATGCACCTAATAAAGGCAAAATGAAAACCTTCTCCTCACCCTGTCCGACAACCTTATGACAATTCAACATTGACCTTTATTTTTGGTTCAGGTAAAGGCTGACATTCTACGTTAAGGGCCAAATTTAAGTCCAAGTTATCTTTGTATGGCTTTCTTCTCTGAAAGCTAATATCAAATGCTTATTATAACTCTTTACTTTCACGCTATTAACAATATCTTGTATTAATTTAATAGGATTTTCAGAAAATATTATGATGTTTTCTGAGATAGCAGTATATCCTTGGTCAAACTTATAAGTCGGGAAGGATCATTTTCCCATATTTTTTAAAAGGGCAAATAAAATATAAAGAATTAAGTAATGTCCAAGATCAATGAGGCAAAACTCAGGATTCCTAACTCAGAAGCTTACCACCAAAGCAGACCATTCTTTTTGCACAGGATTCACGAAATGTTACATGTTCACTATTTTTTATGTGTATTGCTGTGTTGGGTTTTTGAAAATGTAAAATTGACCCAACTTTTTACCATGGCACATTTATTCCTGGAGAGCTTTCACACGGAATGGTTATTAGTGTGAAGGAGACATGGCACAAATTACTTTTTAATCACATTGCCCTGGATGCCTAGGCAGAGCACGGCTGCCCTGAGCGTTCCCCTCTCCAGATGAACTCACCTCGGGCTTTTTTGTGTGCTTTTTTTTTCTGTGGTGGTGTTAACCAAGCAGGCAAAAGGATGGGTTTTTCATAGATTTGTGTCAAAATCAATCACTTTAAAAAGTTGGAAAATCAGTTTTTCAAATCGCTTGTAACATAAAGAACACTTGATTTGCTATAGATCAAAAAGTTTAATGCATTTCAGATGTATTGGATCTACAGAAAAATGGAAGAAATAAGGAAAGTTAACATTTTCTAATAGTAAATCCTGAAGAGCCTTTTGGAGTGAGTAGGCAGGATTTATTTTTATGTTATACAACACTGGGTTGTTTGAAAACCCAGTTTATTGCATTATATCATTTTTCTAATACTGTCTTTTCACATGCATTTTTCTCTAACATCAAACATTTTTTAATACCACTATTTGGGACAGTTTTTATAAACAATTACGTTTACCTTGGAAAAACATGAATGTCTTTTATCTCAGGTATTCGAGCCACTTTGTAAAACATCTATCAACAAAAGCTAAAAATCTATCGTTTGGTTTAGTTAATATTTGAGTTTGCAGGAGTAAAATCATCAGCCGACAGCAGCTGTGCGCTGTGTGTTAAATCTAGAGCAGGCATTAGTCTATCAGATATGCAAATATTTACATCCTCATTGGCTAAGTACACTGTTCCACTCTGCAGAAATGATAGGTTTGTTTTGGAATACTATAAGTGACTCGCTTTCCTAATAATGCCATTTCTTTTGCTGAAATTCACCCTTCTACTTGTAATTCGCCTAAAATTTCCAACACAAATACTAGCAGAAATCCTTATGTACCTCTGGAAAAAGAAGTCAGATCAGTAGATATCAAAGAATTGGCTAGACCAGATACAGAAAAAAAAAATATTGCAATTTTGACCTGCAGTTTTCAAATATACAAATGAAGGAAATCTTAGAAAAACACAATATTCATTTAAAAACTTTTTAAAAAGCAAATATATTAGAGTATGAGTGTTAATGAATAAGGATTCAAATCTTTGCTTTTAGAAATGTGCCATACTAAACTTAAATAGTCACTTTGTTTGGAAAATCAGGGCTTTTTTTTCTAATTTCATGTAATTACAAATAAGCTCGTGATAAATATGCAAATACATATATCTTTGTGTGCACGTCTGATTTTGTTTCTTTAGGATGGAGTCCCAAAAGTGTAATTGTGAGTCAAATGATATCAATAGTTTTAAAAATCTTGATGCTCATCAATAGTTGTTCAATCTCTATGAACCCCAATTTCTTATATTGCAAAATGGGATAAATAAGACATACCCAGCAAGATCATTAGGAGAACTAGAGACAAAAGATCTCAAAAATGACTATGCACTGTAATGATTTTCTATTTTTTCCAAAAGTATGGATTTATTCCTAGCAAAAATAATCATCAATTTCCTAGATGAATTTTATTTTTTTCATTTTTAAATATGATCATTATCATCCTCTCAAAGATACAAATCAACTATGATTTTGACACTGTGCTAAGGGTGGAAATATTTATAACCACCAATAGTGTCAGGATCTTTACACGTATTTTCTCCTGTATCTCCACCTGTAATGGATCTTATAACTTTGTGAAGGCTGGTATTAATATCACAATTTACAGACAAAGAAATCAGACTTCAAAGAGGTGGAGTATCCACCCGAGGTCTCCCAGCTATAAGGCAGCTCTGCCCCACTCCAAGCCTGTGTTTCTCCCTGGGCTATGACATTAGTCACACACTGTGTAATGGGAAGGAAAGATTGTTCAAATAGGTCATAATAAAAGGCTTCATCATGAAGATGACATTTGAATTATGTCAAGCCAAGAAGAAGAAGAAAATTCAAAGAACAAACAGCAAGAACCAAAACCTTATGGTGGAAAATTATGTTGGTTCACTGAACAGCTGCCTTGTGCCAGTCACTGCCCCAGAAGACAGGAAAATGTACTTAAAAAGTCACTATTAGCAAGAGGTTCATAGCAGGTAAGACAGACAAGTAGGCAAAATTATTTAACTGATATGATAACTCTTGTGTTACAGCCATGCCCAGGATGGCATAAGGCTTGGAGGACAGATACCTAACCCAGTTCAAGAGAAAATAGGCCACCTAGGTTGAGCCTTGAAGAATAAGAAAACTATAAGCTAAACCGAGAAGCATGCAAGTGAGAGCATTCCATGCAGAGGAAGTGGCATGTGCAAAGTTATGAAGGCTAAAGAGACCATGACCCATCGTGCAAGGTGCTGGAGGTTCAGAATTCTTGGAGCACAGATGGGTTTAAGGAGAGAGCATGAAATGATGTTGGCATGCTGGCAAAGCCAGATCCCAATGGTTCTTTTGTGCTATGGTAGGGGCTTGAACTTCATACTGAAAATGACTTGTTCTTCTACATATATTATTGAACCCTTTTGTTATGATTCCTACTACAACAATGGTGACAATAATGGCAACTAAGTCCTAACATTTATGCTTCATATGAATAATCTAATTTAATCCTAAAAACATTATGAGTTGAATACCATTGTTATTATGTGTCAATCGTTGTATTAGTCCCTTTGGATAGAAAAGTGAACAAATATGTCATGAATTTAAATAGAGAAGAGTACATACAGATTTGCATTTTCAATTATCATTTTAGCAGGGATTTGGAGGATGGCATTGAAAAGTCTATTTGGTAAGATGAAACTGGTTATGGGGACTTCCCTGGTGGCACAGTGGTTAAGAATCCGCCTGCCAATGCAGGGGACACGGGTTCAATCCCTGTTCTGGGAAGATCCCACATGCTGCGGAGCAGCTAAGTGCGTGCGCCACAACTACTGAGCCTGAGCTCTAGAGCCCGCAAGCCACAACTACTAAGCCCACATGTCACAACTACTGAAGCCCGCGCATCTAGAGCCCGTGCTCCGCAACTAGAGAAGCCACCACAATGAGAAGCCCACGCACAATGAAGAGTAGCCCCCACTCGCCGCAACTAGAGAAAGCCTGCATGCAGCAAAGAAGACCCAACGCAGCCAAAAATAAATAAATAAATAAATAAATTTATTTAAAAAAAGAAACTGGTTATGAAATCTCTACCATATCCAGGCAAGACATAATAAGACATAATGAAGGCTGGTTTTAAGGAGGAAGTGGTAGGTCTTGAGAAGAGGAAACAGATTTGAGAGCTATTTAAAAGCAGGCCATGGTTACCAATTAGATATGGAGGATCACGTAATGGGAGGAACTTGGAATATCAAGCAGGTTCTGGCTTTAGCTTCTGGGTAGAGATAATCCTGTTCTCCGAAATAGACAAATTTTATGCAGGAAGGTAATATCTTTACACTAGAAATGCAGATTTCGGAGCCACAGTTTAGAGGCGGCATGTCCACAGTCATGCGCATGTATGAAGTCATGAATGTAGGAAGAGCAAGAAGAGGGATGATAACAAACTCCGTTGTTTAAGGAGCCATTTATCAATTATTGGGGGTGCTGGTATGTGTGTGGCTAGAGCTCTAAGGCTGAAGGGCAACAATGCATATTTGACGTTATACACATGTAAGTGAAGTTGAACCTGTAAGTGGAAATGAACTTTCTAAAAGAAAGATTATGAATAGAGAGGTGGGTTGAAGACAGAATTAAGGAAAGTATCTACATATGCTGTATGTATAGATGAAGACCATTTTAATGAAGAAATAATAAAGAGTCTTCCAAATATGAGAAAAGATAAAAAGAACAGAACGTGGCTTTTTGTTGATCTAATTATACTCTCAGACTTAGTTGCCCTTCGGGTCACATCACCCAAAAGCAAGAGAGTCAACTATAGCCAAGTGCCATAACCTTGACCTTGGAAAAGAGTAAAGATAATTGATGGGTGTGAAGAATCAAACTCCTGGTCTTCTAACCAAAAATCACTAACCTATAGACTCCCTTTCTAGACTCACCTCAAATCTCTAGTCTAAATACTCATTTCTTTTGATGCCTTTTGATATGCAAAGCAACTAGTTAAAGATTTTAATTGACATTTTCAAGAACAAGTCATTGAATCTCACTTGACGTTTTCAAATTGAACTGATATGTTAAAAATTAATCCTGTGGAAACCAGAAAAGCAGTTTTACATGTGACAGGGAGAAAAGACAGTCTCAGCTTTACTTAGACTGAGGAAAAAAAAAACTTTTTCTATCATCAGTTTCTCCTTTTTAAGGAGAGATAATGGGTTAGAGACCATTTCCACAATTGCTTCTAATGCTATTACTGCCTAAGAAATAACATACCAAGACACTCCTGTTTGCTCTGTTAGCCATGCTTCCTTAATACACTAATCTATCAAGGGAAAATGTTTAGGGTTCTTCAATTCATAAAGAAATAAACTTCTAACTTGTTGAAGGCAAAACCAAATATATATACATATATATATATATAAAAAACAATACTTACAATGCTATAGAAACAATCTTTTTTTCTACTTTAGAGCATAAGTACTTTATGGAGATAGTAATCAGCTGTAATTATTGCTTTTGAAAACTCAAGCTTTAAAACCCACAAAATACTTTAAAAATAAATGCAGGAAGCTTCGTAAAATACATTTTCTCAATTCAACAAAGAAAAAAGATCAAACCAGTTAGGACACTCAAGTGTTATTTGCAGCAATCATGATAAGTCAATTTTGGCTTAAACCATGATTGTTAGAAACACTCACAAAACATATTATTTACCAGATGGCAATCTTACTCAAGCAAACACATAAAACTTATGTTTCATTATTATCAAATAAGGATGAACTTGCCAGTGGGATAACCTCCAGTAGTTAAACAAACACATCTCCACGAAATGAACGCCATCGTTTCCATCATTGGATAAGTATATGGAGTAAAGGAACTATCCTAATATTTAGCAGCACTAGCTTATATTCAAGAAACAAAGCTTACAACAGAATACACACATGCAAAATGGCATATTCTAATCTGCACTAGGACTTGTGCTTTCACTTTCTTAGTTAAAAAGTTATTGCATTTTAGTGTTGAAAGAAGGAACAGTCTGAAATTATAACCTAAGCTAAAACCCCCGTATTAAATAAGTATTGGTTGATATTATGAAATGTATAAAGTAATCCTAAGACTTTCTTGTTAGTGCCCCTTCTATCAAATACAAGATGAGAATCTATCAGGATCTATCATCCACAGAATGTACACTGTGAGAGTTGTATTTTATGTCCTGATATCACAGACTAATGGCAGGATTCTAAAAGTCTATTTGTGATGAACACCAGATTACCACATCAGTATATGTGTGTGTATGTTAGTCTGTTTGGAAAGTGACCCTTTTTGTAACTGGAAATGTTTTTTAAGACGATCATAGAAATTTAAAAATAGTTTCAAATTTAGTTTAGTTGTTTTTTGTTTTTTTTACTGCATTTCAACAATTAAAATAGAATGAGGATAGAGAGGTTCTTTAAGAGCTTATTTATTTGTTTCCTGGCCATAGAAATACTCTCAAACAAGCTGTCACTCAGAAGCTCCGTTGTAAAATGAGGCAGACACTCCACGAACTTGTACAAGTATGATGAGGACTCCAAGGTGTTACAGCACAGGGAGCCATGGAAATAATCAGAAACTGAGACCACGGACAGAAACATCAGGACCCTGTGAGAAACAGAAAAGACAGGTCTTGTCTCCTCACCTTCTCGGGTCCTCCAAGGCCAGAACTCAGGCACTATGGAATCAAATACTATAGATCATTTATGCTCAATAAGACAATAGAAAGTCCAGATTGCCTCTCTCTAGGCTACCTCACTCACTGCGATGCCTTGTGCTGAAAATTCCTGGGTTCTGCTTTCCCCCCTGAATTATTCTCTGCGACAGAAGTTGGTCAATTGTCAGCTTTCTGAATGAAACACGGTTCTTCCACAGGAAAACAACAGAAGTAAAGAAACAAATTCTGGTCTTTGACAGGTTAAATGGGTATATTAAGTTAGAAAAGAATCCTGAAGACTTTCCTCATCCCCAAATGGTTCCCTAAAACTAATAGTTAAGGGCAGGGACTTCCCCCTGGATGACGCCAAGACGAAAGACGCTATCTCCACAGAAGAGGAGGCAAACACGTCACCTGGCAGAACATGCCGCCTCTGAAGGGCAGGTTGCCTTTAGATTGCAACTTCCATGAGGGTCGAGTCTCTCTCTCTACTGCATTCTGAATTGCACCAAAAACAGTGAGGACTTTCAAAGAATGTTGGTTTGGGCTTCCCTGGTGGCGCAGTGGTTGAGAGTCTGCCTGCCAATGCAGGGGACACGGGTTTGAGCCCTGGTCTGGGAGGATCCCACATGCCGCGGAGCGGCTGGGCCCGTGGGCCACAATTGCTGAGCCTGCGCGTCTGGAGCCTGTGCTCCGCAACGGGAGGGGCCGCGATAGTGAGGGGCCCGCGCGCTGTGATGAAGAGTGGCCCCCACTCGCCACAACTGGAGAGGGCCCTTGCGCAGAAACGAAGACCCAACACAGCCATGAATAAATAAATAAATATTTAAAAAAAAAAAAAAAAGAATGTTGGTTTGTGACAAACAAAATGGATCACTTACACTGTACATCAGGACCAAAAACTTCAATGCACGCAAGCAGGGTCATTTCATCACTACCAAGGAGCCAGAGAAAAGACAACGATAAAGAGAGAGAATCTTTTTGACAGTTGTTCCTTTACGAGTGCTCTCCTACCTTGAACCAAAATTGAACTTGATTCCAGAAACAACAACAAAAAACGTATGTGATGCGATCTCTCCCTCTAATACTCTGATACATTTACTTCGGGTGTATTTTTCTTTACAAAGTCTATTATACTCCTTTTTTGCTGCTTAGAAAAAAATAAATGACCCAGGCAGGACACGTGGAAACTCAACCAAAGACCAATTTTTAAGTGACTGTTTTATACATATAATTGAAATGTGTACTGCCGTTAGTCTTTCTTCTTTTCCCCCAAATTAAATGCTGGTGGAAATATTTATACAACTGATAACACAATTATAGCATCTAATAAAGACTTTTATTATTCACTGGTATTATAAACATATTTCCTTTACATAATTAGCATAGCTTCATTACAAAATCATTTGGAAAACTATCTCCCATAATTCCTCCACCCTTATTACAGCCCCTTTCAATTCTTTCTCTTCCTGCAAATGATGAACATGTTATATGAGGAAGTAGTTTTTAGCTTCCACTTACCAGCCTATCACCAGTCACAGAACCACCCTCCTCCAAGTGACAGGATTGTAGGACATTCTCTTTGAGATAAACACCAGAAGATCTGTTTTTAAATGAGCCATCTTCATATAATTGCCCAATGAGTGCAATTACTTTAATAATCCTAACAATTTTTCTCAATTGCAAAGACCTATATTCCTTATCAAAATGAAAAAAAATCATTTTATGGCTACAGAGAAAGAGAAATTGAACTTCTCTCCCTATACACTTTACTCCCTCGAGGACAGAAGGGATATAGTGAACAGCGTTTCTCTCTGTTAATGTAGCTTGAAATTCCGCAATACATTGGAATAGGCTCTCTCCAGCAGACCACTGGGAAATATCATCTATATATATTTGTGCCACTAGTTCTCATATACATCCCTCAGTGCCCCTGGTTAATAATGTGATATTTCCCTAGATAAGGAAAGGCACAGAGCCATGACCCTTTTAAGCAGAAGGACAGCATGACAATATAAGTTCCGATCTGCCATGAAGGCAGGGTACCATAGCCTTTCCTCTGCAGCAAATTCAAGCGTGTAGGTGGTTAGAGAGGCCTTAGTCAGAATCTGAGTGCTCTCTCTGAACTTTGTCAAGAGCTTCCCTGTTGGTGCCAAACTTCGTTGGTGTTCAAAAAAGTCTGAGTGTGGGAAATTCTTTACTCTTTCCTCTCTCCATCCGGGAAAGGCGAACAACACATGGGAATTAGAGTTAAAGGATCCAAACTCTAATCTCACCCCTGCCACTTCATGGCAGGCCACTTTTTCTCGCCAAACCTCAACTTCCCCGCCTGAGAAATGGGGACAATATTAATCCTCATTTCATGGGGTTGTGGTTGGAATCTAAGGAGACAGTGTAGCTCTAAGTGTTGTATAAACTCCTGAGGATATTGTACACTTTTATCATTGAGAATACAATTATGATTTATTAATGTTAGCATACTAGGTTAGGGCTATTGTTTTCTTGGCACATTTAGAACTAGAAAAGTAAGAAAATAAGTCCTATTGATTTCATAACAAGCATAGAAATATAAAGCTGAAAAACTGGACACTTGTAATTAAGCGGCTCTGTGCTCTCTTATTTTTAGAGTACAATACAATATTGTAACTCTTTACTTTTATTAACTGCCAAAATCAATCTCCAAACCCATTTTCTCAATATTCTGGAATAAAAAGGACAGGATTTTTTTCCTTAGATGCACAGATGCAATTTCATCTACATGTATGCATTTCAGAAGCATTATTTAAGCCATAGTGCATATAATGAACAAACTGTAATCATATCTTTGTCCCAACTCAATTACAAAATGAACTCATAACTTAGAGCCCCGCAATAAATATCTATTTCCAATTTTAGGCTGATCATTAAATATGGTTCACACTAGGAATCTGTTAAATGAAAGAATGTTAAAATTCACTTACATCACTTAGAGCATATTTATTCTGATGACTATTAATCCACATAAAACAAGTGGTACATTACAGAGACAACAGCATTTCAGGAAAATTCCATTCAACTCCCATGAATTGCTGGCTGTGTTCCCTTTAGTTCTGCACCTCTCTCTCTTTCTCTCTCTCCATGTGTGCCCCTACCCTTTCCGCACCAGTACCCCTTCTTTTCCTCACGGACATTGGTGTTCATTTCCTTTCATCATCCTCCTACCTATCAAATTTTACTCTCTGGGAAAGAAGTGGAATAAATTATTCACATATAGATATGCTCAGTGATAAGGTTCCAAAAATTAGAAGTCCCAGGGGTAACTGAATTTTAATAGGCAATGTTTGTCAACCTAGTAAAATTTTCCTTTACCTACAAACCCCTGAAAAAAATATACCTGTTTTGAGATGTTAGGAGCTCTGTTATTTTAAACAAATGAGTCATTTTTTGGAACTCTGCTTCTTTATCTGTGAAATAACAAGACTGAATGATATAGAGTTTCTAACATTCAACCATCTTTTAAATCCAAAAAAATGGTAACTTTATACGGTTTAACTCAATAGCTTAAAGGTTATAAACATAAATACTTTGATAGGCTAGTTAGTTTAGCATAAGTGTGTCATGTAGGTAGTTGTGAGAAAACCAGGGAGTACTGGGGTATATAGGAACCTGAGAATACATGCCTCATTGGAAGAGATTCAGACTAAAAACAAACAGCCAAACAAACAAGCAAAGATCGCTATGTCAGTCAAACTAAACGATGCTGAAGTGAGGGCTGGTGGAGCACCAGTTGGTGAAGGCAAAACTAGATGACTACAGAGGGTCCCTCCAGCTCCAGCTTTCTGTGAGCCCTGAAGTCCATCTGGCTAGGGAAGACGAGTTCTTAAAAAATATTAACTTCACTCTTCTGCCACCATTGAGACATTGTTGAGGAGCTATGGTATAAGGTAATAGCTTCAACAAGTAACATTCTGCTTTTGCCCCTGCAAAGACAAGGCCTGGGACAAGAGCTACCATGTTAAAGAAACTAGAAAGCAAGAAAAGCACAAGTCAGTATGAATGAAAGGAAAGTGAATAAACTGCCGAATTTTCCCCAGGACAAATACAGAGGTTGTGGAACTCTGCTTTAACTTCTCCATTCCAGAAGAGAACACACTTCTCATCATCGGCTATGAAAAAATAAATGGGGCAACTCTGAAATGTACTATCATTTATAGAGAACAAGTTAGTCTGAATTTTAAAAATAGGCCGAAAAGTAACCAAAGGTTTCTTCCACTCTTTAAAAAGTGTCTTTATGGATCTCATATATATCATCTAAGAAGAGCTCCACTTCCCCATTCTTAGCATTTGCTGGGCAATAAACAGAAAATCCAAGCCACATAAGAATGCAAATGCCACCATGCAAGTTTGGTTAGGTTAAATGCATACTCATAATGGGTTATAGGTCTAAAAAATCAATTTTACCCGCGCTTGAGTCAATTGTGGAAGTCTTAATATTGACCACGTTTACTCAACTGTCTGCCACATATATCTTATGGCTATTTATAAATGATATGTACCCTGTCTTTAAAAAACAAAAAGTAGTTTAAAAAAATCTTTTGCTTTTCTCTTTTCTTTAATGGGAAAATGTCACCAGATCAAAATGTCTATAAATATAGTATGTAGATGTTTATGAGAACATTTACTGACTGCAGATAGAGGAACTACCATAAGCAATACAGAGGAATCTTAAAGGTGTATCTCTTACAATAAAAAGGTAATATAGTTCAAAGTTTTACACAAGAAAAGAGAAACACATTTCTTCTTCTTTTGTCTCCTGCTTGCCTAAGACTTTGCATATGAACAGATCTAGGATCTGATTCCATTTCAAAACCTATATAAATCTGGTAATTTTACTTCTAAGGACTTTTGAGCATTAAAGTTATACAATGCTAATAAAGTGTGGTAAGTTTTGAACATGTTTTTGCTAATGAAATCGACAAAGAAGGCGCTATTAAGATGCATGGTAAAATTTTAAAAGACTAGAAGTTTCTGATTCCTTGGTTACATTTTTAAGTACTACAGGACATCAAATTCCCAAACAAAATATATTTGTTTGGTTCATCTTGCTTTTAAGCAAAAGTGGTTATAAAATATGGATGTCTAGAATCTATACACATTCTGCAGAAATCACTGCAATCCGGTTGAAAGCATTCCTGGAAGATTTATAATAAAATTTATGAGAGTGACTCATTGCTGTCTCACAGTATCAAGCCTCATGTCTTATGAAGAAAAGCATATACCTACTCATAAAGAAATAACAGTACTTTACAAAATAGCTCTTTTTGTAAGCAATACAGTGATGGATCCAATCAGATGTGTGATTATCCATATGTAATATCTTTGACTTAACTAACTAAAAATGATTGCAGAACCTCAGTGGTTTCCACTCAGTATAAACCCCTTGGATCTTCTCACTACTATCTCAAACATGGAATAGCTTTACCACGGGTTACTAGCTAATCATCCCACACTCAAAATATACAATATCTAAAATGAGAAAGATAATGTTGAAATTGTCATAGATTTGGAAAATCTCAGGGTAGGAAAATGTATAAGCCAGGTGAAAACCCCAGTGCTTACAGAGAACAGAGAAGGGACGAGATTGTGAGACGTGAACTGTGTTGGTCTGAGACAACAGGAGATCCCATGCCCCATCTCAAGGGACAAGAGCCACTTTTCTCTGCCAGGCTCGTCATTTATAAAGGTTACTATCCCATGGCCAGATCTTCTAAGTTTTTCAAGAAAAGCTGGAAATCTGGATCTTGTGAATTCTCCCAACTTATAAGTGTTGGCAACTAGTTCAAAAATTATAAAACCTAAAAGGAACAGACATAAACTATCTGGAGATCATGGCCTATCTCTAGGTCACAGGTTAACAAGCTACACATAGAGACTTAGTCCAGGCTTTCTGACTTGCATCTCTCATTACTACATTCCTGCCAAGCTGCTCTTGCCTGGGTTCAAACACTTCTAACTATGACGAACGCAGCACTCCTCAAGTCCATGTTTTGGACAGGTCTTCCTTATTTTGAGTCAAAAGTTGTCATCATTTTTCTAGAGTCACCCCTCAGCATCACAGAAACCTTCTTCAACATGAAAAGCTTTCAAATACTTGAAGACATAAGATATATATATTTGGATGAATGAATAAACATTTCAAAAAAATACACATATATATATACACACATATATATGATTCTCACAATTTAGGGATCTCTTTTTAGACATAAGTCCAATCCTTCTTCACATGAGTTAAAAATTAAAAACAGAACTAGCATAGGTCAGGTGATGGAAAATATGAAGCATATTGTCAAGGGAGATTTTGCCAGTGGCTGGGAAAAACAGAGAGGAAGAGAAGGACCTCATCGGAGGCTGATGCAATACTCCATGCCTTTCCAATCCTGTACCATGATGAGCTCATTCCTTTACTCAGGTCAGTGCATCAGTGCCTGTGGACAATGGTCCTGTCCATTTCCTCACATTTATAATTCTGAAATGCTGCATCCCACTCCTTTATCCTCAATCAATTCCTCTCATATGTACATCCAATTCAAAATTCCACTTCTGGGTTTCAATCCTCCGTGGACCCGCAGCAGTCTACTCCACATCCTTTCTCTCTTGCTAATCTCTTCAAACCACCTTCCTCTCCTGCTCCTTCCGCAGAAACTTGTTCCCTTCCATTCTTACCTTTTGAACAGTTTTCCAATAAGTCTCCATTTATCACCATTTCTCACTTGCCCATCCCCCAAATATTGTTCCACACAAAAGATTTCCAGTGATAATTATTGGAGGTGTTTTAGAAAATAGTTGTATAATACTATTCATTTGCCACCTGTAGTTAGCTGTTGAAAAATCCACATCGGAAATGAATAGCATTGTGCTTTTTTTTCCCTCAGACATGTGAAAATGTGATTTTGTGACAGTTTTGTTAGGGGTGAGAATTTTGCCTTCTTTTCCCCTTCATGAAATGGTCTCTGGTGTCAACATTGTCTATGAAGTGAGTAAAGGCCCTTGAGTTACAGCAGCCATATCAATTCTTTTTTAATCAAGGAAAGAAGGATAAGATGAAATCTCCCTCAGGTGCTAAAAAGATAGCAGTTTATTTAAAGAAAGTATTTATACTCTTCGCTAATTACTTAGGCGTGCTCACACTGATACCAGCACAGAACTTTATACCCTTCAACCATCTTCAATATATCATTAAATTAAATTCATAAAGAAATGTGGGTTTAAATCAGAAACATGCTTCAGCAATCGGGACTATAATATCTTTCGACTTTCTCACATTTTTTTAACAGAAGAAAAGAAAACTAATAGAGTTCTCCTGAGAGGCAAAGAACATTTATCAACTGGGCATATATTCTCAGCATAAATATAGCATGACTGCCCTCCTTTGACTGGAGTTTTGAAGCAGAGGAAGTATCCCATTATCCCATCTATTTTACTCAGTAAAAAAGAATTTGATTAACAGAAAAATACAGACTGACCAATATAGAGAAAGAACTTTAAACTATCCTTCTCAGATTTAGTAATGGACTATTTCTTGCCCAGATTCTTTTCTGAATTTTCTACATCCCCAAGGAAATATCTATTTTCTCCTTCTTTCTTTCAGTGAATATTTACTGAGTGCCTTCTATGTGTAAAGAACTATAGTAGGGCACGGAGGTAAAAGCAGAGCACAGTAGAGATAGGACCTCTACCTTGATGGGATATTATATGACTATCTCCCCAGTTCACTATTTAGTTACACTTTGTGACGAGTGTTGGATAAAGGAGGATGGTAGAGTATAATAAGGGCATATAGCAGAAGGACCTGGAAGGCTGGCAAATGCTTTCTTTAGGAAATGAAAAGGCAGAAATTAATTATTAAGCATGTGGCGCCGGATGGGGATTTCCAGGGTAAGGGAACAGAACATGAGAAGGCTCTGGGTCAGGAAGGAGCATGGGCACTAAAGGGTCTGGGATTCAGAGAGTGAGCAGGAGAGAGGTTCAAGCTCTGTCATTCAGGATTTGAGACTGTGTTAAGGATTTTTGATATTTAGCTTTAGAGCAGTGGGAAGTTAATTAGAAAAAACAAATGGAAAATAGTCTGGAAGAGGTATGTGGGAATATCAATTATGAGGCCATGTGGTCAAGGGGAAGAGATCATGGTAGCTTCATCTAGAACAATGAGACTGTCAGAGGAGAGAAGTGGAGAGCCAAAAGAAATTTAGGAGGTAAGACCACCAGGAAGCGGTAAACACTTAGAGATGGGAGGTGAGAGACAGAATGCAAGGTTGCCCTAGGGAAAAGCAGAAGATTCTGTTTGGGGGGGGAGGGATGATGAGTTCAGCTTTTGAGAAACAGACTTTGCCTGTGAAATTGGAGGGGGGTTGGGGTGAAGGTGTCCCACATGAGTCTGAAGGGGCTTCCACGCTAAAGAAATTTACAAGTCATCGCTGTAGTCATTCTATAATGCAGACCGTACTTAAAGCCAGGGGCATAAGTAACATTTCCTGGCGGAAGAAACATAGCCTGCGAAGAGAAGAGGGATAGGACAAAGCTTTGAAACTCCAACATCTAAAGATTAGGGGGAAAAGAGTCAGTTGATAAAGGCAATTGAATAGAATTATCCAGACTCACAGAAAAAAAAAAATCCAGAAAACGTCGTGTCATAAACCAAGGGAAGAATATGTTGGTCATTTAGGAGAGAGGAATACAATGTCAGAAGAGGCTGAGGGGTCACAAAAAATGAAGACCAAGAATATATGTAGGTTATTGTCAGCCCTTCTGAGAGCTGAATTGATTCAATGATGAAACTCAGGTAGAGTGGGTTGAAGGGTAAGGAAATAAAGACAATGTCAAAAAACTTTTAGAGAGATGAGTAACTAAACTTCACCTAATATTCTGGCCATGTCTGGGAGTGTCCTAAGCTCTGAATCTTCAGGGAGAAACAAAACTACCGTTTCACACACTGTCATAGCCACCTAGTCTCCCAATCTCTGTCTCCCCCTCCATCCTCCATCACCTCTCCCACTCCGCAGAAATTCCTATTCCAATCTTGCCTTCCAACTTCGTGCCCACTCACTTCTCTCGCCTACACTTTACTCCTTAGACTCTGAGCGTCTGAGTAAGAGTAGACTCCGTTGGCAATTTCATAGGCAGGGGACACATTTATAATGTGATTGTTCAGATGTATTCTGCAGACACATTTAACTCATGAGCCTCACAGTTCAAACGACTGATGGCTGATAATTTCTTAAGAAAAGGCGGAAGGACTTGATTTTTTAATGTAATAGGGAGTTAAAGAAAAAATGTCACCGTTCACTTGTGCTACCTCAACCATAACTGTACTGCATTGAAATTGTCCTTATCTATTCAATAACTAACTGTATCTTGTCATGTAAAGGCTCTGACATGACAATTAACATCTCTGTTATTCTGCAAGTAAAATTAAATCGCTCACTAGTAAAATAGAATAAAGACAACCAGAAAAGGCAGATATGTCACCTATCTTTTTACCCCCATTCTATCCCCGTGTGCCTTTTTCCTCTATAACTTACAGAGAGAGTGGGGGGAAAGACTTTAGACATTTGTCCCATGATGTAATAGAGGATTCGCCCACCAAAGCAAATTCAGACCTATCAAGTTACCCAGCTTATTGGAAGGGGACAAGTGTAGGCAAAATGTTACACATGGAGCCCAACACAGTTCACCTTTCCAAAAGCCCCTCCTGTGTCCTTCCCAGTATGTCTTCAAGGATTAAGTAAAGTGTATTCAGGACCTACCTGTGCCAGGCACTATAGTAGGTGTATTATGTACATTCCCTCCATGGGTGATCGGTTGGTATTTCTGTTCCCGTTTTTCAGATATGGCTAAACTAAAGAAGTTAAACAATTTGCCCAAGGTCAGCCAACCATTAAACAGATAATGGCTAAATGTCTCCAAAAGTGACAGTCTTTCTACCCCACCATGCTGCCTTCCTAAGTGAAAGTTATTTTCAAACTGAAGAACTAAATCAATGTGAATTATTAAATTATATATACATACATATATATATATTCTAGGATATATATCCTATTGTGTATATATACACATTAGTGTATAGTGTGTGTATGTGTATATATATATATACACACACACACACACACACACACACACACACACACACTAGAATCCATGGGTGGGCTGTATAGTGTCAGGTTTAGGAGATTGGACCCTGGAACCATATTCCTTGGGTTCAAATCCCAGCTTTATTTCTTACTAGCTGTGTGACTGTGTGACCTTGACATTGAGTGAGTTACTCAACTTCTTTGTACCTCAGTTTCTTCATCTGTTAAATGGGGATACCAATGTTCCAAACTCACAGAGCTTGTGAGGATTTTATATATATCTTTAAATACAGCAAATTAATAGTAAATACCATAAAAGTATTTGCTAATATCACCATATTATGAACCCAAATTAGTGGTCAGTACTTCTAGCTCCAATGGTCATAGGTTAAGATTCCTAGAAAGGTCCATTAGATTTGCAAAAAGAAAATAAAAACAAAACTTTCCATTCTATGCAGGTAAAATAACCACGTAGGCCAGAAACCTGCAACTCCAGCTGTGCATCCAAATCACTTCCAAAGCTGGGAATGTTGGCCCTAATTCTAAAGTATCTGATGGAGCTGGTGTGAAGTAGGGCTTTGAAAGGTGGATTTTAGCACTCTACACATGCTGTACCACCATGGCTGAGAACCATCAATATAACATTGAAAAATAACCACTTTCATTGTAATCAGGAAAAAATCAGATTAAAATAGCATGCTTCCTTTCTTTTTAAAAAAAAAATCAAGAATGTGATCCACTAAAATGTTAACAGCATTTACCTTAGGGTGGTAGAAGCATGGGCAATGTTTACCTTCTATTTTACTTTTTATGAAGTTTTAAAAATTTTACCATTCATTTATATATTCATTCCACATATCTGTTTTGGTACCACAAGCTTGGCACATTTTAGGCACTGAAGACGTGACCCAGAACAAAACAGTCTCTGCACTTGTGGGCTTACAATGTTGGGACGGGGGAACGGATTAAATAAAGAAAAATAGAATATAAGGTCAGCCTGTGGTGTATGCAATGAAGGAACAGAGAAAGATGATTGAGAGTAACTCCTGGGCTATGATATTTAGGATGGCCAAAGAAGATCTCTCAGAGAGGTGATATTTGAGCAGGGACCTGAATGAGACTAAGGCCCCAGCCATCAGCATCACAGGGAGAAGAGAATGAATATTCCAAGGCCCTCAGTGTTGTAAACATACATTTCTTTTACAATCAGATTAAAAAACATAAGGTTATTTCATTTTGGTGAAAAAGGAAAAAATTTTTCAAGACCCTAGAATGTTCCCAAGCCCTGGATGGACCTCCATCATCAAACTGACCTCCCTGACACTCTGAGTATCAACTATGAAATAAGGGGGTGGCCCTGAACTTCCACCCTTGGTTTTATAGCACTAGTTTCAAAAGCAAATTATAAAGGGAGTGAAGGGTGGTTTCCTTCACTCACCAACATCTAAGAGGAAAACGTGAGTCAGCGCCATTACCTTTCCACGTCAAGGAATAGCTGCTGGATGCTTGCACAGTGCCCGGCAACTGAGGGGTGTGGGGCGTGTAAGAGAGGCATAAAACATATTGCTGGCTATTGTCTAAGCAATCCCAACAAAAATGCTACATGTCTGGAATTAGACATGTAGAGACTCTGCAAAACTGAGTGCAGTTCAGGTCTAAACTGCTACATGTGCAGATGACCGCGAGAGAAAGGGTACTCAGACAGTGGGCTCCAGAGGCCATGAACTGTGAGGGACACTAAGGAGTAAGGACAGTCATTGACCGACCCCTCTAGCCCCCTTTTGCCTAAACACATTGTTTTTATTTAGTCCAGGAAAAGCAATAAAAGTGTCATGGTCATGAAAAGCCCAATGAGGACAAGCATCAGGCATTTTCCGTTGCTAGGAATAGAGACCCTCTCAAGGTCATGAAAGGAGACGGATGTCATGGACATCAGGAATCCAAGGACAGGAAACACAGCAGAGCTGAACCTCGACTTGGAAACCAGAATGCAGTCACAAAGACCACTCCTTCAAACCTTTAGGGCCTGTAGGGTTTCATCTTTACTTCTCAGCTCATTTGACCTAGCCCCTTGGCTCAGCTGTTTCCTCAGCCTTTTATGACTTCAGTGTGGGTGTGATATTAGGAAAGCAGTCCCAGCACTAATTCTATACAACCCTGACCTTTCCTCTCAAGAGTGCATCATAGATGGCAAATTCTCTCTGTTCCTGCTTCAGTTCTCTAAGAGAAAAAGTATGATTGACTTGGCCAGGCCTTGTTGTAGACCACTAAGCTGCCCAGGGTCAGGAGGCCGCCTGTGTTCTAGTCAGCTGTGACAGAGGGTGGGCCCTTAGTAGGGGTACATGGGTGTGGCAGTCAAAGAATCCTGCCTAGTTCTGATTAAAACAGGACCACAGCTTTTAGAATGTGTGAAAAGATCCGCTGGGCCTACCAGGCATTTCTAAGAAAGATTAAGAAGGTCATAGTTTATGCTGTCAGTCACCATCTGCTCTGGTCTAAAGGGGTACAGATTTGCTGGTAAAGGATTTTGAGGGACAGATTTTAGGGATTCAAGGGACTTGCATGGAGAAGTTAAAGAAACAATCTCAGAGTACTAAAAAGTTCCCTTACCAGAGTTTGAACCAAATTTCCTCTATCCAGATGGCTTCCAAGGCCAAGAGGGAGGGAAGTCCTGCTGGCTTTTTATGTTGGTCTTGATTGTTGTTAATGATCCCCAGCTGTAAGGCTCCCACATCTCTTTAACCTCTCTCTGGTTAGCCTCACATCTCTGCATCTCTTGCAGGGAAAATGGAACACTAAACATAGCGCCCATTTCCCCAGCAGAGCATGTACTGCACAACACAGGAGGTCAGCCCCCAAATGGACCGCAAGTAGTGCTCAGTTAGCATTGCCAGGACCTTTCATTCATCCTAGAAGAAGCCAGCCTCAGCATTCTCATTCCTGGAGGCAGCGTGGAGCCATGCCAACTGCCAGCAGGAGAGCGGGGGCGTGCAGTCACCTGAGGCCCATGCAAAGAGCGTTCTCTTTTGGATGAATAGGAATCACTGCCAGGCAAGAGCAAAACTTTCAGGGATGAGCTATGCATTAGGGATTCTGCTTCTGAAATGGGACCCTTGGCCACATAAATTTTCTGCACAGGAGTGTGCAGCTAAAGTAGCAATGTATTCTCTTACTCACTCATAAAAAAAACCTTTTCCTGAGTTGGCTATGGACTGCCAACACTGTAGAGGCAGTGAACACAGAGCTGAAACAAGTCACTGTGTGAAGGAGTTCAGAGTCTTGCCTTCACTGCACTGAGTGGAAGGTATGCATAGGTGTGAGGGTAACATGGAAGAGGAACACTTTGCTCAGGCTGGGGGCAGCTCTCTGGGAAGGCTTCCTGGAGGAGGTGACATCTAAAATGCATTTTGAAAGGTAAGTAGGATCCAACCAGATTATATATGCATGAACAATCAAAGGAATAAAGGAAAGGAGAGAGAAGACTTCCAGGCAGAGGGAGCATATATGCAAAGATGAGAGGCATGAGAGAATGTGGTACAGGAGAAGAACTGTGAACCTTTCTTAGGGCACATATGACGACCTGAGAAGGATGGGTCAAGAACTGTGGCGAGGCACCATGATGTATGCCATACGAGGGAGCAACGCTTTATCCTGGTGTGAAATCCACTTCCAAGAACCTGTTTCTGGCTGTTCAAATAAGTGCTGGTCATTGACCTCTCTGACTACCCCCATCCCAGACTGTTTATTGAGACTTATAGGCTAGTTCATTATTAAGTGCTTTATTCTGTTTTGTTTTGTTTTTAACTGTTTCCCGTGTAAGTTGGTTCTGCCTAACCATAACACCAAATCCAGGAGAGAAGGGAACCCTTTGCTCTCATCCCCAAAATAGTAGGCAATGGACAAATAGTTGTTGAAATGAATTGAAAATGTCCTTGAGAGGAGATGGCTGCCTCAGTAGCAATGACCAGCAGAAGCTTTAAACTTCTTTACTGAAAACACGTCCTTCATCCTCCCCAACACATACACACTTTATAACACATCCACTAAATCTGCACAGTAGCATTCCAATCGTCTATCTGAGGGTCTTAAGCTCGGTTCAAATGAAATGCCCCCAAGTCCAGGTGAATCTTTTACTCTAGGATTTTAAAAATGGACCCAATAAAGAAAATTTGATTTGCAGGCATGGAATCAAGTTTCCTTTGTTCTTTCATCTTATTCTGGGCCAGAGGGAGCAAGCTCCTCCTGGTGCCTTTATTAGAGTTCTCAAGAGGAAGAGAAGGTGGGATTTGAATCTTAACTCTGAAGACCCCAGTCAAGAGGGAGCAGCTCTGGTGGCGTCCAGGCCATTGGAAAAGGAGGCCGGCTTGCAAGCAGGCAGTGATGTTTCATTCCACCCAGTGCGACAATGGGTCTGTACCTCTTGCCAAACCACCACCCACCTGGCCTTGCTCTTCTCTTCTTCCAGCCCAACACCTTGGTTCTTCTTCCCCTAATTTCCGACTTCCTGATACCTCTCCAGTATTCTATTTAACAAGGTTCTTCTGTCCATCTTTTGTTAGAGACATAAATATACCTTTAAGTGCAAACAATAGAAAAAACAGGATATCTCTGATTGTAGGTACAGGGATGGTTATGTAACTAATATATCTTACTTTGGGCAGTGCTTGTGTCCTGATTCTTGTTTTTTTAGTTAAGCCCTCTATAAAAAGGAGAATGGATTTTGTGTCTATCTGATTCCAATGCCCTTTTTCTTCCCTATTTATCACAAAGAAATTTCAAAAGAAAGGTCATAAAATTCATGTAAAAGTTGTGGTGAGGTTGCTCTATATTTCTAGCATATCTAGCATTTATACCAAAAGGCAGAAGCAACTAAAACAGGAAAGGTAACTAACCTGTTTCAGGAACTTCATACATGCCAGCACTTTACACATATGCTAATTCACTTACTTCTAACATCTCTAGGACGAAGGTCTTTCAATAACCAGGATAAATATGAGGACACTGATATCAATTCAGTAAGTGACATTCCAGATTGACACCCAGACCTGTCTGACTTCCAAAGTCTGCTCCTTTTCCTGTACCACACAGCAAATAAAAGGCAGATCCCACCCCCATATAAATATTTACCTCCTCTTGGAAAACACTGATTACACACCTATTGTACCCACCACTATTTTAGAGGTCACAGATACAAAGTGGGGAAGACAAGAAAGGAAGAGGGAAAAGTCCCCATTTCCAGGCCTCAGGAAACAGACCATTTGTATACAAAAGCCAGAGCATATAAAGTAAAATAGGAGTACTATTTCAAGTCACACATCAGCCCTGCCGAATGGACAGTTATGAAAATTCTGTCCAGAGAGTTGCTGAGATTTTCCTCAAATGCCAAAAGTCAGTCTGTTAAAAAATCACACCCCTGAGACAGATCTACAATCCCTCCCTGACTCCATGTCATGTTTCCTCAGTTTACTTCCAGTCAAAATGCATATTTTTTCCCCACTGCTCCCAGGGCTGGGGGTCAGCCCAGCTAATGAACATCAAGCTGTCTTTTTTCCCTGCCATCAACAATGGACAGATAACAAAATGCAGGTTCTGATCCTGGCATGTTTATTGTTGGTGATGATGTATAAACTGATGGCCGACAGCTTCATTTTCTCTAAGCTGGGAAGGCCCTGCTGGGAGAATTGGGGAAGAAAACAACTTTTGATTTTGACTAGGAGTAAAACAGTTGGATAAACATGACATGACATGGGTGTCAGAGTGCATAATGTAACCGCGTGAGCCCAGATGGGACTAGAGAACACACAGGCAGGGATAGAATGCATGGAACAGAGATTCAGGCGTGGATTTATAACCCTCTGTATTCTTACGAGATTGTGAAATATTAGAATGGAGTTTTGACTGAAAGGCAAAAGTGGGAAAGGCCTTGAAAATGAACAGTCTTTCAAACGTTACTATGCTTTGATAAAATAAAGCGAGATAAAAACTAAAAATTACTAAGTAATTTTGGCTCTAAGGGTGTAAGCCAAGGACATGTAGCACTCAGGGTCATGATGGAAGATGTGGAGTTGAAAGAGGAAACTGGGCTAGTGCATGTTTTTGAGACAGTGACAGCTGAATTAGAACATTAGGTGAAGTGCAAATGGACACTAGATTAAGGCTTTCACTGTAGTTCTGCCAGAACACGTGGGTGAGTTACTTCAACTGTTCTAGGCTTGAGTTTCCTTTAGATGTAAATGGTCCTTCCTCACACTTAGCTCAGGTGGCTCATCCCAGGTAAGCAAACCAGTGTCAGCCTTAGTTCTTGCTATTGGAGGAGTTGGGTTCCACCTTCTTCATTTATTATAAAGTAATTTCTGATCAAGTTTGGAGTATAGAGTAATGTACTAGATAGCACAGGCCATAGCCAAAATTTTCTTCCCGCCACAGTTCCTTAGAGCAGTGTTTTTATTTAGCCTTTTATAGATTGCAAACAACTTTGATATCCTGATCAAAGAAAGGGAACTTATTCCAGGGGGAAAAAAAAATGCTCATATGTACAAAATGCCAGATATAATCAGGAAGTCCAAGGATTCCTGGAAACTAAGGGAATATATGACCTAGAAGCAGTAAAAATTCACTGAGTTTCACGGGTACCATCAGCTAATAGCTTCCTCTTAGCCCCATATACCTGTTACTGAATTTATTTCCATAGTCTACATTACTACTACTTAGAACAGGATTCCATGGCTTTGGTTGTTGTTTTGCAACCTCTAATAAACATAGTGAATAAGAAAGGCTCCTTTCCTCCTCCCATTTTGGAGTTCTTGTGTTTCTGCTGGCCACAGCCTTTATACTCCATGAGGGAAATATACACATTAGGAGAGGTTTCAAATATTCTCAAACCCGCAGTGACTATTTTCCTGTGTTTGTTCACTCTCTGGCCTTCACCAGTCCTTGTTCTTCACTCTCTGACCAGACATCCTGGTCCCATCTGCCTTCATCTAAGGTCTACCCACCTTAATCAATACCCATCTCACCCCTCCTCTGTCGTGCAGTGGTTCCAAACCATTGGCCAGCAGCATCAGTGAAGATAGAGAAGAAAGAAGAGGGCTGCAGCACCTCGGCAGGAGAGCAAGGCTCTCCCTCAGGAATGTGAAGTTGTGGCCAGTGGAATAGTTTGAGACCAATTAAATCAATGTTGCTTTGGCTCCAAGGCAGCATTTATTGCTGGAAGAAACTGTCAGCTTAATTTGTGGATGAAGTCAGCTGGCTCAGAGCCAGAAATACTAGCTCCCCAAGTGGAGGGTCAATACGGAAAGAGGTGAAATTAATCCCCTTTGCTGGGTGGTTTTCCTGCAGTTGTGGCTCAGGGTTCAGGATGTGCTGAAGCCTTTCATTTAGGGATGAAGTGTGACCCTCAAGGCTGGTTAGATCAATAATGAGGCTGAGTACCTGTTAATGGAAATAAGAAGGACACATGCTACAGTAGACAGTTTTCTAACTGGAATCTGAACAACCCTGGACTCCTCAGTATGTTCAACTCAGGGACAGGCACAGACCATCTTCAGCCATACACTTCCATGAGTGGTTTTTCGGACCTTGCTCTTCAAAGTGTGGCTTTGTTAGAAATTGAGAATCTTGAGCCCAGTCCCAGATCTACTGAGTCAGAATCTGCATTTTGAAAAAAATATCAGATAATTCACATGCACGTTGAAAGCTAAGAAGCACTTGATAGAGCCCAAAGAAGATAAGACTGTGTTTTCAGAGAGCTCTCTAGCAACCCAGACTAAGTCATTTTCTCGTTTGACGGATGAAAACAAATGTAATTAGTTTGTTTCAGTGGTGAGAATATGGCTTTTCAATGATGAGAACAGAGCCAGAAAAAATGTGACACCTGGATGTCTCATCTAAGCACTGGATGCATGGGTGCAGGTAGTTGTCTCAGCTGCACAGATAAGGCAAGAGGGCTCCTAGCTGCAAGCAGAAGAAGAATAAAACAGTAGCAGATCTCTCCGAAAGTGAAGCTTGTTGGGAGGTTGGGATTCAATTACTTCAATTATTTTCATCCCACTTTAGGCCTTCAGAAAACTCTCCTCTAATTAGTGTCTGTGCAGGGTTTCTAGGTATGATCAACGGTGATGGAGCTGTGTGATCGAGGACCCTGCTCTCCATTCATCACAAGGCCCATAGATTATAGCAGATCTAATAGACAGTCAGACGTGATATGTTGTCCATGGAACTGTCACTTGTGATAGATGAATTACATAAGTCTCGATGTTTTAGGGACTCTGGTGAAGTGTCAGATCAAACAAAGCCATCAAAAACTTAGAGAAAGGGGCAAAAAGAAATATATTAAGAGCTGCCCAGCACTGATACAATTCTGACATATGAAGCAAAACAATCCCAATTGTCAAGTTACTACACTTATACTAGGAAAAGACTGTAAAATATGGGTTCCAATTACAAAAATTCTTCTGAAATGTCTTGGAAGTCTTTATTCTTCTCATAATAACAGCTATAAGAATCAATGAAAATTTCAATCATCTCCCTAGTAGTTTAGAATGTTTCTCCAAGTCCTTTCATTGTTCATAGTCTTGCAGTTATGTGAGCATCTCTAAATTAATTCATATTCAGTTGTTCAACAAGACAACTATTTATAGTTACAAGCCAAATGTCCGTGGGCAGAAACAAAGGGCAAAAAAAAAACAATTCCTCAGACTCTGGTTTTTAACGCCACAGATAATCTTAGGGAAAGCAACATAAGGAAAATGATAGACATCACTATAACAAGTGTAAACCTCAAATAAGAGAAAAACATCAGGCTGAACACAGCACCAGACTCACAACTGGACACTATCGAAAAAACAGTTGGTCAAATGCCAACTACTCAAACGACCCAAGGTTTTCATACTCTGCACTTATTTGGAGGGTCAACAGTCTCTCACGCAGACCTGCCCAGAGCATTGTGTACGTGAGCAGAAACACAAAGGAGAGTTGCTTTCCTAGTGCTCTTTCACTATATGTGTTTTAAGGCCTAAACACTTTGTAATTCACTTATTATTTTATGTATTTGTGATGCACCAGAATGTTAAGATCGATATAAATACATTAGGGGCCTTCCTGAGTCCTGGTGGATGAGAGGAGGAGCTAGCCCGCTCAGATCTGTGCAGAGGGTTCCAGACTTGGGGTAACGAGCAAGTGGGGATTGGAAGGAGTGAGCTCAGGGGGTGGGCAGGCCCAGATGATGAACAGCGTGTTGGCCATGGAAGCGAGTTTGAATTTTATTCTGAGTGGAATGGGGAGACTTTGGAGGGTTTTTGTTGTTGTTTGTTTGTTTAATGAGGAGAGAAATGGTTATATTAAAAATGTTCACTCTAAAAAAAAAATAAAAAAAATAAATAAGTACATTAGGGGCCAATTATCTCTAAGATGAGGCCACAGCTAGAGTTCTTCCTTAAGTTTCACGTATACCAGAGGTTCCCCTTTACTATTTTAATCCTTAAATTTGTATTCTTCAATTGCTTTATACCAGTCAATCCATGACGAACTTTTGCCCTAATGAAGGTCTGTTTTGAAGTCCTGCTCATCTCTCATCTGCTTGCTGATACACATATAGGAAATCCTCTCATGTCAAAATTAGAATATGGTTTAAAAAACAAAGTGGTATGGGGCTTCCCTGGTGGCGCAGTGGTTGCGAGTCGGCCTGCCAATGCAGGGTACACGGGTTCGGGCCCTGGTCTGGGAGGATCCCACATGCCGTGGAGCGGCTGGGCCCGTGGGCCACAACTGCTGAGCCTGCGCATCTGGAGCCTGTGCTCCGCAACGAGAGAGGCCGCGACGGTGGGAGGCCCGCGCACCGCGATGAGGAGTGGCCCCCGCTCGCCGCAACTGGAGAGGGCCCTCGCACAGAAACGAAGACCCAACACAGCCAAGGATAAATAAATTAATTAAAAAAACAACAACAACAACAAAAAAAAACAAAGTGGTAGCCAACGTTTGTGTAAGAATTTAACACAGCCCTCACCCGAGGTCTTAAGAAAGTCTTAAAATAGACACAGGGAGACATAATGACGTGTTTGTCGCCAGTCTTCCAGCTCTCAAAGATTCCAATGATGAGCAGCACCCTTTTTCCTTGAAGCAAACTGAATAGAATGTACAAAAAAAGGCAGAATATGTTCCCGATGCTTGACTAAGTATAAACACGTGCTGTAATAAGATATGACCCTAATAATAACGTCTCCAATGGATCCTGCTTCACTCAATATTAAGGTATTCATTAAGTTTGAAGAATCATTAAAGAAGCACTTGAATACCCCTTTTCCAATGGAGTATCCAGGAAATAGGTACAGGAATCCAATGGGCTACAATCACTTTTAATACTGAAGCCCAGTAGTAAGAAAAGACACTATGGAGACCACAGGAACACTGGGAATAAAGAACTTATAAAACATACAAATCCAATACTAGCATTTACCCACTCTCTTGCTATTCTTACCGAGGAAGGTCACAGGAAAACCTGGCCTTTTCCAAGCTTATCAAAAGCTCCTCATTAAGGACAGATGCTAATACAGACACTGGGTTACCACTCATTGCAAAATACATCAAATTAATCCTTTAGTTAGGATTCCAGATTTCTATTCATATCAACTAGACATGGAAATTTTGCCTTCCTACCCTGTATGGGTGGTAGCTTAACTGAAATATGATAATGTATGAACTACCAGAAAAAACTTCAGGAAATTTTCATGTGTCCATAAGTCAGAAGATTAGAAGAAAAAGAAATAATGTGAAATTTGGACCCTCTAGCTACCACATCAGAGTTGCTGGTGGTGACCTTTCAGGATAAGATGGCAAGTCATCAGCTGATGGCCCCTCAAATCCAGAGCAAGGAATTCCAGAATAATTTTACTACATCTTTCTTCTACAGAGGCCATCAATCCTAAACTACTTCATCAGCTTCTACAACAACATATTCTATAGCTCTGGAATCACTAGACACTTTATTATAACAAAATTTAAAGTTAGTTAAGATGGAAATGCAGGAGTTTCACTAGCAACAAAGAAAGGGGAAAAACACCCTCAACAGAAGGAATAGAACCATAAAAGAGCCAAAAAAAAAAAGAAATATTCAGAGACTGACAAGCCGTTCAACTGGTCTGGAGTACACGATGTGTTGGAGACAGGAGAGGAGAACATAAGGCTGGAAGTGAAGGTTGGGACCAACCTGTGTGAAACACAGAGAAGAGCCAACCCAGGTTTTTTGAGCAGAGGAGCAACAGATATAATTGATGTTACATATACTAGAAGGCGTGCTATTCAATTCAGTTTTTCTTTCCTTTAAAATTTGGACTAGCGATTTGTTTCAATTGCTATATGCTGCATTGTTTGAAAGGAGTGGAGCCCAAAGGAGGTTTTGTTCAATAAGATCTGTTATGAAAAATAATAGGGGAAGGGTAAGCTGGGACGAAGTGAGAGAGTGGCATGGACATATATACACTACCAAATGTAAAATAGATAGCTAGCGGGAAGCAGCCGCATAGCACAAGGAGATCAGCTCAGTGCTTTGTGACCACCTAGATGGGTGGGATAGGGAGGGTGGGAGGGAGACGCAAGAGGGAGGAGATACGGGGATATATGTATCCATATAGCTGATTCACTTTGTTATACAGCAGAAACTAACACACCATTGTAAAGCAATTATACTCCAATAAAGATACTAAAAATAAAATAAAATAAAAGACTCAAAATAATAATAATAATAATAAACAATACCAACAACAAAAAACCTCCCCAGAATTATAGAATTTTAGAAATGATAAACACTTCAGAAAGTATCTCTATATTTTCCCAAATGAAGAAACAGAGAACTAAAGAAGCTAAGGAACTTGCAGAAAGTGAATCTGAAAATTAGTAGCAGAAAAGATTATAATCCAGGTCTTCCAACTGCAGTCCTATAGTACTTTCTAGTACGCTAAAGATGCTTCATCTCTTTAATAGTTCCCTAATGTAATACTGGTCCTTTACAAAGCCAAATCCTGAACAACCTTAGCCTAAAATAGATAGGCTTGAAAAATAATTTTTTTTAAACAGAAAATTATTAGGAGTGTTCATTTAGATTTAAAAAATGCATAGATTGGAATTTTTGTTAGTCAGCAGTTCTATGTACCCAAAAGTAATTTGGACTTTTATGACTTTATGTGCAAGAAAAGCAGCAGTCTCACCAGTACACCATAAAGGGGACTGTAGGCAATAAAACCTGTACTAAAGCACAGAAACATAAAACAAGTCAATCATTCCAAAGTGCCAGTTTTGAATGAACAAAACGTATATTTAAAAAAGGGGGTGGGGGAGGTGTGTGAAAGGCAAATTATTTTTTCAGAACAAAAATGAAAACAGGCACTGCTCAGATTTAGAACTCTTTTTTAATCCCAGCATGTCAATGCAGCAGGATTTCCTCCACTCCCAATCAAAACTTTTGTTTGTATTGCACTTTGCCTTTAGAGACCATGGGATAGATAAGTATATTTTTGGCAGTGTCCACAAGGAGTGTGTGTATATGTATTCCTGCTTGAATTATTTTGGAAGAACTACCTAGTTTATAATCCACTGGACAATCTGTGGAGAACATCAGAAATGTAATACATACTGGGTTCAACAGGGGTCTAGTCAGCCTGGCATTCTGCTTCTAGAACCAGCCTGGCAAGGTCTCAAAAGTGCTTCTGTACCACATCCTCCTCGTAGTTCTTATACCCATGCCCACAGCCACTACCCCACTTGAACCCCCCATTTAAGATGACCCCCTAATCCGGTTAAATGCCAGTCGCTTGACTTTATGAAATCTGAAACCCCTGAAATGAGTTCAAAACTTTAAATTAGCTTCGAAATATACTATCTTTTAGGGTAAACTTACATCATTTTAATAGCTATTATGCAAAAAATCTTCAATCCTCTTCCCCTAAATTTATTTTTTCAAGCTTTGAGAAGTCTCTCCAAGTTAACTTCTGGCATTTGTCAAGAAGTCCACTTTCTTGAATCTCATTATAATGTCCTTTTCCCCTTTACTCACTCTGGTTGCCTCCATTATACTTTTTTAGTTGTAGAAGTTTACTGACATAGGATGTGAGTAGAAACCAAAAGTGAGGTAATGGTTTCTTACCTTTCATGATCACATACTTAACAAGCATGGTATATTGTCAAACCTGAGTTCTTTCTTACTTAAAACACGCGCATACCAAAAAGAAAACAAAAACAACAACAACAGAAACTTTCAAGAGAGAGATTGGTTAAAGAAGGAAAGAAAATTAGCAAGCTAGATAATGCAAATTGGTAAGTTCTAAAATATATAAATGATGACAATCCTAGAAGCTACCCCTTCTTGAATCTTAGTAAAGATTCAAGAAGGGGTAGCTTCTAGGATTGTTACTATGTGCCACTAATGCGTTAATCACTTTCCAAATATTCACAAAACACTGATCGTAACCCGATGAGTGAGTTCTTATTATCCTTATTTTTCAGAAAAGAAACCGAAACTCATTGCTGTCAAGTAACTGACTCAAGGCAGAAAGCAGGTAAGTGGCACTTGAGCAGGTTTGTCTGACGGCAAAGTCTGTGTGCATAACCTTTACTGTATACCAAGACCTTGGGCTCCAGACACCTTAACATCTCAGCTCCACTGTTACAGCAGAAGGCAGGATTCCATAACCCATAAATTTCGTGGATGCTACTGTTTATGACAGAGTGTTCCTCATCACCCAGCCTTCTAGGTATATGATGGGATCACAGAAAGATCAGTTAATAACAATTTGTTAGGAAGGGTGACAACAACGCTCTGGCAGATAAGTGGCTCAGCGCCACTCATGCCCTCCCCTCATAGCAGAGAGAGTTTTGATACGAAGAGAGAGAGAGCTGCAAGGAGGAAGATAATAATTCTCTCCATTTAGAAAACAATTTTAGTACATCTAGATTTTTTAAAGCATGCGACCTCCTTAATTAGATGGGATGACCTCCTCTTGGCCTCCGCTGTGGACACCAAGAGGAATCACAGATTCTTATGAGACAGATCCTGAACACTAAGAATCAAACCTACACCTTGTAAACCTCAACAGAGATGCCAAGGATTCTCATGTAGATCAGAAGCGGTTGAGTCTGCCCCATACTGTCCCTTTTAAAGTTCATGGAACCTACATGATTTTTTTCTTAGCAACCACAATATCGAACTTTCAGTTAGTTCTTTCTCTGGGTTTAATATAGGGTATTAGTTATTATTTCTGCTACGATATGCCTCCCCCCTGTCCAGCACATTATCTACCTCATTATCTGCTCTGTACAATATTATCTGTCTGCCTCAATCATCCCATCCATAAAATGGGGTTAATAATATTGGCCCTCATTCACCTTGAACAAATACTGCTGGGGAAAATGAGAATATAAATTAGATTGCTTGCTGCTCTTTGGAAGAAAGTTGCCTTAGAAACACAGGCTTATTATTTCTCCATAGAAAAAGAAAATATATTAGGGTTTGCAGAATGTTGCTAGCTCTTTGCACAATGTTGATTTTGCTCTTTTTTAACCCTAGGCAGAAGGACTACATTAACTCCAGTCCCTAGGTGAACCTTTTATTCCATTTTCCACTGGAGGAAAAAAAAAAAAAGTTACTTTGCAAAGAAAGGAAAGAAAGAAAAAAATGTAGTATTCCCAAACCTCATTTACGGAACATTCTGTTCTCCAAATTACAGCACAGCAAGCAGGCAAGTGGGAACTTTTAGAACCCTGCATCCAAGCCAGTTCCACACAGCACCCACTAATACAAAATGGCTTTAATTACTTTAATATAAATCCTGGAAATGTGCAGATGGATTGTAATAATTATGCAAAACTGCGATGGTCCTTTATAGAAACACAGATCTTGCTAGCTTAAAAGAGAATGAAAGGAACACAAGTTCAACACAATATGTCAGGAAGCATATCTACTAAGAAGTCCTGTATTTCAAATGCCAAGCTGTACGTTTCATCTGATGTGGCAGTTGTTATGGAAACTATGCTTTTTGATTGAATAGCAGAATAAATACCTACCTAAAATCAGCATGAGGAGCTAGTGCATAAATTAAGAACGCCTCAAGACAACAATTATTTGGAGTTCTTCCTTGAGATAAATTTGGAAAAAAATATTTATGCAATCTATTATAAGTTTAAATTTTTCTGACCTGAATACTCTTCCCTACCTAGAACAGTTAAACCTGCTTCACTGAGTGTGACTTTGTGTTTATCCCCCAAACACACTCACTCACACCCTTGTACATTTAAGGCTTCGTGAATGAAAAGATCTGATGTTTTGCCAAAGAGACAAAATTTTTTTAAAAATCACATTTCTTCACTTTCCTTCTAAATTAGTACAGGACAAGCCTTGGGAAACGAAGGTTGAGTTATTATCATTGTCATTTTTAAATCAAGTGCGTCATATATAAATGTGGAAAAATCCCCAGGCGTGAGAGAAAGGTCAGTTAAACATGGTTTCATATTTTCATGCGTCTGATATTAGACTGTTGCTGATTCCTATTGATATTAACAACCTTTCATAAATCGTAATACAGATACTTGTAACTTTCTGTAGAGATATAATTCACCCATTTGCTGACTTAATTAAAGGCTCACTGTATAAAGTACGGAATAAATATATTGAGGTTTGTTTTCCTCTCCCACATTTTACATGGAATGATATGGCAAGGAAAAAGTGAGTGCAACAGGCACCCATATCACAAACTTCTCCATAATGGGCATGCCTTCGCCCATTGGATCAACATCTTTCAATTTATTAGCATGACAAAGGACACAATTATTTTGGATATGCCTGAATGCAATTTTCATTAACTTTGCAATGATTTATTAACAAAAGTGTCAGGAATGTAATAAAAGCAGCAGGACTCCTCAAAATGCCAAAATAAAAAAAAAAAAAATGAAGAATACAGCAGAATTTCCCAACACGCCTTACGGCATCAGGTCAATAAGGTTGCCTGATTCCATCAAAAGCATCACCATGGTGAGTGAACTCTGCAATTAACAAAGAGTAAGCACAAAAAATGCTAATATCTCATTTGAATGTAATTATGCACAGATTACTGTTCACTGGAACAAGAAAAGGGATTTTAATTGTCATCCAAAGTTACATGCAAACCCCGGATTCTAGTTAACTTTTTTTTCTTTTGGTTGAGGGGTTCATGTAAGAATAAAGCATGCAGTTCACAAATTCTTATGTTCAGGGACATTGTAAAAGGCATTGCCTTTGTTAAAGGGATAGAACTTGCAAAGTTTTAAAATAACATCATTCCATGTATGTTGGCAAGGTTAGTTTGTAATAAGTTTCACCATCGTTTGCATTTTAATACTATTTGATCTCATTTACATGTTTAAATTTGTTCCTGTAATAAAATTCATTAGTATGTTTATCATAACCACATAATGAATATAGCCCTTATGTAAAATAAAAAATTGAAAGTACATTAGAGACATTACAAGCTGTTTGAAATTACTGTGCTTTGCATATTATACCTTATTAATTAAATTATAAATTATTTATTTATGTATTTCTTTAATCAGGGGCAAGCACTAGAACAATATTATATTAGTATAAGAAACAAAATACAACTCAAAGCTAATTCACACGTGGACCACTTTTACGTGGAGACACGCAGGTCCATTTTGCCGTGGGGTGGCGAACGCCACTCCTCCTGCTGAACATCCAGGGGTGCAAAATCGCTGCTTAAGGGAGAGTGGAAGGCAGAGGGATTAGAAATGTTTCTTGTGGAAGTTAAAAACTTCACTTGTTAGTTTATCTCCCTTTGCCTTCTTATTATATTAGTATGATTCGATCAGATATGCAGATGGAAGCGAAGAGCAAATCATCATAGGAGTTGACACCATGTCCGTTTTATGTGGAGTCCATGGAAAGGAAAAAGTAATCTATTCTTTTCTTTATTCTTTTGGTTTCCTTTGTCAGCCATAATAGACAAATGAATGAGACAGAGGAGAAAAAAGGAGGGGAAAAAATAGTGGAAAATGAACCAAATATCTGGGAAAACAGCACTAAGTTCATTTATCTTATTCATCTTTAAAAATTATTTTTAAAAAGCATATGCAGAATATCTGTGTTCTCTTTCTCATTATGTTTAAATGACCCCAGATCTCTTTTCAAGTTAGTTTTTTAATCCCTGGTTTGAGTACCCTGGCTTGATTATGGGCTCAGTCTGTGTCTATACACACAACAGATTCAATTGTTTTGATAAGCAATTTCTTTTGTCTACCTGGTCAAACAGGAGAAGCCTTGGATAGGGCCTTCAGCCTGGGGAGTCGGGGCGAGGGAGGGCAGCAGCAGTCAATGAGCTGCCTGGTGTGGAAAGTACATGGGTTTTAGAGTCAAAGAGGTCTGGATTTGAGTCAAAGGAGGCTCCCCTCCTTCCAAATAGCAATAATCCTAACTCACAAGGTTGTTTTGAGAATTAAACGAGATTAATAGCCCCAAAGGTTTTAGCAAGGCTACCGTAGTAGGTGTTCAGTAAATGTTCATTCCAGGGTTATGTTCCTGCAGAAACACAACAGAACACTCACTATACCAGAGTCTCCTTCTCAGAATTCCACAAGCCTGCATGGCATACTGGAACTCATTTTTAGTAGATGACAGCCTCCAACATAGGGAAACACAAGCTAAATACTGAGAAGGATGATGTTCAAGTCAACTGATAAAAGAGACCAATATAGTTCGCTATTAATATCTCCCTAGATAATAGAAACATTTTATTTTCTTCATCAGTTTTAAGTTTAGTCTGCAATTCTCTCCCATCTCACAGTTTCCCAAATTTGGTAAACACCAGAAGAGAAGAGTAGGTGGGGAAGCATAGCATTAAGAGAAACTGCAGGATGACAAAGAGATCCATTACTCTGAGGGTTTGGATTGCTAATGTAACAGGTTCTTTGGCAGATTGCTAAAACTAAATTGCTAACACTAGAACATATCTGTATTTGCTCCTTCTTGGCACCCAGCTAAACCTCGTTTCTGAGCTACCCCACAGTTAGATGAGTCAAATAACTGAGTTCTGGCTAGACAGTAGACCACTGGATAGACAGAAATGATATACGCTATTTCTAGAGCTGGTCTCTTAAAAAAAAAAAAAAAAAAAAATCCTACCAATGTGCATGCTATTTCTTTGTCCTCTACCCTCTCTGTCCAGAAAGGAATGAACCAGCCAAGGGCACTGAGTCTTCTGAAGACAGGGTTGGGTGAGCCACCAGATGGAAGGAACCTGGGTCCCTAAATGACTATGTGAAGCAAAGCAGCCCCAATTTAATAGGACTGTGTCAAGAGGGGGACATAGCACCTTGTTGTGTTATGCCACTGAGGAGTTAGACTTTTTGTCCAACCGTTAGCCTACCCTGACTAGAACATGGTCAACCTGATAGGTAGGTGGGTTTTTTTTTTCTGAAACACTTCCTTTTATTAGAATTATAATTCTAGATATAATTAATTTGATTTGTGCCAGAAAAGATGCCTTAAAATTATTTTTTAAATTTTAAGTGAAATTTGACAAGATAATACAATCCTGCAAGATTCTTTCAAAAAAGGAGTTTTCCCTAGTACTATAGGTATTTTCTTTTTTTTTTTAATACATGGGGTTTTTACATTAGTTTTTATTGAGATATAGTTGACATTTAATATTGTGTAAATTTAAGGTGCACAAAATGTTGATTTGATACATTTCTATACTGCAATTTGATTACTGCCTTGGCATTAGCTGACACCTACTACTCTAGCTATTTTGTAAAGGAATAAATGATCATTAAAACGCATGACTATATATTGTGCTTTCAAGTAGCACTCTCTATATAACTACAGGACAGGAAAATTAACCCTTGAGAAAAAAATAAATCAATATACATAGACGTTCATTACGGACAAAGCAGATTCACTCAACAAAAGGTCTCATCAAAAACATGTTTCAAATCAGTGTGCTCTGCTTTCCTGAGGGCAAATATCCAGCCACAATGCTTCATTAGCAAATAATCAAGACACCCCTACCTTTGTGCTACTTCTGAACTGGGAGCTGTCAGTAGGCCACAAATGAAGGATGGATATAGGGACACACTTAATACAAAGCTCTGCAATCAATCAATACAATAGAAACATAAGTATGTTATGGACCCACTCGGTCATGGAGCAATGTGGGATGCCACGTGGGAAAACAAGGCCAATAGAGAGGAGAAACAAAATTGAATTTAATTACATTTCTAATAGTTCAATAGGTAGAGAATCTCCAGATGGTCTGTTCTATCAGTTACTATTTGTATCAGCACCTTTAAAAAAAATCTTAAAATATCAGCTGCACCTGTCAATATTGGGCATAATATAAAGCATCTTTTGTAATCTGTGTGCGTTTTCTCAGTATTCATTTAAGCACCTAACAGCTTTTATTGGTTATGAGCCTATTAGCATGAGGTTGAATGTTCTTCAAGGGTAAGGGCCTTAAGGTCCATTTACAAGTGTATTCAACTTGCTTTACATGACAGCACCCCACAATTCAGATGGCCTATTAATAAACACTTGTGAAGATAAGTATTATGATATACTCACCAGAAAGAGAGACAGTACAAAGACATATGGCTTAGTTCAAGTGAAGGTAAGTTCTAAAAGTATTTTAAACCAAGAAGCAGAGCCTACGGCCAATAGATATAGAACAATACATCTTTAGAAGAAATGAAGAAAACATACAGACATACAGTAAATAATGTACCACCTGGACCTATTTATATCTAGTTATATATTAAAAGGGGGGGAACATAAGACTGTCAATCAGAAGGTGAAAGAAAAATGAGGCTAGGGCAACTCATGTTTTGCTAAGCACCTACTATGTAACAAGTGTTCTCATTCCCACGTTCCCATGGAAACATCGCTTTCCACGGTACCAGTGACCTCACGGTTTTCCACATGCAGCCTGGACCTCCCCACTGAGCTCCAGACCAAAACGTTTGCCCATCTACTGTGTCATAGCTTCACTAGGATGTCCTGGAGGCTTCTCAAATTTTAAGACATGTTAACCTAACCGAGGACCTTCCTGCCTCCCCACACAGAGCTCCAGTTTAGCAAATAGCAACTCTCTCTTTACAGCTTCTCAGGCCAAAACAGAGTTGATCCTTCTTGACTCCTCTCTTTTTTTGTCACCCTCCACATCCAAATCCAGCAGCAAATCCTGTCAGCTCTACCTGCAGAGTCGACGCAGGATCTGACTATATCTCACACCTCCACTGACACCAAACTGCAGTGGGAGTTCTCCTTTTAAAAACAGAAATTAGATCATGTCCTTCGCCTCTTCAAAATGTCCAATCACACTCAAGGCAAAGACCAGAGTCTTGAGATTAACCCAGGAGGCCCTGGGTGATCTGGCCACACAGTTACCTCCCTATCTTCCTCCACTCACTCACTCCTCTCCAGCCACACCAGCCCCTTTGCTGTTTCTTCATACATCCCAGGCACATTCCTGCCTCAGGACTCTTGCACCTGCGGTTCCCCTTGCCTAGAACACTATTCTCAGTGAGATTTTTGTTCAAATGTCACCTTTCCTGATGATCTTATTTAAAATCCGCATCTTTCTACTTCTTGCCCAAGCATTCTCTATGCCCTTCTTTTTGGCCCATTTTTTTACACAGCACATATTACATTTGTCATTATTTCTTAATTGTCTGTCTTCCCCCCATTAGAATGTAAGCTATATAAGCGTTTTTTTTTTTTTTCCTATTTTGTTTTCTGCTTTATTTCCAGAGCCAAGAAACCCAAAATGCTTGGAAGGACTATATTTATCTTATTTAATTCAAATGGATCCTTTGGGTTAGGAATTATCAGCATTCTCACTTAATAGCTGAAAAAAAACTGAAACTAAGAAAGAGTAAATAATTTTCCAAGTAGCAAAAGCAGGAAAAGGCAGATGGATGAAAGAGGCCTCGGTCTGTCTTTGGAGACATCTTGTTGTTGCCTCACACCACCTGCCCTTACGTAAGAGAAATTACACCTTATTCACTTAAAGCTTTCTTGGACTCTGAAGTCTGAGATGAGTTAAGAATTTTGTTGTTGTCTTGTTTTATTTTTCCCCTTCCCTAATCCATTTTGTTGTGTTTCTTGGACATACCTGAGTTTTAAAAACGATTTTTTCTGAAAATGAAAATAGAATTACATCAAATAAAAAGGTATTTTCTTCAAAGTTTACACATTATCTAACCAGCAAGAGAATCACTGATGTGAACCAACTTCCTAGGGGATAGCTAAAATTCATAAAATGTTTCCTTTGATTTCATGCTATATAAGGAAAAAACGTTTAAAAAATAAGTTCTATGGGCTGATAATAATTTGGATTTTTTCTAATCTCCCTATACTGATAATTCATTTTTCATCCAACAGACACATAAAAAGAGAATAAAAAGAAGGGAAGGGAGAGGAAGGGAGAGGAGGGGCGAGGAAGAATAAAAGAAGGAAGGGAAGGAGAGAGGTAGCGAGGAAAAAGGGAGAGAGAAAGGGATGAAGGTCAAGAGTGTCCCACTTCACAAGTGAGTAATAGTCATTCAGATTTGCCTCTCAAAATTTAGAGGAAATTTAAAGAGCTCTTCAAACAGATTTGAGGATCTTTATAGACTATAATTCAATTCAGAGAACAATTTGTAGTTGAGACTACATGCAGAATGGAAACAAAGGGCCAAGAAATTCAGACTCCACGCCCACAGAAATGAAATAAACTGTTTTGTTGATCTAATTTAGTTTCCAAATAACAACCGAGCGTGTGTCCACGTGTGCACACAGGCACCACGGACGTTTATTTTAAGCCATCTTGAATATTTGGGGAGTTCCACAGTTCTTTGTGATTCTGAAATTGGCATCCCTTATCATTAACTTCTTGGATATTATTCTGTATAAAGAGTCACCCTACTAAATTAAAAGATGAAAATTAATTCCTCAAGCTTAGATGTTTAAGTAAAATTAAAGGTAATTTTTCACATAAAAAAGATGTAGAAATACTAAATCTTCCACTAATTTCTAAATATTCAGTTTAATACATGGAAATGCATATAGCAGTGAGTATGTTTAAGTCAGGAGGGTGAATTTGAAGCTGCATATATTTCTCTTACAAAAGCCAGTTGCTTCTCAAGGGATCAACCATAGATGTTAAAGCTTAAAAATAAATATGTAAATAAATAAATAAACAAACAAATAAGCAAGCAATACCTTAGCAAAGTTTCAAGTCAAAATAACAACTGGCATTATTAGTCTGAAAATTTGAGAACAATTTTTCAATTTTCAATAAGGGCTAGATAAAATGATGTTAAGTTTGATTCACCCCGTTTGTGTCCTAATCATTTTACCCTCTTGCAACATAAAGTGTGAAGCGTGGACCAGCCGCATCTGTCTCACTTGGGAGCTTATGAGAAATGCAGCATCTTGAGGCCACCCCAAACCTACTGAGTCAGACTCTGCATTTTATCAGGATCCCTAAGAGATTCATATGCACATTAACGTTTGAGGAGCATTTGTGTACACTATTGCGCAAAACATTTTTGCTTAGTCAAGTTATGAGAATTAAACTCCCTTTGGACAAACAAAAAAAGGGAGGCATAGGAATAAGCTACTGCAGAACTGGTATATTTGGAGGAAGAGAAGAGACTCTATCTTGGGAACCCTATTTCTCTTGCTTCTGATTTTGTATAGGGAGTAAATGCCAGTGGGAACCTGTATGCAGCAGCTGTAGCTTCTTGAACATTTGATTCAACTGTCTTAAAAGTAGAGTTTTTGAGCTCGGCAAGAGGACCACCATTATCACCTGAATAAAAATAATTTCATTCTCAAGCCTAACATTTAAACGATATAAGATTCTGATTTAATTAGGACAACAATGTGAAGCCGGCTCAAATAAAAAGCAGGAACAATTTTCTAATGGACTTAAATTACAAGCTTGCAACAGGCTATGACAGATGACATGTTTACTTTTCATAGGAGCTAAAGGAATACCTTAGATAAAATGTGAGCTAAAAACAGCAAATCTGGAATTAATGAATTCATTGGCTATATATATATAGTCTATATATATAGAGAGAGAGACTATATATATATATATATATATATATATACATATAAAAATATATATATATATATATTTTTTGGCTGTCTTGGGTCTAGGTTGCTGTGCGCAGGCTTTCTCTAGTTGCGGTGAGCAGGAGCTACTCTTCGTTGCGGTGCACGGGCTTCTCATTGTGGCGGTTTCTCTTTGTTGCAGAGGACGGGCTCTAGGTGTGCGGGCTTCAGAAGTTGTGGCTTGCAGGCTCAGTAGTTGTGGCGCATGGGCTTAGTTGCTCCGTGGCATGTGGGATCTTCCCAGACCAGGGCTCGAACTGGTGTCCCCTGTATTGGCAGGTGGATTCTTAACCACTGTGCCACCAGGGAAGTCCCGACAATATATTTTTAAAGGACACTTTCTCTTGTAAAGGAAAATAGATCTGTAAAGCCAAACAGTTAAAATGGCAAAATCCAATACATTATTGGAGCTTAGTAACGAGTTGGGAATTTGACCTTTCTTCAGAAATTGAAGATGCTCTAATCAGAATTAGCCAGGTGCACACCTGTGTCAAGTGCCATCCTGAAGTTTCACTAAATAGCTTCTATCTCGCCTCTGATCACAATGGCTTCAGATTCCAGGCTTTGACACCTCAGTGACTTCAGTATTGTGGCTAAGCAGTGCCACTTACTTCATTTTCAGTGCATCAAGTTTTGCATGCTTTAACTAGGGGTTTTTTGGCAAAATGTTTAATCTAATAAATTCACGATCTAGCATTTTGTCTTCCTTATCTCGGCCTCCGTCTCCTTAAGAAAGAGTGAATTCAAATAGGACTGCAGAAACTGAGTGGTAAATGAGAATATAAGTGTACACATGCTTGAAGACATCACGGTGAACTAATGACTAATTACTGTGCAATTGAATACTAATGGAGAGACTCATGAAATCAACATGAACAGGAAATGAGCTCCATATGACCAATGGTTCCACAATTAAAATCAAATAAATGCCTAGTAATAGAAAGACTTAAAAGATATTACTACAAGCAGTCAATTATTCTTCAGGTTACACTTTACTAAAAAATAAGCATAATGCTAGGTAGAAGTAGCTAGCTTGATATCTTTTGAAAAGTTAATGTGCATCTGAAATGTGAATTATAGTACTGTAATTATCTTCAAATTAAAGTATGTAAAACTAGTTCAATGGCAAGTCACTTATTAAAGCAAATCAGATAAACATGAATTTCAGGAAGGAAACTTGAGAGGTTAACTTTCTAGGACCCCCTAAATTAATTAATTGTCTTTCCAAATGTTTAACTCTTTAAGTCTTGACAATCCAATCAGAAAACCGTCAATAGAAAGCAAGCTTGGGCATTGGGAAGAAAAAACACACAAACGAAGAAACAAACAAATTTAAAAAGCCTTTACCTTCACTGCCTAAAGGGCTCATGGCAATTATAAACACTGATTAATAAATTCTACCACCACTTTTAAGAAAATTGCACGCATATTTCCTTTAGTTCTATTTCATTTACTTCCTCTTCCACGACCCAATGGCTGAGTGAGGCAGACTGAAATAAACTGCAATGTTTTCTCTTGAAAAGTCTACTCACTTATCAGCTGTGGATCTAATCAAGGACCTAATAAGTCCATAATGGTACATTTGCTTCCCAGGAGAAACCACTGCTTCTCATCATTCTGGAAAATACCCCCTTGCAAGGTGCAACCAAAAGCCAGGGACTCACTGCAGCAGTCTAATAATTTGATTGAGGGCCCTTAGGCAGGGGTAGCTTAAATTACAATTAGAGAGCCCTCACACTGGTGCTAACATCTGTGCACTGAACCACTGTATACTGATTAGAGGTTTTTAAAAGAGAACTAAGGACTTCCACGTTAGAGACCAGTCTAATTCTAATGGTCCTCGTCCTTGGTAGGTAATACTTCAACATTCCCTGCTGAGCTTCCTGCTTATCATGAACCCAAAGACTGCACATCCTGGGTAATAACTGCTTAGAAATGTCCACTAGATGCTCAGGTGTAAGTGGACAGAAGGGCAGAGCCCTGTGAAGGAAAAGAAGGCACCGTTCATTTCATCACTCTCCTAGTGTCTACTTTCCCCCTGACTTTGCGTCTATGCAGTTGAGGTGTTTTTGTTATTCTGTTAAAAGAGTGATTCTAAGGAGAGGGTCCAAATTCAGAGAAATTGCCATGGGGGGCACCTATTAATGAAAGTTGAAATGAATGAGGACCCGCGCACGGCATCCCTGAGCGTCCTCCTGCCTTGTGATTAAATGAATCGTGCATGCGAGGAAGACAGAGCCAGAAGAGAGCAGAGCCCCAGAGCTCTCCCCCCACACCCTAGGCATCCCTCTCCTTCCCCCTCCATCCATTAGGGCCTTTTTCAAGCACATGGCTGAAGCAGATGTCCCTGAGAGAACATTTTGTTCCCTCCCCCCCTGCATCCAGGCTCAAACACCTGGGTTGTAATGTGACGTCCGGTGGAGGCTATTTTCTTTTTCCTTTTTTAAACTTTCCTTTTATTTGGTTTGCACACAAGGCTAATAATGAGGTTTAAAAAAACTATACACAATCAGTATACAATTACACTCATCGGGAGCCTGACATGTAATTTCTGATAAACCCATATAACTATGAACAGCAAAAGGAACCACGGAGTGCACACAATGTGTGGGGTCATCAGAACACAATGCCAACACAATCTCTGCGTCATGTCTTGTTGCATAGTATTAATCAGTGCAAACATTGTTTGGGAAATGAGAGGGGAGAGAAAGAGCAGTTTCCCAGCTGCTAGTGCTTTGCCATCAAATCTGATAGTTCCATCTAATATAAGAGACTTCAGTAATAAAGCTTAGGACCGACTAATGACTCTTGAGGAGTCTACTTAAACTGTTCAAAATGAAATCAAATAACAGATCCTTGTATATAATCCCAATTCTCCTGATAATTTCACATCAGATGTCTCTTTAGCAATTTGTATATTTTCATAAATTTAGCAAATGTATTAGCATCTTTAACAGCTACAATAGGTGGGTATTGAGTATCCACATTATCTAACTTATCAGTGTTCTAGGCTAGTTAATCGCTGCCATTTTGATTTATTTCAAGTTTTTGAGTCCTACATGTTGAAACATAATTATTTTTCTGTTGATTGTTATAGGTAAAGGATACAATACAGTTTCATTAAGAAAGAATTATCCAGGACCAGAAGATGACAGCCCAGGTCACTGGGGAGCACAATGCAATACTATTGTCAATACTATTGATATGTCTTAGGAAAAGTGAGTCTGGGAAATGCAGAAATGTCACAAGCTTTGTTTTACCTTCTTTTTAATAGAGCATCGCATGACCTGTATGGGAGGGGTTGACTACTTCAAATAGGTTTATGCTATTTTCGATAGGACTTCCAATCAGTGCATTTAGCTGGAAAGCAATTCCTGACTTTATTATAGCTGTCGTCATCCTTAAAATGCATTCTATTTATTTTTTTAATTCACCAGGAGGGGCGAAGGGAACACGGGAGCAATAAAGAAAAGGAGCCAGTAACATGCCCTTAGGGACCAATAGCAAAGGGAGAAGAATCACAGGAGAAAGGAGATAGGAGATGAAAATGAAAGACATATCTTATTAAACCATCGTAATTAAGAAGTAATAGGTATTCATAAAGAGACCCAGGCCCAAAGGCCTGAAGATGTCTATAGCAGCAAGGGCAAATGTTTTCTAATAGGTAATAATCAACAAATCATCTACATTAAAAAGCAAACCGGATAGCACAAGAAAGAGTCGGCAGAGGCCTGCCTTCTCACAATGCTACCACCTCCAGTGCAGGGCGGACAGACCAAACCGGAAACAAACTAAGGAACAACCGGGGACCTCTTTTCAACTACAGGTAAATTCTGGCAAACACAGAGGTAAAAAGCATTTTATGACAGAGCACCTCACTCCCCATCACCTGTGGCTTATATTATAGGATGGTCCCTGGCTCTGAACCCTGAGATTACAATTGCTGCCAGAGATCCAAGGGGTTGGGTCCTGAGGATGAAACTGATCTCACATAATTCTTTTCAGCCCAAGACAGGAATTAATTGGATGGACTTTCCCTTCACTCCTGTGCTTTAAGTTAGCTGGACCTAGGAGTACAGAGGAGACAAGTCTGAAGGGAAGGAGAAATACATTTGGTCCTTGGACACCCCCTAGTGTCTATGTGAGCATGAAAGCATCTGGCAGGTATCTCCCTTCCTTTCCTGCTAAATCAAACAAGGGGGCAAGAGTGGTTCCTAAAGACGGACTCCCAGAAGTCCAGCCCAGCGGGAAATCTGCTCTCCCCTCACGTTGAGAAGCAAGGTGTACATCTCAAAACCCCTTTTGGATGCTTCCTAGAATTTCTGCTTGCCGTTACCTTTGTCTCAATGTGGCAGAATTTGTCTCAAGAAAATGTGGAAAATTATGGGTGGGGTCAGGAAGAGCCTATAATTTGCTTCCAAAAAAAAAGTGGGGGGGGGGATGAAATTCGCACTTAATACACTGGATGCAAATGAAGACGAGAAATGGAGGGAAAATCTATTTCAGAGAATATATGGTAGTTTGTCTTTCTATAGATAACTTGTGAGTGTTTGAATAAGCGCTGTGATGTATTTATGTTTACTAATGTGATTGGATGTGAATACTGAATAAAGTCTGGGACGACTGCTTGCCACTTCTCTCAGTCAGCGGTTCTTTGGGCGGTATTTCATTTGTGTGATGAAGATATAATTTAAAAGTGGCTTGGAAAAGCTTAATGTAAGCGCCTTTGAAAGTTCCCAAACAAATTGCATGTGATTCCCTTTCCATCTAGGTAAATTAATTTTTTTGTGTCCCAGAGTTATCTGTGGACCAGACTTTCTCTGTTAAAACACTGTTCACATTATGAAGTGTTACCACCAGTTACATATACAATCATCTCAGAAGTGTAAATGTGCCAGAATGTCATTACTATATTTAGCTGTTGTAAATACCCAGACAGTATCCACAGTTCTAGGGAAAGCATCCCTCTATGTGACTTACTGGAACTCCAAAAGACACTTTATATTTTCCTAGTTTTTCTAACATAACGCTTCTCCCCAACTGTTTGGGGGAAATACTCTTGTCATTCTAAACTTTGAAGCGTATATTTTGGCAATATAGAGTGCCTTCTCTTGCTGCATCTGGGAGGGTTGCCTTTGCAAACTATGCAAGATCTGATTCTTTAAGATCTTATTCTTTACATGATCACAAAATTTTAAAGGGCAAGGGGTCCTGAGAATCCACCTGATTCATACCCTTCTTTAAGGATCGGGGAGTTCAGAGTGATTCTGTGACTTAACTAAGAGCCACTGGCAAGGTTGCTCCGAGGCTGGAGCAGACACTGCTCCATCTTGCGCACAGACATTTTTGGCCGCTGATGTTTCTAAGTGTAAAATGACATAGCGGGAGCTTTATAAATGTGAAGGCGTCATTTGTGGCAAGAAAAGAGAAACCAGATTGCCAGGTGTGCACCCTGCGTGTTGGGGACACGTTCCCTTAACAGTGAAGGTATCCAGCCTGTTCCTACAGCCCCCGCCCGGGGAAGAGTGTGACTTTGGACTCAACAACTCTTCTGTCCTTGGTGTTTCATCCGCAACTCACACATGAGACTTACACTAGAAAGAGAGGAAGGAAATGAGGGGAGGAATGTGAGAAACATCTTGCTTGCCCCTCCACTCCTCACACCCCAGGTCTATGAATGAACAGGTTTTGTTGCTTTCCCCTGCTGCAGACACCCCTGTTTTATTAAATACCAAACAAAGATAGCACTTGCTTCTGGTTACAGCCCATACCAAACAAACTTACTTTTAAAAAGGAATCTTGGGGGGCTTCCCTGGTGGCACAGTGGTTGAGAATCTGCCTGCCAATGCAGGGGACACGGGTTCGAGCCCTGGTCTGGGCTCACATGCCGCGGAGCAACTGGGCCCGTGAGCCACACCTACTGAGCCTGCGCGTCTGGAGCCTGTGCTCCGCAACAAGAGAGGCCAGGATAGTAAGAGGCCCGCGCACCGCGATGAAGAGTGGCCCCCGCTTGCCGGAACTAGAGAAAGCCCTAGCACAGAAACGAAGACCCAACATAGCAATCAATCAATCAATCAATCAATCAATCTTTAAAAAGGAATCTTGGCATATGGTAACAAAACCTATATAATTGACTTCATCTTTAATCTCTATGCCAATGTCTGTTTTACAGATTATGGCCTGAGCCCCTGACAAATCTGCTTAGTGACTTTTTGGCTGACAAATCTGGCAACACAAACGCTGTCTGAAATACGTTCAAAAGGCTAAACGTTTTCATAATAGCTACTTTACATAGCCTAGTAGGTTTCCCTTTAGGACACCAATTAGATTTTTTTTTAAGTGACAGTGTTAATTTTTATGATTACACACAGAACTGAGATTTTTACTTAATACACTGTGCCTTCTTTTAAAGCTTTTCAAGGGGATCAACCACTTTGCCAACAGACGGGTGTTACAGCAGGGGTGATTATAGTAATTTTTCTTGTCATTGGGAGTCACCATTTGGTTACTATCTTTCACAAACTCGTTGATTCATCATATAATCCTTTATAATGGGGGTTTGTTGTATGTCACAGGAACGTGCCAAGCAGCCAGGAAATAACAAACAGAGGAACCCCCTGGCTGGTGGGGACCACAAGGGGGTTTTAACATCTGCCCCGTTCTTTAGACTGAAGTACATTTTACTTAATAGCAGTGACCAAACACTGAAAGAAGGGTTTTGGAGGCTTGGGGGAGAATCTGTGTTCTCTCTCAAGAGAAGATGTCTCAAAACACAGATTCTATTACACACCATGACAGCACAGTTTTAAAAAGATAAGAAGGTGTAAGTACTCATTAGAATTATCAAAGTCCCTTCCCATAAATCCAAGAATTTAAGACCAAAGCGAATGCAGCATGTTGTCCCTCGGGTGCACTTATCACTATTTTACTTTTCATCTCATCTTTTGAAGCCCAGTAGTTAGCAAAGTGCTTTACTGGAACAAATGCACAAAGGAGGTTACAGGTGGATATTAGACGCTGCATAACATAAGGGGTAGAGGTCAGAGCTGGAAGAGGGAACCCCCGAGTTCTTGGCCCAAATCTGTCATCTTGGGAGAGTCCTGTGAACAAACCAAAGCCTCAAATTCCCTTAATATTACAAGTGAAGAGGAACGCGGCTATGACTCCCAAGACTCCCCAAGAAAGAGGTCAACATAAATAAAAGTAAGTCTAGAAATAATCCGTGAGTTAAAGTGCTAAGTACCAGGCCTTACAGTTTAACTTTAAGATTTCTGTTAACACTTTGCCTTCTGCGAACCAGTGAAGTTGGCACAGTCATCTATAATGTGCCTTCCATCTGATGCCATGTGCATATCTCCTTTGGAATTTTCCAAGAGGTTTAGAACAAAACCGCTCATTTTTATGAAAAGTATCCGATGAAACATCTCACCATTCGCTTCTAATGGTTGAGAGGAATGACTTATTTTAACTTATTGGGACTGCTTTTTCTTCCACATAAAGCCCATGACATTGACAGACACAGCACCTGAAGAGCATTTCAGCTGGACCCAACTTTTGAATATCGATTTAACAAAGAACCTGGATTTGCCTTTTCATTTAGTCATCTAAGTACTGTCTTATGCTCCACACACCATGTTGAATATGCCCAATCTTACTTAGTTCATAAGATCTGAGATAAAGGTCCTTTGTCTCACCAACCATCTGTTACAAATTAGCCATAATATGAATTAGCCTTAGGTTAGATATCTTCAACAAATCCTTTTAAATAAATAAACATAAAATTCAACTATAAACAAAAAACCTAACAACATGAATAAACAGTTTATTTTACCAAGTTTAACTCTTATGACACCAAAAATAAATCAAGAATATCCTATTATTGGGCTTCCCTGGTGGCGCAGTGGTTGAGAATCTGCCTGTTAATGCAGGGGACACGGGTTTGAGCCCTGGTCTGGGAAGATCCCACGTGCCATGGAGCAGCTGGGCCCGTGAGCCACAGTTACTAAGCCTGCGTCTGGAGCCTGTGCTCCGCAACAAGAGAGGCCGCGATAGTGAGAGGCCCGCGCACTGCGATGAAGCGTGGCCCCCGCTTGCCACAACTGGAGAAAGCCCTCGCACAGAAACGAAGACCCAACACAGCCATAAATAAATAAATAAATACTTTAAAAAAAAAAGAAGAAAGATGTTAATCTGAGATCACAAAACGATCTTTAAAAAAAAAAATAATATCCTATTATTGATTAGAAATGAGTATGTGTCATGTACTTTTAGACTGCTGCTTCTCCATGACTATTTCCAGAATTTAATGTCACATACTCAATGCCTTCAAAAGGCCATTAGTGATACAGCTTTCTGATAGAAGCTATTTGAATAGCAGACCATCAAAGAAGACAGTTGGCAAAATTCAAACCTATCTGGATCTAATAATTCCTTCAGATAACCAAAAATAAAGGCAGGATCCATCCATAGTAACAAAATCTATAAAAGTCAAACAGATAATTTTACGCTTTCTAGGAACCCCTAATCAGCAGGACACTTTAATTACTTAGTCTTCAAATCTGTCCAGTGACACAGGAATTAATAAGTACATTATTGATTAGAAAATAAACAAGCTTTCAGAATGAGGATAAGAAGTTTGTTTCATAAATTACAATCAACTTTTAATTTATACAAAAGTAAAAAAAAAATTTCTTTGTGAAGCTCAGTTCTACTATTTAGATCAGGAGGACGTTCCACTGATAATGACTTTTATCCCACTCTTAGTGTCCATGACTACAGAATCTACAACATACAAAATTATAAAACTAGCTTACAGGTGCTATGCCATTCTGATATGCCATTCTTTTCCCCAACAGAGGAAAATATTTTCTCAACTGAAGTATATTTAGAAATATTAAATATGCAAGAATCCTTGCCTCTCATGGCTTCCTCTTGTTGGGTACACACATTTCCTTCTGATGAACTACTTCCAGCCAAATGACACTGATCAAATTACAGAGCAAAAAAATTATGCACTCTTTGTCACATCCCTTTATTACAGAGCTAACAATTTATTTAATCCCATTAATAAATTTGGTTTGGTAATGGTTTTATCATTTTCCTCTTTGTTTTCATAAACTTAGGAAAAGAGGGAGGTACATGAAGACAAGGGTGTATTAGGATTGATGTAGCTTCAGGTTTTCCTCTTGAGTTTAAAATCATAAACTATTCACTAATGTGAATTCTTAGGAGCAGCCTGTCAGATCCATTGTGATAATTAATATAATGGCATACTGTAAATGCCACTGTTGTTAAGGCTGTTATCTTGGTGATTGCTGTTGTTTCTGACAATGTTATTAATAACATTACTATGTTAATAATGATACTAACAAACAGCGTTAAACACAAACAACATGATGTCCTTTGTACTACACATACATACTGGAATACTGGAATAAGTGCATTTCCTGGCGAGAAGCTGATCGTCTAAATTGTAAGCGACACCCAAAGTACTTGTCTTCCAAGCATCTATATATTGGATGTGAGTGGGTGAGACTTTGAAAAAGAAGAGCCAGGAAAACAGTTTTACATAATAGCTCTTTAGAGTACAAACTGGAAGTTGGAGGATTGTGAGAAGATTTGAAGAAGAGGAATCTTTGGAGAGATGAGACAATGTGAATTGAGAGGTTAGTGAGAACCTAAGATTTAGAATGTTCAAATACCAAAGAAGTATATATTATAGCACTGACAATATAATCACTGGACAACTTTATTTTCCTAATCTTTTTCTGATTATAAATGCAATATACTCAAATGTAAAAAAAAAAAATGTGTTCAATACAGAATCGTATAAAGAAGAAAACAGGAAGCATGTATAATACTATCAATGGCTAGATAATTTAAATTTTGAGTCATTTATTTTGTAATGGGGAGAATCCTAATTAGATCGACCATTTAAGTGCTTTTCTAATATTGTATCAGAACCCGTGAGTGGAAGGCACAATCAGTTTTTTGGTTTATGATCAGCATCCTTTTTAAATAATAGAATGGGAGTTTATGCAGTATAACAGAAGTTTTTTAATGAAACTTTTATTCATATATATGATGCATGCAGGTACAGGGTCATGATGTAAAATGAATTTCTAAGTGTGGGTCACAGACAAACTGAAACTAACTGCTAAAAGCCTTCAATTGTCATGATTTTAGTTGATTTATTTGAAAAGGGGGAAGGAAATGGTATGGAGCTCTAAAAAATAATGAGACATATTGCACAATGAACTTAATCTTGGTAATGAATACTTTAAAATACTACTTTATTATGATACTGATGGAGACTTCACCTGGTCACATTCATATACGCTAGATGCCACTGAGCAAAAACAGACACTGTCATTAACCTTATGGAGCTCACAAACTAGATATTAATCAAATAACCAAGCAAATACTTGTACAATTTCAGCTGTGATAAATGCCATGGTGCTCAGAGGGTCCATAACAAGGGAATGTAATCTAATTTCATATAAAGGCGAATTCAGGGAAGGTTGCCCTGAAAAGGTAGCATCACTGCATTTCTAAGGGTAAGTACAAGGTGAAGAGGGGCGAGACATCCCAGAAAGATAGGACAGCATCTTCAAATGTCTGGTCACCAGAAGGGTCCCAGGGAGCAGAAAGACCAAATAGTCACCCACTCTAGACCTGCTCACAAAGAAACTCTCCCAGGTGCTCCCTGACCTGGATTTAGCATAGATGTAGGTCCAGTGGGAAGAGGCAGCATCTTTCCTTGATGATATCAAAGAAAAAGAGCCCAACTGCTTCAAAAAGTTTGGGAGATTCTCTGCTTGAAATATAAACATGGGTGGGTTAGATGATCTTTTCTGTAGCCTTCCAATTCTGCTTTTTATTTTGTTTTTGTGTGTTAAATTGTGTTGACAGTTCACCTGTGGATCAGACAGCTGCTGAAAAGGCATAAAATATAAGTGGAGATCTTGAGGATCAATGTTTGTCTTTACGGACAAGTATTCACTTGTACCCCTGGTAATAATTTCTTCATAGAACACCAGTATATTCCTCATAATAATAATAGCCCATCACTGTCTCTGCTTAGGAGAAAAAAAATCTCCTAACCTTTTAAATATGTCTTCCATATACTGAAAGACACACAAATACAGTCTGATCAGCTATAATCTTGAATTCTAAAAACTGTAGGGTAGAGGCACATTTTGGACTCTCGGTTTCTTCTATTCTAAAATCACTTGGTAGCTTTCTAGGTATTTAGCATTAGGAGGCTTTAATTTAAAGAATGCCAAGTTTTCCAAAAAAGAAGCAAATTTAATTTAAGCAGATAGTTCTGGAAAGCCCAGTCTCTTGAGGTAGAAATGTGTAATAGAGTGGGGAAAAAAAAAAAAAAGAAAGAAAATTAGGATAGGTGAAGAAAGGAAGTGGGCTGGGGAAAGAAGTTTATTCATTTAATCATTTGCAAAATGAAATATAAAGTACACATTTTGTCATTAGAACTATCTAACAACACTTTCTCAGAGCCATTTTAGTAGATAATTCTCTCTCCAATGTTGGCTACCAAAAATAATTTGTCTTTAAAGCATTGTTTCACATTTGGTCTGAAAATTCATTTATACATACATTCAGCTAACACTAATTAGACACATATATAATTATGATTCAAATATTTACTGACTTATCCTGATATGAAAAAAAATCCCTTCAATCTATTTCCTACATGACGATAGGAATGATTTTGTAAATCTCATTATGACATTCCCTGTTTCGATGGTATTCCTCTGCACTTTAGATAAAAATCTAAATCCACCCCATGGCTTTTTATAAAGTTCTACAAAAGTCTGGTTCTTGCCTCTTTTCCAGCTTCATCTCACCAGCCCTCAATTACCATGCTCTGATCACACTGGCCAGCTCTCAGCTCTCACTTACCGCTGAAATCGAGGCCATTTCCTCACAGAGAATAGAATTTTCTCCACTCTTCACTTGTATGATATTTCTCTATTCTTGAGGTCTCCACTTAGATGATGTGATGGAAACACCAATGGAAATTATGTCCCCACCCTGCACTCTTTCTTCATAATATTTACCACAATTTATAATCATGTATATTTTTGAATGAATCTTTTAAACATATATATTCTTTTCCTCTACTAGACAGTAGGTCCCAGAAGGGCAGAGATCTGTCTGGGTTCTTCAGTACTGCATTCCTAGAGTTTGGCTCAATAAATATCTACAGAATGCCTTTGTTTCAATCCTAGATTCACCACCAATTATTTAGCCTGGCACAAGTCACTTAACCTTTCTGAAATCAATTTTACCATCTAAAAACGACTATAAGACTGCCTTCCTTTTGTATTATATTTAGGTTTTTCTTTTAAAAAAACACCATTGCCTAGAAGAGAATAGGGCTTAGTAAATGAATAAACTTCTTCCCCCCTCCCTGGTTTCACTTCCATGCATATCTAAGAATGATTCAACACTCTGTCCAAAATAAAGCAATGATTCACAAGCCTGGCATTTACCAGCCACTAGTTAACTTTTCCCTTCTTACTCCCCAATTAAGAGAAAGCTCATTTTGAGGTTTAATGGAGAGTGTCGCAGGTTCATCAGAGTTCAATTCAGCAGTCTGGAGCGAATCTGTAATAATCCATGACCACACACCGGTTTGTATTTTTCCACTAGTAAAACTCAAGGATGGCTGTGTTCAAACGGAATTTTGCAGGTCATTAATCCATTCTAAGGACTGACTCTTTTGGCTGTTTAATTGGGAAACAGTGGTGGTAGGAGCAGATTAAGAATCTGGATTCACCTAAAAGATAACGTGGTAGACTGTTTAAATTTTATTATTTTATACTTCCAAAGAATTTCTGAATAACTTAAACAGAAAATTCTAAAAGCTACTGTCACTTTTTAAAATCAAACAGGATTTAGGTAAGATTTGCAATGATTCCATAAAATGCTAAGCTCTGGTGGGCCAGAAAGGTTCTTTCTTATTTGAACCTGAAGAAAATAGCTTTAGAAAACTGTCCTTTCTCGTTCTGAACTGACCACGGTCCTCTATTTTGCTGCCTCGGAAAGAGACTTATTCCTCTTGTTAGTGATTGGTGGAAACACAGGCATGTGCCACAGTTTTGGCCAATGAAATGTAAGCAGATGTGTGAGGTGAGGAGTGGCGCAGGGCAGGGGGTAGAGTCTAGGATAGCATTTTCTCTCTTTAAATGAGCCATTAGAAAGGGACATTCCCTTTTTCTGCCTCTGGATGTTATGAACTGCAAGGTATCTGGTATATGGCAGCTGTTTGGAAATGGCAGCTCAGGGTATGTGGAATAAGAAATATTATTATCTGCATTTTACAGAAAAAAAAGAAGTGTACAAACGCAGAAGGACTGGACAGAGTCCAATCTACTCAGGACACAGAAGCAACAGTTGTTGTCAATTATCTGATAATTCTCCACTCCCCCACTCCCCTTTTTCCCCCCCATCTTCCAACCAGTCCTGGAAGTTTTAATCTTGGCAAATGCCTACACCAATGCCCAATCACTACCCAAACACCATATTCTTACATTTAAATTCTAAAGTACCAACTGGAAGAAAGATGGCCATTTACTAATTTCATACTTCAAAGGGGGATATTTGGATAGATGGATGGATAGATGATAGATCTCATATATGCACTTATTTAACATATATTCAATATATATATAATTAACATATATCTCACATACACATTTAACGTATATACCTTTAACAAATATATTTGACAGGTATTTTTACATATGTATATTTTACACATATATTTTACGAGTGCGGTATGTGTATGTGTATACAGAGATAGAAGAAACAGAGACAGAGACAGAGAGAAAATAGTTGATGGCTTATGGAAATCCAAAACAATACTGGGAACAATCCTCGATCCCCAGAAATTCATAGATTCAGAGGTTATGTGAATGACTAGCCTTGTTCTTCTGCCAGCACACTGATGAAGAATGTTCAGGAAAGCAGTGTCAGTGAGCAGTTTCCTTATCTCTGAAGAGGTTTTAATGACTAACTGCCCTTCCTCTCCTTTATTTCTCTATCTTCTATGAAATTGTAATGACTGGCCCTAAAGATGATAACTGAATGTCTGCAGTGATTTAATCCTGTCACACACAGTAAAGACACAGCTGGAAACTCTGTCGATATCAGGAAATATCAGATTTCTGTAAGAAAAGAAAACAACTGATCATCTCTAGAAACGTTCAGTTGCAGTTTAAAGTAGATGCATATGAAGTTAAAAACAAACAAGTCATGTACCGCAATGTTCATGGCAGCACTATTTACAATCACCAGGACATGGAAGCAACCTAAGTGTCCATCGACAGATGAATGGATCAAGAAGACGTGGCACCTATATACAATGGAATATTACTCAGCCATAAAAAGAAACAAAATTGAGTTATTTGTAGTGAGGTGGATGGACCTAGAGTCTGTCATACAGAGTGAAGTCAGAAAGGGAAAAACAAATACTGTATGCTAACACATACATATGGAATCTAAAAAAAAAAAAAAAAATGGTTCTGAAGAACCTAGGAGCAGGGCAGGAATAAAGATGCAGACGTAGAGAATGGACTTGAGGACACAGGGAGGGGGAAGGGTAAGCTGGGACGAAGTGAGAGAATGGCATGGGCATATATACACTACCAAATGTAAAACAGATAGCTAGTGGGAAGCAGCCACATAGCACAGGGAGATCAGCTCGGTGCTTTGTGACCACCTAGAAGGGTGGGATAGGGAGGGTGGGAGGGAGACGCAAGAGGGAGGAGATACGGGGATATATGTATACATATAGCTGATTCACTTTATTATAAAGCAGAAACTAACACACACCATTGTAAAGCAATTATACTCCAATAAAGACGTTAAAAAACAAACAAGTCTCCACTGACAGAGTCATTCCAGAATGACCCCCGTTCTGTCTCCATTTTTATCACGGAGCACAGCTGCTCTTCAACCACACCTTCAAATGCTAAAGTTAGGAGTGGAATGTTTGATTTTGGTTTTCTACTTTGGTTGAGAAACTTTACATCCTGACTCTCTCTAAATGTAATAATCCTGTGCCTCTGTATCTAGTATTACACCTGGTAAACAAGTCTGAGGGTAGGAGTGGCCCCCTCTCTTGACCTGGGACTTGCAGGACGGCAAGGAGTGTGATTTAGAAAACCAAGAATTTGGTATGGAAGTAGCTGGGTTTTTTTTTTCTTTTTAAAGAAACATAATTATCGGTACTTCTCATTAATTCATAAATTATGTGCCTCCCCTCCCATCTCTAAACCATTAAACCCCAACCAATGATTGAACCATCTTATCACTAAAAGCAGAATAACTTTCTTTTTTACCTGTTGGTGTATTCCTCTGGACTCCCCTCCCCCTTTTTTCCTACTCTGATCAGTGAGCCAGAAAGAAGTATATGATAAGTTTCAATGTTTAACAAACATCATGTCATACCACAGACCTTATAAATGTCAGCAGTAGGCCTTCAGAATTAAAAAGTATACTGATAATTTATTTTTGTTTTACTAGTGTCTTATTTTTAAATTCAGGAAACTGGTTTGAATAGGTAGTCTTCTTATGGGTATCAACACATTAACAATAAGAAATATATTGTCTATTATAGGAAAGACATTAAAACAGAATGCTCTGACATCTAGGATTATAATATTACCAAAATGTCACTAAACCCAGAATCATATATGTGCAATATGCTGCTTCAAGAAAAATATGGATTTAAAAATCACAGCTTATAAGACATTATAAGCTGTGATTATAAGACTACATTTTAAGATGACATAATAGAGGATATATTAGTCAGTGTTTCTCGTAAATGAATCAACCCATTGCATAATTACAATCATATTTAATCATGAAAGCAAAGTAGAGAGAGCAACATAATCTCCTTTCTATTTGGACAATTCATCTCAGACTAGAATTAGCCTGAAAGCAAGTCCCTTGAGGGTTGCTTGTCTGGTTATACCTGACCATTCAATAGAAATTAAATGTTTTTTAAATTCTGGGTTTGAACAGAAACATGGCTTTCTAAAATAAATGTAGTTTTTTTTTTTTAATGCAATCACTCAGTGTTTGTTTAATGTTTGATGCACTCAATAGCAATTCCACCCTTAAGCATTTGTGAAGTAGTTTGTGGACATGCTTGCAGTAGTATACTTATGTGCAAAAATCAAACATAAAAACTGATCACATGCTCACAGCTGGAAACCGTGTCAGGCTTTATTCAGGAAGGTATCAGGCATTATCATTTAGCGCTCCCACAGCGGGAGGAAAAATGGTGGCACAGAGGAGAACGATCACATCAGACACACTCCAGGGGTTTCCTTTCCCTACATTGTTCCTCTCCCAAATGTAACTCTTTAAATTTTAAATAGGAAAAGAACACACAGAATCATTGCTCAGAACAAAAAAAGGAGGAGGAGGAGTGGATATGGAGGAGGAAGGAAGTGGTAAAACAAGAAGGAAAACATTTCTCATTAAATAAAGTGAATACTAGAAAGTCCAACAGATACTTTCATGTGTCCTTAAGACCTAAAGAAGCACACACATCAAAGAGGTTTTGAAGATCTACTTTAGTTCAGACAGACCAGTGTTTTCCTCTGCCCTGTTTTACTGTTGTTGATCGAACAATTACTCCTTAGTAATCAAGTGCAAATGTATTCAAGAATAGCTAATTGATGAGGTTTTGCCTCCTAAACCTACACTTAATGGATACAATATATATTAATACTGTATTCAGGTGTAAATTCAGGTGAAGACACCTGAACTGGAGCACATTTTATTTTTCCTTTTCCAGAGAAGATGTCATCTTCGAACCCTGTTATCTCATTCTATTCCTTCATAGAAAATTATAATTTAGGAATGAATGTTAACCTTTGAAAATCTGAATTTTCACATTAGTCCTTGTTTACTACAATAAGACCGCCATTATTTTAGAAACAATTATTACAGTACTAGGTTTATTTTTCCAGAAAAGCAACATTCAGTAGAGGTTTAGTTTCAGCAAGTGGAGAAATTTCTAAAGAAACGATTGCTGCTTCACAGCAATGGTAGTCCATGCCAGTGGACAGCAGTGGCATAACCAGCTCCTGAAGGTCCACAGATGGATGAGCCATTCAGTGTTTCTCCTCCGATCTATCTTCTGCACCAACCGCTCTACCTCTGGACATTGCAGGCACTCTTTGGATACTTTGTAGTAGGGACTGAAGAGTGGCCCTTTGAGCCCCAGTCACTTGGCTGTCTACCCTGCTTTGGGAATGGTTTGAGAAGGAAATCTTTATCAGCATGTAATAGCTAAGTAAAGGTAGAAATAGATCTTTGTCCATCAATCAATCCTTTTGTCAATCCCCTATGGTTAGAGATGACTCATCCTCATCCCTAAATTTCATACTGAAAAATTATGGCGAAACTCCAATGTGTCTTTCTTTCGACTCTGTCATAAATACAGAAACTAAGCCATAAACAGATTAATTACATGTTTAGCCTAAGGTAAATCTTAAATAAAATTTAAATGTGACCTCTAGCCTCCTGACTGCAAGGCTGAGCTTTCCATCAACTCCTATTCTAAATCCTATGTGTGGGTGTGTGTAAGTATACAGACATATAAATATAGATAGTACATATACATGTGAATAAATGTAGTATATATATATATGTGAATACACACACCAGCATACATATACATATGTATATATGTATACATGTGTACATATGTATACATATGTACATATACACACATATCCTTTTAAACTTCTAGTTTTTTTCTAAAAGGAGACAAATACAATAGATCCTTAGGCCGAAATAAGAAGAAAAAAGCTGAATATGTGCATTTTCTTTTTAAACAGGGAATCAGATCAGCCTAACAAGATGTTTCCCTGAAATATTGGCCTCAAATGAGTCCATTCAGCCATGGCAAGGAGAGGTTTCCAGCCAAAACATTTAATTAGTGCCCAATTAAGACAGCCAGAGTGATGTGAAGTCCGGGCTCTGGCCGCGTGCATGCCTCAGGATGGGTAAGCAGCTTAAGTGAATCTAGTCTGACTAAAAGCTGTCAACTGTCAAACTGTCAGTGGGCCATATGGGTCAGGCAGCATCTCTCTGAAGAATCTGGCTTGTCCACTCATCAGGGGAGAACACCTCCTACACCTTTGGGTTGACAAATACCCAGCAGTTCCTCAAAGTGGGAAGGAATTGAAGTCTTGGTCAGATTAAAGGAAGAGCCGTGTCACGTCCCTGTTTCAACTTTCCTGGCACCTCATCAGCTAGAGAAAAAGGTCCAAACTCCTTCACATGGCAGACGACACCCCTGCCTAATTATCTGGCCTCATCTTTCATCCCCCTCCCCTCCCACTTTATCCTCAAATGACGCTGAACTGCTTGACATTCGTTCCGTGTGCACGTGCACTTCTGGCTCCAAACCTTTGCAAATACTGTACCCTCTGCCAACAATAGCATTCTCTCTTCTCCCTCCACCTCAACTCATTCATCTCTTTCACTCATTTGCTCTTTTATATTAAATTAGGAGTAAGCTGCTACAAGAAGCCTTTCCTACCCATCCCCTGTGAATCGACCTCAGGCAAGGTTACAGACCCCTCTCCCATGCTCTCACGAGCCCCTGGGTGTCTAGCCTCCATCTTAACACATATGAGTCTCATCATGTCTTTATAAGCCCATTTTCCCCTCTTGACTGTACACAGTCTGATGGCAGGAGTGTTTCTTTGGTCTTCATAATCCTAGCATCAAGGGCACTGAATGTTCCTAATATTTGTAACTGGTAAGAATCAACAAATTAATCATGAAACAATCAAGTTAAAACCATCTTTACTCCATGTTTATTTCCTTCTTTTGTTTCAAAATGTCCCCTTTAGGCAAGCAAATATCACCATGCAACTGGAATGATTTGCCTGTGTAGACATAGGAAGTCAACACACAAGTGAGTCACTGCAACCCTATTGCTCATCCTGGACAGAGGTCAGTGGGTATGCCCTTCCAAGAGGGTACACACAGGGCAGAGAAGCCTGGAATTAAAATTGATTAAGGTATTAGGATGAGTGCTGTCAAATGGAGGAATGTACTGGCAATTAAAGTCAAATAATCTTTAAAATAAATTGTTTTAATTTAGGTATTTTATCATAACTGGGAATCAAATAGGATGTGGAAGATTCTGGAGCAGTGGGGGGATATCTTGGTTCCTGGAAACACCCTAGTCCTCTTCCAGCCTCTTCATCACCAGAAATGTTTTTATGTGAATTTCGGAAAGAAGAAACTGTCAAAGGCAAACTTGAAAAGCAGAAAAGATGGGAAGAGATGCCGCCAGAGTTCATTACAGCTTGAAGCCCATGTGTGCGTGTGTGTACCTGTGTCGGTGTGTCTGTGTGTCTGTGTTGGGGATTGAGGTACAAACTCCCCAGAAACTATTCAGTAAATATTGGGAAAAGATTCAGAAAAGATTGGGATCTTTTCATTCATCTTTCTACTACCTTCTTCAGTAAATGTGCTGCATTAACTCTCTCTAATACAGTCCCATCTCTTCCCCTAAAAACCCCTGGGACCAAAGGGTGTTGCCCCTAACAGTTCCCTAAGGAAATGTACTGTTTTCTTGTTTTATTTCTAAGAATTAGTCTATGTCTTTAGAGCAGCTATGTTAAAATTAGATCAAAGATTAGAAATCCCAAATGTCATTTAATAATGAAATATCATCAAAAATGAAAAAGAAAAACTTTGATAAAAAAAAACATGCATTAGAAAACAATAAACATTCTCATACTTAGTACTTCCTACGGTCAAAACAAAGGTAGAACCTGTGAACTAATCATTTGACAGAGTATCTTGAAAAAGAGCACATGTAAATTATGTCATTTTGCAAATTCCAACTGTTGGTCACACCTCCCAGTACAGCTAAATCAGACTATAACTATTACCCAAAAAAGGTAAAAACACATTATTTTAATACATCGATGAACCGTGTTGAAAACTAATGCTCTTACACAAACCTGGACAATCGATTTCATGGCCTGTAAGGAAAGGACCCTAAACCCTGCATTGAGTAACTGCACGGAGATATGTGAAAAGTCACATATGCTTCTGCTAGGAATGGAGTTGTGTGGATAAGAAACCGGTGGAAAGAGCCTTATCCTGGTAAAGGTGGAAGAAGGACTAGAATGTAACTATGACTTTCTACCTAAAGTAATATGTGTTACTACCAAAATGCAATTTTTTCTTCATTCTCAAAGGAGAAAAGCTTGTCTTGCTTCCACCTTCACAGAAAGAATACCTATGTCTGTCAAGAGGACACAGAATCGCAAAGTCCATGAAAGACTCTCCAGAGCGCATGCAAACCTGCAGGAGGCAGCCTCTCACCAAGCGGCAGTGAGGGCTGAGTTAGCAGCTGCTTTCCCTCCATACTAATGCTAAACCACGCCAGCTGATCGCATCCTCTCCACTCTTCCTGCAGGAACAGAAACAACCAGAAGCCCTAAGGCTTCCTCCTGGCCTCTCTACCATCTCCAGGGAAAAGATTCTGAGCCTCTTCAAAGAGATATTAAGAATACTCAAGCGCAGGATGGGGCTACTTCACCCTTTGTCACCTGCCTCTTTGCTTCTTCCTTTGCTTGTTTCTCCTTCTTGGGAGGAGGCTATTTGGAAAGACCCAAAAGAGACAGAGAAACTGTGAGCATAAGAAAATATAAGTCAGGCAACAAGAAGTGGTGAGAATTTGTGTGTGTGTGTGTGTGTGTGCGTGTGTGTGTGTGAGAGAGACAAAGAGAGAGACATTTGGTGGCTCGCCTTAAAAGATGCAGATGACGTGCAAAACCTAAGAGCCCAAGGACCTCTGCTGCCATCCAGTTAGCCGTATCCGGAGAGTAAACCAAAAAACATATTGACTGAGAAACCAAACTCAGGAGAGAAGCAGAAATATAAACCCAAAACAACAAAAAGACACTAGGAAGAAAAAGAGACGAGAGAGAGAAGGAGCCCTTTGATGTCTACCTGGATTTCTCTACATTCTTGAACATCTAACAGCAAGATTTATTTTCTTCCTGAAAATGGACTGTTTACCCCTCCCAGGTAAAACTTAGGTTGTCACACTTAGAATAAGTCCCTGAAATCTCTTTTGCTCCCTCCTGGAGAGAATGTGGTAGGAGATGCAGAAAGGAGCCTCTCCTCTCCCTTTCCAGGGAGCATTCCTTCCTTAACTCAGAAGGTAATGAACCATATTGCGAGGAATCCTTAATCTGAGTATGCTTTATCTTGCAACGCACAGCATAGGTCAGAAAGGAATCAGAGTAGGGCTGTTTGCATAAGCAAAATGGAAGTCCTAGATATGGATGTTGTAAGGGGAAGTTCCCAGATTCTTGGTACTAGGTCTGTATAGTGGGTTAATCATAGTTAGGGTTGTGTATCAAATCAACCTCCTACTCAAATGAACCATAGTGATAAGGTCAGGGCAGAATGTGGGAAAAACATATGGCATAAAAGTGATTTCAGAATCAGACATCTGAGCTAAGATTAAAAAAAAAAAAAAAGTCAGACATGTGGTTATGGAAGACCTATGACTCAGATTCACAAAACTTCAAGAGCAGAACCACAGAGCCAGGTCACCACCAACAGAACAATCTGTATCTCCATATGTGTGCGTTTAATAGCAAGAGGTGAAAGAACAAAACTAGCAAACTCACATAGGTACTGTTCTAAGATTTATTAAGCTATATCACAGGACCGAAAAGGTACCAAACTCCATAAGCCTTATGAAAGTAATACCAAGCTTTGTGTTGGTAATAACAAAGGATTATAATTGGTCATTAAATTATATATACTAAATAGAGGAAATCAAGTGCTGAGCTTGGTATTGACATATAAATGTTGAATTAGAAAAAAAAATAGCCAATTCCCTTGACTTAGATTAACACAGATGACAGGTCTAGTAAAGCAAACTGAATGAGAACCATCTAGGTGATAATGATCACAAGGTCTGTAGACTGTATCTAGAATGAAAGAGAAAAAAAGAAAGGTGAAAAATGTCTAAGGTGGCGAAACCCTGAAAATCAAATGGCAACTGTCAAAGTAGTAAAAGGAATGCAAATTGAAATTTAGCTATATCAAAATTATTCCCGGTTACCTAAAAATGACAGTACTCTTTATAATAGTATCAGAGACTATGCTCAATAAATATTTATATATAGGGCTAAAAATATGGAAGGAAATGCTAACATTAAAAAGAATGAAATAATTTTACCTATTTCAAGGTATTAAAATAGGTATACAAGACATGAAAGCAATTAAATTTTTAAAAATCAATATTTCTGGTATATAAGGTTCAAAAAAGTAAGAAAGAACAAGCATTTAAATAAGTTGTCAGTCAACTAGGAAAAGGCATGAGTGCAGCTTCTAGGACACCTACTATGTTTAGTATCTTGATCTAGGTACATGCAATTTGTAAAAATTCACTGACCTGTACATTTTTCTGAATTAATGCTATACTTCAATAAAAAGCTTTCTAAAGAAAAAAAAAAAAATCAGTCATAATGTACGTTCCTAAACCCTTGAGTTTATCCTCCTAGGGTATTTAAGAGTAAGGTTCAGGCCAAAAACCTATAATGACACCCTAGGTTGTAAAGAATACAGTCCTCTAAAAGTGTTGAGAATACCTCACACTTGGTCAATATATTTAAAGTCTTAAAAAGCATCTTAGGGCTTCCCTGGTGGCGCAGTGGTTGAGAATCTGCCTGCTAATGCGGGGAGCGCGGGTTCGGGCCCTGGTCTGGGGGGATCCCACATGCCGCGGAGTGGCTGGGCCCGTGAGCCACAATTACTGAGCCTGCGCGTCTGGAGCCTGTGCTCCGCAACAAGAAGAGGCCGCGATAGTGAGAGGCCCGCGCACAGCGATGAAGAGTGACCCCCACTTGCCACAACTAGTGAAAGCCCTCGCACAGAAACGAAGACCCAACATAGCCATAAATTAAAAAAATAAATAAATAAATAAAAATTTAAAAAAAAAAAAAAAAAGCATCTTAAGAGATACTTGTTTGACTCCTAATAAAACGGACAATGTTTGTAAGCAGGCAACTTGATACACAGTGATGTGTGAAGCTGGGTGTGCATAACTTGAGTGAACTGATTTCAGGAGTAAAGTGTTCTGCGTGTTCAAGTTTTTTGAGACCAACTTAATGACCTAAGAAAGTAGCATTTCTTCTGGTCCCTGGTGGCATAGCATGCGTCCAGTTACAAAATCAGAATTCCCACAGTCAAGTCCCAATTCCACCAGTTCTAATCTGCCACTCTGGGTAAAACATTTAACATCGCTGAGTCCATGATTCTTATCCACATAGACTGGGATAACATGGATTGCCCTATTTACCTGCTTGGGTTATTTTGAGTCTTACACAGACAATGTAAGCAAAAGTGCTCTGAAAGCTGTAAAATACTCTAACACTGTGTTAAATTAAGTGAACAAGGAGGTCATTAGACTGGGTGGCTCTGATGCCTTAGCAGCCTACATTGATTGGCAAACCAAACCAAAACCTGTAAATGCCTCAAGGTTAAGAAGTCAAAACCTAAGGACAACCAATCACAGCCAACTAGGCTTTCCCAAATAAGGCAACCTTAAGCTATAGTCAATCGAAAGATCTCCTTGCTTTGGCTTCCACATCTTCCCTATAAAGGTCTTTCCCCGGTCTCCTGTCAGTGGAGCACTCCTAACCATTTCCGGTTTGGTGCTGCCTGATTCAAATTTATTTTTGCTCAAATAAACTCATAAAATTTGTAATATGCTTCAGTTTATCTTTTAACAAGTGTAAAACAATATGACTGTTGGTTCACAACCTTGGGAGTTCACTGGGTGAAATCTGAAACCTGGCAGCCAGAGGGCAAGGAGATACCAAAAAAAGAGGCAGCCCACTCCAGACCAGTAGGTGGCAGGTTTAATAAGCAAGGGAACTTATAAATGAGATGAGTAGATCTCCACACCCACCCTCCAGAATCTTAAAAGTTTATATAGAGGTCTCAAATGGATTCAAGCAGTCTCAACAACTCACTCTCTCAAGGCTGCGTACTTGAAAACAGCTCTCACTGTGGGAACGGAGGGCGAACTGAACATCCCATGGGCAGGCTGGGTCCAGCAGTCAGCTCGGGTCAAACAGCGGTCACATCTTCTCAATGACTGACTCCAACAGATTCCCATTTGAACAGCTTAAATTTGATGACCCGGTCTGACTGAGCTCCATTTAATTCTCTTCCATCTACTCTGTATACTACTAGCCACATTCAACTTCTTAAAAACATATATCTGATAAATTTTGTTCTTGTTTCAAACCTTGAGCAACCTCCTTCTATCTGCAGCCTCAGATCTTTGATACTAAGGTCCCAGCCCCCCCAGTCACTCTCATCACCTGTGATGCCCCATTGGAGGTCCAGTGCCACAGGCTTCCAAATCACACCATGTCCCTTCCTACCTCTACAAATTTGCTCCTATCATATCGTCCCCTCACTGTGTCCTTCCTGCTCCTCTTCTTTCTGTCAAGTTCTTTAAGGCCCATTTCATATCCTTCCTTTTCCATGAAGCCTCCCCCATGAACTCCAGTCTACTGATCTATTTATCATCCCTGAGTTTTTGTGGGTATGATATTCCGCATCTAAATTTACAGTTTGGCTATATGTTTCTCTAAACGTCTGTATGCATTGACTCCTCTTCTCACCAAACTGTAAAATCACTTTAGAAGAGGAATCATCTCCTATATTTCATTTCCCTTTCCCAGTAACTTTCACAGTATTGATAAATGGCGATGACCCTGAGGTTCAATAAATATTGGGATTAGCAAAAAATATTCATGGAAGTGAATTAAGTTAGTAATTTTGAAGGGGGCATGGGACAGTTACACTGATGTCTATGTACCAAAGACATTATTTCTCTTATTCATTTCAAATATACCTTCTGAGAAGTGCTTTGAAACTAAGGACAAAAATGAACCTACATTAGAAGGACCAGAGAACCAACCTATGTCACTATGCCTGATATACAGGATTCAGACAAATACAAAAAAATTAATCCATACACAGGACTCAAATAAATACAAAACTAATCCCAAACAAATAAATACAAAAGATTAATAATCCAAGACGTGATTGTGCATAATAAATGCCTAAGGAGTGGCTGACTTTTGACAAAGGGAGTTCCACCAAGTTCTACCGAGATTAGGCTCAGCAAAGCAGGTCACTAAGGATAGAGGAGAAAGACAGGTAAGTGGTCTGAAATTCATCTGCATTTTGGACTTAGTGGTTAGGTACATCTGATTAAACTCCTGCAAAGAGGTCTGACTGTAGGTGGGTGGTGGCACTGAAATTAGCAGGGTGCACACTGTGGAAGGGAGGAGAAGGGAGGAGAAATGGAAGGAGTGGTATATGGGAAGTCACTTCAGTTGGCAAACCTTTGTGATTCTGACTTTTTGCTTTTTTCTTAACCTTTTTTCCCTCCACTTTGTACTCAAGCTCAGATTCAAAGCGATGGTTTCATAATAATAAATAAATAATTGTGGAACAAAGAAAAGGTCCAAAAGATATCCCAAGAAGGATTATATACTGGGCTTTAGATCTCACTGCAGTGAGAGACAGAAAGTAGGTTTGGGTTTGCCTGCCTGGATGGACGGCTGGAAGGCAGTGACAGACATCCAGTTATAAAGCTCAGGAGGCATTTTTTTCTTGCCACCAGCAGATGTCCAGGCTGCCAGGCAATCATGTTTTAAAACATTTCTTTAAGGGATAGTGATGTTTTTTTCTTTCCTCTAGGAGGCTTAAATGTACACATATCTTCCCATAGACATATCTCTAGCTTCAAGAATAGGCTGGGTTTGGGGAATACCTAGACTCCTACAGAACTGTCACCCTAGAGGACTATGGCTCTGACATCTCCAAGTGCTGCATGTCTTTCAGCACGTGTCTCTAGCCTTCAAGACAGGCCCAGTGAACAAAATGAGAGAAGAATAGGTGCTCTATTAGGCGGGGATTCTACCTGCCTAGGTCACAGAGCTGCTATATACTGCCTGGTGAGACTGGAACCCAGACATGCCAAGTGCATCCGGATACATACAGGCCCCCAAAACAGAAGACTGAGCTCCTTGAACAGTGAGGAGCTCAGGAACTCTCTGGAAAATATGAGACAGACATAGAACCCCCAAACCAGGGCTTGGAAGATATATCTAAGGCCAACTTCTTCATTTTGCAGGTGAAGTCTAATTTGGTTGAATGGTTGGCCCAAACCTATCCATCAAGTTCACGTAAAAGGTCTCCTAACTCCCAGTCCGGTGCTCTTTTCCAGCCACCATGGTGACATCTCCTTCCATTCATCCTGGTTTAAACAAAACGCTCTCCATGTCAATGAGACAGGGTAGGATCCACTTATCCTGACAAAGCAAACTGGAGGTCTGAACAAATACCGGAAGAAACTGGGACCTGCAAATGGTTGAACTATAGTTAAAAGACTCTCCCTTGTAAAATAAGAAAAGCTGAGAAGAGGTCTGAGAGGTAGGAGGAAGCACCAGATCCAGAGTTTGTAGGTCCTCATTTGCCTGCTAATCCTGCCCCTCCCTGCAGAATGATTCTGGAAGCCTGGCTGATGGTCAGTTTCCTCACTTGCAGTAGGTGGGTGAACAATGCCTGCTTCACTGGGCTGTTAATGAGAAGGTACTGAGATAATGAGTGGGAAAGTTCATTGCAAATGCTGATAAGGTATGTTCATCCTTACTTTTGTGGTTTTGCTTTCCTGAATTATCCAGCTAATTGTCCTTCCCTTCACCTGATTTTTGTTTCTGTATATGTGGCTCAGGCTAGCTGTCCAGTGTGAGGATGAAAGGTCATGGCATAATCACTCCCAGATAGACTTTAAAACAGTCCTTTAGCACCCAGGTGCCTCATATGAGATAGTGAGTGTATACGAGCAGCCAGAATGTGGAACTAAGATACCTCTGAGATGCTGAAAAACAAGCCCTAATAAATAAGCTCAGCCACCTCTGAAGATGTCACATAAGAGATTGTTCACCTACGTCTGATGAAGAAAATTTGGGAATATCCACTTTTCAAAGGAACGTGGATATTACTAACAGAGCTAAAACTGAAGAGGCAAGGAAAATGGAGAACTCCCAAATCAAGAGTTTATCAAGATGTCTCCAGCCTTGTCCAGGGTAGAGGACAACGGAACTCCAGGAGTGGAGACAAATCCATAAGGCTATCAGAACCTGAGGACACTGGCTTTTACGATCCAGATGAACTAAGTGGCTGTGAGGCCTTGCTCGCCAACAAAAAACAGGGTTTAAACTCCAGCTTTTTAACAAGACTAGCTGCAAGGAGCGAACATGCTGACCAGTTACGCTATACCCAATCTTGTTTTAAGTGAATAAACTAGCATTAATTATACATTAGTTTTCTGTGAGCTTGGGTTGTCAGTCCTCCTGACCTTAGTTACCCTGGGAACAGACAGGAGAGGAAACCAGAAGACCTCACCTGTGTACAGGTGTCTGTGGTGAGAATGTCACAAAACAGCAAGCTACAGACCCAAGAGAACCAGAAGGAAAGTGTGTAACTTGCTGTCTGCTGCATCCTCACCAAGGCCACCTGTAAACAGGACCGGGTTACACATGACAGCAGTTAGCCTGGGTGGAAAAATCATGTAACTCCCTCTTCTCTGTGCTTATAATCAATGAGAACTCAACCAGAAAGTATACCAACTCGATTTTCCTTTCAAAAAGACTTTTGGTTTCCAAAGTAGGAAAAGATATGCTGACAATACTAGCCTTTTTAAAAATTAGACTATGCTCTTTGTGAGGTACAAGTTAAGCCCAATTCTCCCTTCTTTCTGAGGCATTTTTGAAAATGCCTGATATAAGAAATAATGAGGAAAGTGCATAAAAGCAGAGATTTAATGATATTTTATATACTCCATTGCTAAATTCAAAAAGTGAACAAATATATTCAAGAAAAAAAATTCCAATTATGATAGTTGGAATTAAAAGAATTATATTACCTTTTGGTTAACCAGAAAACTCAATTAACCAAAGTCACTTATTCACTATGCTTTTCAGTTAGTGAAGATTTTGGAAAATTTAATAATATAATTATACATCAGAGTTTGTCATGAAGATAATATCCAGTTGTTACAGTACATAATGTGCAGAGAATTTCTTTCAATTGTTATTGTACTGAGTGCTATTTATTTCAGAAATACTCTAGAGTTAAAGAAGGGAGACATTCTAGTTATTAATCTTAAATCCTTTCAGGATGGGAACATGGCCGTGGGCCAGCAAAATGGAAAGATGCACGGCAATAAAAAATCAGCAATTCCTTCCTCAAACTTCCTAACCCAAGTGGCCAATTGTTGGTTGTCACTGCATTAATCTAATTGTAACTCTTTCCTATTGAATTTTAAAATACACGAAATGACTGGGGGGAAAATAGCAACTTGTAAAAATCAAAGGGTTCTACAGTTAATGTTACATTCAAAGGTAATTACTTAACACACGCAAAGCCGAACTGCGCAACCTACAATTCTGCAACTTTCTATCAGCTCTTTTGCTTCTACTTTAAATAAAAGAAATCCTTTTCATTTTGTCAAGAAAACTTTTCTCTACCTCACTACTGCCTGACAAGGGAACAGATGGCAATTTAAGGGGAGAATTTATGAGAGCCACAATCTTAATGTTGCATAAAGGAAAGAAAAAGACTCGCATCAAAACCACTGACAAATGTACTTGCTAATATTAATGCACTCCCCATTCATCCAATATGCTTCCTAATTGCTTTTCTGTACATAATAATGTGGCACCTGCTGCTCAACATTGCAAACGCATCAGGATTTCTCCAAAGTCAAACAGCTCTGCAACTGGCCCTCTCCCAGTGATAAATGTAGAGCACTGTATCACGCACAGTTCCTGTCAGTGGCATAATTAAAATTTTATACTTACAGAAAAAGATAGTAAACAATCAGTTCTTAAATGGATTCACAAGAGGAACTCTTGTTACAGCCAACTTTATAATTAGTATGCATCATGTACTGCTAATATATCCATGACAAGAAAATAGGGGAAAAATGAGAAACTTGAGCTGTTCCCTTAATGCAATGTTAAACTAAAAGAAAGGAAGGAAGGAAGGAAGGAAGGAAAGAAGGAAGGAAGGAAGGGAGAAAGGGAGAAAAAAAGAAGAAAAGAAACAATCTACTGTTACTTTACTATTGCATCAAGAGCTTTCTCTCATGTTAGCATGTTTCTTCTCTATAGCTTGTCTATGCTTTCTCAAGTGGTGATAAGAATAAGATTGGAGATTAGGAGGAAGAAAATTTTTGTGTGCACACACATCAATGAAAGCACACCCCAAATTCCAATTTTTGTGTAGTATGGGGCTCAGAAAACTACAGCCTGCTGACTAAATCCAGCCCACAGACTGTTTTGGTAGGGTCTGTGAATTGAGAATGATTTGGACATTTCTAAATATTGGAATACAAATTAAAAGAAGAAGAATATTTTATGACACTTGAAATTATATAATATCAAATTTCAGTGTCCATAAATAACGTTTTATTGGAACACAGCCAAGTTCATTCATTTACATATGGTCTCGGGCTGATTTCCTGCTACAAGGGCAGAGTTGAGAAGTTGCAACAGAGACTGTATGTACGGCCTGCAAGGCCTAAAATATTTACTATCTGGCCCTGTTCAGAGTTTGCTGGCTCCTGAGTGAAGGTATTTGTACTCTAGAGATCTATGCAAGTACAGTCTGTAGCTATTTATATGTGTGTGCACACATAAACACGCACACATAAACAAGGATTAGTGATCAAGGAGACAAAAGTAGGGTTCCAGCAAGCTTATATCTGTGTGTGTGCACATGGGTATGTGTGTGAAAGGTGAAAAATTATAACTCTCAGTGTAATTAAAAAGTAATGTTGGATGTGTGATAAAAATCAAATTATATTAATTATCCATGTGGGCTTTTATTTTGGTGACAATTCTATCTTGCAAAATCTAGGTCATCACTTTTAAATCAAACATTTATGTTCCTATGTCTGTGAAGAGTCCACTTCTTAAACAGCAAAACAGCCAAAACAACAACCCAAACAGTAATAACAAAAGGTTTACTTTCAACTATCATAAAATGTTGAAATAATGAGATTTAGTAAAATATCATCACTGTTTAAGCCATTTGGCTGTTTTATTTTGACAAAGCTATGACTAAGCTAAAAAAAAAAAGCTATTTGATAAAATTTCTTAGAACTACACAGGTGCGCACACACAAACACACAAAAATACGAATGAATGCATGTAAAACTGGTTAAAGCTAATAAGGCCTATGGATAGTGTCAATCTCAGTTTTCTGGTGTTGCTGTTGTACTATAATCATGTCAGATGTTACCAGTGGGGGAAACGGGATGAAGGGTACACAGGACCTCTCCATACTATTTTTGCATCTTCCTGTGAATCAATAATTATTTAAAAGTACAATTTTTTTTTTAAAGTTATTCGAGAACAGAGACCTTCTCTGGACAATGGGTTGCCTCCTCTAACTAATATGAAATTATATTGTACCTGGATTTTTGTTTCATTGACAGGGAAAAAGAAAATAATGATAGAGATAAATAAATACATCTAAAGATTTACACACTCTCCGTATATGAAATAAGGCTGAAACAAATCAATCAGTTTAATTTTTTTTCTGGTGACTAAAGCAGGGGGTGGGGAAGGGGACAGAGAACCAGCAAATGGATTATTTGGTTTGGTGGACAAAGCACCTAGTTAGCTAGCTGACCATTTTGCTATGCGTGGCTTGTCAAGCGTTCCTTCCCAATAAGTCCGGCCTGCAGGGCCTGATGACTCTTTCTTTGCTCCTCTTTTCACATCCCCCAGGCACATTCTTATTGGCCGGGACCTTTCCCTTACTGTACAATTACCATCTTTTACATCTAGATGAAAATCCTTTTCTTCACAGCTGAAAGCTGAAAGAGAAGGGAATTTGAATCTAGAGGATTTTAACTTGCTTTGCTTCACTAGGAAAGCATGCCCCATACAATGTAGTGCCTTTTTAAAATTGCTTGTTCCTTTAAGCAAATAGTATTAATTCCAACACTTTTTAAAAAGAGGGAGAGGACTACCTGTGAATATAAATAAAGTGAGAAATTCCATAACTAAAGATTAAGGTCTAAATCAGAGGCACAGATGCAGATAAGACAATTTGTGTCATGAATGAAAATGTTACACACTTAACTCCTAAGAAAAACAAAACCTTTTTGAAGATAAAACTGCATAAAAATTGCTGATGTGAGTGAGAAATAAAGTATGTTTGTAGTTTTCATGGCAGGAAGAAGATGAGATTCGTTTTTATACCACTCCACAAAGGCTTGCTAGCAACCTGCTTAGAATACAATAGATGGGATTTAAATTTTCTTTTCCTTTACGTGGTTTGCTCATTTGCATGCTAGGCCCCAGAATGGTCTTCCCTCTCTCTGCCATTTCACAGAAACACTGGGATCTGAGCGCTGGGAGCAAACTGAAAGGTACAAGGTGCTTGTGAGTTCAGCAGAAAGCTCTTTTATCAATGTATTTGCAAGGGAAAAATGTAGTCCTTTCCTCACTTCATTGGGCAACTTTTCCTTTGAGGGACAGCTTCAAAAATCTCCTCCCCAGAACACCTTTCGGCCCAGAAAAGTGCTCCGGATTCCTCAGACACACAGAAGCAAACTCACCATAGGGACTGCTAATGAACAAAGGTGAAATTAGTGTTGGTTTAAAGGATTTTTAGGAGAAGGATCACTCTACCTTTCTCCATCCCGGTGACAGTTTCTGAAATTTCTTCATTTAAAATATCATACGTAGCTGTAATTCACACTTACAAGAAAGTCCAAGGGGGCCAGGACATTGGAGGAAAGGAATATGAAGACCTTCTATTCCATTTTAGGACGATTCAAGTGTATACACATGTCACAACTATCCAACCCAGTGACTAATAACGTAAAAGAAGAGAAGGAAATAAACACAAGACATAAATGTAGATGAAACAGGAAATATCAATCCAGTTCTAATGACTGCAGTCAGCTTTTCAAACCTAGAAAGTACATTCTCATCATAAAAAGACATACTGTATATGAAGGGAAATGCTCCCTCATTGCAATATGAAGATCTCAGATGTGATGCCCAATGAAATAATAAAAGGACTATATTCATCAACAGACTTAAAACTGCATGTTATTCTCTGTTACTGACAACTGTTCATAGGAGCTGAAAGAGGTAGGGATGGCATTCCTATGTAAATAAGAGGGAGTGGTACTGGAGTGTTGTTTTTTCCAGCCTTGCAAGAGCCCTCACAGCAGGAAACGTTTTATTGTAATGCAAATGTATTTGATTTCCTCCAAAATCCCCTTTCACTGTCTTTCCTGTCTGAATGTATCATCATACCATATTTGCAATTCTATTAAGCACCATTTTATATTAGCCTAATTTACGTAACCTGCCTAATAGGAATCGGAAATGTTACAGTTATTTTACTGGATCCAATTAGTATTTCATTGTTTTAGCCTGAGCACCATATTGTACAATAGTCCTCAATACTCAGCTAAATGGAATAGGATGTACTCCACGTAATACGATAAATGGAAGCATATGTTTTAAGCTAATTAAAACGCAGTTAAAACCTTCCTGAACTGAAACCAATTGCATCCTTTAATATCTGGTGAGTGACTATTTAAAAAAAAAAAAAAATCTAATAATGAAATGTCATCTTATGGTGAACTTAAGAAAAAAACACAAAAGTTAAGTAGTGAAAATAGCTGGACTAAATTACTAGTGAATTGTTTCCTGGAAACGCATTTTCTCTTTTTATGCCTCACACAGTGAAGAGTGAGTTTTCCCAAGTTAAATACGCAAATTCACAAAACGTGTAAAATTATTGGTTTAAATATATCAGTTAACAAGAGGGTGGAGGAGTATTTTTAAGTATTCCTATAATTAAAAATATAGTTTGCGATCCTATTTCTTATTTTAACATCTGTTCAATTTTAAGAAATATATCAAGCGTTGCCTTTTGTGCATCTATGTAATAATATATTTAGAAAAAAAGTTACATGATTTCAAATCAAAAAAATTTGGGGACAATGGTAGATTTTCCAATGTACCAAAGGAAACACAAATAAATCAATGGCTTTACACGGGGATGCTATAGTCTGTGAAGACTGACATTTTGTGTCAAAATTGTGAAGGTAGCAATAGCAATCACTGTAGCTATTTAACACTATAAATATATATCATATATAATATATACATAGTTCCTTATAATACAGGAAAATCTTTTTTCACTAATTTCAGAATTTTGCTACTGAATTCATATTGGGTTATTACGCTTTTTTATCTTGGTATTGTTCCCCTAAGAACCACAGGTTCTATTAAAATATAAGTAGGAAATAATCAACTTATATCCAGGAGGAGAAAATACTGACACATAACCCAATTAAAAGCATATTTGCTTCTTAGTTTTTATACAGACAGCTCTCAAACCCCACTCCCATGAAGAGAAAATAGTTTTTTAAATTGCAGCTTTGCCATAAATAACTTTCAGAAAAATAAAATAGGTAAAAGAGGTTTTTCATACCTTAAAAGAGAGGCCGAAAGTTCAATGTTTAGCAAAATATCAAATGCAATATTTGGAGGAAAACTCTTATTTTTCACTCATGACAATAGTAAGAAACAATACTAAAGTGAACTCCTGGCCGACTGGAGATTTTTTACGGTAATACAGGATGGTTGTACTAAACATGAGAGTGTGCTTTATGTCATTTCTTTTGACTTTGCCATTAACTCCATAACAGCTGGCATCAAATATACTAAATTGTGAAATAATGAGCTTGTATATTGCTAGCAATTACAGAGTTAAGTTAAATAAATCCTTGGAGTACAAAATAAGTGTGCCTTCCACCTGACAATAAATTAAAGGTGACATCTGCCTTAATTTAAAACTGCCTAAGATCATAGATAAAAATCAACAACAACAAAAAAATACTGTGATTGAAACCACTTCTCAAAATTTGCCATATATATTTGACTAAATCCATTTCATATATGTTTATGACATCTGTCATCTCGATCTATTATTTAAACACTTGATGCATTGCTGAGTTATGAAGTATGTTTGTGATAACTATAATTTTGAATTAGAAAGCTCAGATTGTGAATGCTATATATATATCTTGGTTTCCTTGTCAATATATATATATTTAAACAGAAACTAGATAACCAATCCACAATATTCTTTTAGAGAATGATACCAGAGGGCCTGTGCCTTTAGAAAAACAATACAGTTCCATGTCTGAGGACCAGATTTTGTGGGGATGCTGTTGGTTACCATATAAACATCACTTATTCAGTGAAACTCATACATGTCATGAAATTAATTTTTTTCTTTAATTTTGAAAAAATATAATTTGAACTATAGATGAATGGACTATATCCAAAAGGAATTCAGATGGCAGCTGCACTTAGAAAGAGACTCAAACAGCCAGGAGCTTGATCTGTCAGAATAGAAATACCCTATGTAAATTAATCAGAGGGGGATGGGACAGGTACCAACACAGGATCCCTCTCTTTACACACACACACACATACACACTGCAAATATGAAAAGTTAAATAAGAGCCACAGAGCCTTATGGATTTCATAGAGCTGGAAGTGATTTTAAAAAGTGATTAGAGACAGCCTTTTGGTATCTAAGAGGGGAATAAAACTATCCCAACTGATAGTTATACGTTTCCCTTCTGAATATTTTCAGGGATGGAAACATAACTTAAGAGGTAATTCCTTTTCTGAAAATGTAGCATCTTCCCATCTTGAATCTGTTATGCACCCTAAAATCTTTTGGAGATCTGGAAGGTGTAAGGCCATCTTACAAAGACAATGCAAGCCTTAATATTTCCATCCCAACAAAGCAAGTTATCAGTTTGGGGACAATGACCGACCTCACCATTTCCCATAGAATCAATTTGTATTATTGGGTATGAAGGTACAGACTGACATAGATCCAAAGTACTGAAAGCAGACTAGCCCTCAAAGAAACGAAGCTTGTTGGCCAGCCAGAATTTGAACTAAAGTGGAAATTACAAAATATAATAATTAACCATTCTTTTCTTTTTTTTTTAAATAAAGAATTTGTTTCTGCTTTATAACAAAGTGAATCAGCTATACATATACATATATCCCCATATCTTCTCCCTCTTGAGTCTCCCTCCCACCCTCCCTATCCCACCCCTCTAGGTGGTCACAAAGCACCATTATTTTCTTAATTGCCTAATTCTCAGACCTTGAGTGGGGTGGACACCAAGGTGAAAATCTGAGGGCTAAAAGAAATGTTTCTCAGCTATTTCTACACCCAAGGTCAAAATAAAAAGCAAGACACCCAATTCAAAATTCTCAACTCTTTTTCAGTTAGCTGTGCACTGATTCCAAAGGATTAGCATATATGGTGACCAAAATTGATGGCACAGATGGCTGAAATGACCACAAAGTCAGATTTGAGGATATTTATCTGCAAAGCTTTTACTGACTTGGGTGTTCACAGATATACACATTTTGTAACCACAGAGTGACTGAGACAGGCTCTATGGACAAAATAAGTGGGGATGGGGGGAATGCTGTTAATGAGAATTGTTTCGTTATCAAGTGGACTTTATCTGTTCGCTATTGCAAAGAATTTTAGACCAACCTAAATTCTTCTGCTTGCCCAGAACATCTCAGAATTACTGCTAAGAACATCTATCTCTCCTTTTTTACTCTGAACCTTTGTAATGCTATCTTATTAAAGTAAAAATCATCATCATCATCATCATCAAAGATCATATTCTGGAGGAAAATGAACAGACTATCTCCAATTTCTTTGGAAACAAGGTCAGTGTTGGAATCTGAATTTATAAAAAGTGTACCTCGATGTCTTACATGATTAAATAATCTGACCAATATGCCCACTAATCTCTTGAATCTGAGTAATATATGAATCTCTCTTTTACTCCTAACTCATAAAACCATAAGGAACCCCACACACTGGCATTCCTTCTGGCAATGGCCAAAGCTTCCAATGGGCCAGGCCACTTTATTTTTGTTCTGGGTGGAATGTAGATCTGTGGGCAGATGATGAGGTGCTAATAAGGAGCTAATGTCCCTACAGCTGGCAAACTGCCAACCTCAGGATGAGAGGATTACAGCATTTGTCTGCATTAGTCCTGGACAAAGGAGGGAGGGGCTGGGGGGATGCCAACTCCAGGTTGAATAACTTGACTCACATTGGATCCTGTGTCCCATTCCTAAGGTAAGGGGACATCTCAGGATAATTACACACTTTTCCTAGGTGGCATGGCGAGCTCTTATGTGGATACACTTGACTTGGTTCTCGTTCTAGAATAAATTAGTTAGAATAGGCAAGTTCAGAACCTGTGCCACCTCATCACCAACTCAGGATATAATCATATTAATGTGGAACCAGGTGAACCTTCTTGTCTGCGTTATATTCATTCATCAGGAATGTAAAGTTAGTTTATACAAGTGTCTAGCCAGATCGCTTCTTGAATTCAAAATTTATTTTTAAAAGAGAAGGGCACTTTATTTTCTAATTTTGCCATCAAAAATTCACATCATGAGTTTCTAAGCCAGGCGGCTGATTGGAAAAAAAAACCCAGAGAGACTTGAAATTTCAATAGAATCATCCTGCCTGAGCAGAATACAGCTGAGGTGCTTCCACCTGGACCACTTTCACCCAGGTCTCCCCAACATTGATTTCAATAACAGTTATGACCGTTACATTTTAAAGTCTATCAATATGCTAATTAATGTGGATTTTCACGTACATAAGGAAAACAAGGAAAGTTTTTAATGGAGATGCAGGTTTGAAAGGATAAAAATAAACACTTTTTCTGGGAAAGATTTTAAAAAGCTTGAAACATGAAAGTAAATATATTTACACACTAAATAATAATCCTAAAGTGCATGCACATTAAGTCACATTATGTAATTTTAAGACATTCCATCTTTTATAAGGACATACAAATATACGTTCATAATGGCTATTTTAGATATATATTCTGCATAAAATCATTGCTCCATTCACGGTGGTATTTTGAATTCCCTGCATGATTTGCTAAATAAGGATCATGGTATGTATGTTCCTAGCCACCCACCCCGTCCGACACACGCGTACATGTCGTGACGCTCCCGCTGTAGAGGATGAACCACGTGGTTGAAGCATCCTTACCCTGCAAGATCTGTCCTGGCCCACTTCCCCACTCTCATCCTCTTCCCTAATCTCTACCCTGCTCACCAAGCTTCAACTCCCCTTCGGAGTCTTCTGAACGGGACAGTTTTCACCCCAGGACTTTTAGAGGTGTTGTGTGCAGGGTGCCTGGAATGTTCTCCTTCCCAGTCAGCCTAGCTGGTACCTTTTCACCCTTCAGTCTAAACTAAATTGTCCCTCAAAGAGTTTCCCCTGCCTGCTTTGATCACTCTGTCATAAGCATAGTTCTCCTTGAAGTTCTCTAGTTCAACGCTCTATTTTTTCATTCACAACACTTGAACACAATGTTTATTTCCCTCACAGCTGTTTATTTCTGCTTCTATTTGCCCCACTAGAATCACGTGAGCCTTCCTCGCCGATGAATCCCCAGGGCCTGGCATAGTACTGTACTCAGTAGGTTCTCAATAACTATTTGTTCTAGCAACGAGTGAATTTAAGACGCTGAATAAGGTCTAAAACATTTTAGGATGCAAGTTTTAAGCATGATATCATCCATAAAGACAAACAATGTTTTTTAGATGTTGAAGAATAGGTGAGTTTTAGGCAAAAGACAAATTCTGTTTAGAGTTACTTCATACATTATTTATGCCAATTTATTGCCATACTGGCATCCAGTATTATACTGAGGACACTTCCTTAGCTTCAGAGTGATAACTAAAACAATAATAGGTAATATTAACTGAGCATCTTTCAAAGCACTTGTTTTATCTCTCTTAGCCCCCACCTTGTAGATGAAGAAACAGAAGCATTGAGGGGATGTGTTGCCTGCCAGGGACATACAGCCAGGAAGTAACAGAGCTGTGTCTGAGTCTGGACCCTCTGGCAGCAGACACCAAGCTTGGAACCACTGCAACGTGCTGTCACCTACACTCCCGGGTGCACCGCGGCCACTTTTGACAGACTGTCCAACAGCCAGAGGCTCTCATTCCATGTACATGTATGGAACAAATGGGAGAAAAAAACAAAGGAGAAGGACTTACAGAATCGTGGCACAGGTCCAGTTTGGGGTGGTTGGTGCATGGCTTTCCCTCTTTCAGATGGATCTGAATTACAAGCTCCTTCTCACACTCTCACCCTATTTCATACAACATTTGCTTTGTTTGCAGCACTGATCAGTCCAGCTTCTGGTGCCTTATGATCTTTGATTTCCTCTGGCCCTGGCTAGACTTGAGCACTCACAGCTCTCTCTCTCTTTACTTCTCAAAAAGATTCTTACCAGCAAAGCAACCATTATATTGGTTAGGTTGCTACTACTGACCATATGTAAGAAAACTGTAAGCATGTACTAGATCAAGGAGACATAACATGGGGACAACTGCCCACAGGGCTACATGGAGGTCTGTGTGTGTACGTGTGTGACTTTCAGAACATGGCTGACACCAGTTGAGGAAACGGCCTAAACAAACACAGACAACTGAAGAAACTTTTGACAGATACTTGAGGGTCACAAAGTGCATGTGGTAAATCAACGCTACACGTCTTGAAGATAAAGGCTGGTGTGAGCCCACGTGAAGACTACAAAATATCAATATTAACCAGATTATCAGCCTCAGGGCATGAATTCAGTCAGCAGGAAATTTGTGAAGGTAGAGACAATCAGGTTCCATAATGAGGCTGAAAACTGGTAAGATAAAAGGACAAGGGAAAGTAGCAATACCCCAAAGAAAATATGTGTTCAATGAAACTGCTGGTTTTGCTTTCATCACTCATGTATGGGATCTCATGAACGATAAATGTAGACTCCAAAAATAACTATCCTAATAAGGGTGGGTAATATCTGAGTTAGCTGATACAATGGGTGGTTAGTTTCATACACCATTTAAATTGTAATAGTGAAACGCAGCAGGACCCTATGGTCCTTGCTCGCCATGTCCTCAGCCTGCCTTTCGTCTGTGGAAAAACTTTAGCCAAAGAGTAAGTTTCATCAGAGAAGTAAGAAAATGCAGAAACAAAGGAAAACAGTCCAACAAGGATAAATAATAATAGTTTAGTCATTAAGGATAGTCAAGGACCTTTAGTTCCTCTTCAAGGGCTATAGATAATATTCTGAGCCATATCCTATGAGCTGTCTCATAGATACTAAAACCCTCACCAGGTGGAAGAAGTTAACTACATGATGACCATGACATAGCTGCCACAATTCCTAGGTCTGGCCTCAAAAAAATGGGAAAAAACCAACCCTGGAACTGAAGAGTAACTGTACTTAAAATACTCAAGATGACGCGGATCAGACTAACGCATGACCAATTTCAAGATGCCTGTCAGAGCTGACTGTGCTGTTTCTGCATGTAGCCCCCCCCTCTGTTCACCTATAAAAGCTCTTGCCCACTGGTTGTCAGTGGGTGGGAGTCGGCCTTTGGACAGGAGTCCACCCCACCCTCCGGGTCACAGGCCTCAGAAATAAAGCAAACTTTCCTTTCCACCAACCTTGCCTCTTCATTGGCTTCAGAGCAGAGAGCAGCTGGACCCTCACTTTCGGTTACGATAGTATTGATCAACCTCTGACCCCAAGGTTGACCCTTTTCCCAAGACAGTAAACATTTTCTTAAAAGGCCAGATAGTATTTTAGGTTTTGCAGGCCATGTGATCTCTGTCACAATTCCTCAACTCTTGTCATCATTGCACAAAAACTGCTGTAAGTCAGTAAAACAGACAACAGAAAAGAGCAGAAAAGAAAGAAATGAATGAATGTGGCTGTGTTCCAATAAAACTTTATTTTTGGACACTGAAATTTGAATGTCATATCATGTTCATGTGTCATGAAGTATTATCCTTATTTTGATTATGTTTCAATCATTTCAAAATGTATAAAACATGCTTAGCTAACAGGCTATACAAAAATAGGCAGTGGACCAGATGAGGCCCAGAGGATAGTTTGCTGACCTCTGCCTTCTACTATTACAGAAAAACAAACAAAAACTCTAGAAGGGACTTTTCAAAGGAGGTAAGTCTTTTGGAATATCAGATATTTTTAAAAGGAATTAACCATATTCTTTATATGTGAATATCATCTTGACCCTTTTAATTCAAGTATGTACATACAGAAAAGCGTACATCTTGAGGAATATTCACAAACCAAACATAATTGTGTAACCACCACGCAGATCAAGAAACAGAACATCAATTTGGCACCCAGAGGTTCCCCTCATGCTCCTCACCCGTCAGCCACCATCACCACCACTCCAAGGGTGGGCTCTGACTTCTAAAGGCACAGATTAGTATGTCATGTGGGTTTTTTTGATATGGTCATTTACTTAAAAAAAAAAGTTAAATAATGATGTAGGATAAACTATGGTTTTACAATAAAAAAAAAAAGTCACTGCCCTAACTGAAATTTATAATTTTAAAACCACATAATCACAGGCTCTGGGAATGGAGGAGATTTTACAGACTATCCATATTTACACCCTCATATTACACCAGTTTCTCAGAGTAACATAACTAATGTATTTTAATTCAATTGTTCTATCCAAATATTAGTTCGATAAGCAGTATGTATGCACATGTGTATGCGGTCAAAATCTATACATCGATAATATCGACACTGAGTAAAACAATAAATTAAATTTCTGGTTATGCTATAATTGTCAAAGCTCATATCTCCCTCATTTTCATTACATAATTGACAAAGCGTTGAATTTTTTTACACTGAGCATCGAAGACTAGCCAATACTTTCAGCTATTGGCACTGCTAATGAAGATGAAGGTCTTTACTACAACCCACAAATGATTAGCCTTCATGATAAGGTGCAAACTGAATAATACTTAATGATTTTATTAACTGTTTTCTTTTGTTATATACATATCAAGGTATCTCCATGTTTAAGCTTTAGTATCAACTAAATATAAAATAACCCTTTGCTAGTTTTACTGAAGTAACAGCAAAACTTTTTTATATAACAATACAGTAAGGTTGGGCATTTTAACAATCTTAGAGCAGAAATTTTAAAAACTATATGTGCCTCATTTCTAAACTACGATACAAATACAGGAGCAAAGTTAGATAAAAGGTAAGATCTGGAGTTGTTTTCTCACACCATTTTAGGCAGCCTCCTTTGCAATACTGTCTTACTTTTTTCCCCCCAACAGTGAATGTTTTCACCATAAAGGTATTTTATGCTAACAAGATATGAAAATGTTTGTTTTAAGGAGAAAAATTAAAACATGTTATTATTTAAGTGTAAATAGCAATATATAATATATCCTGAAATAAGCCATTAGTATTTCTAGGTATAAAAATAAACTAATTCCAAAGAGTTAAATGGGATTGGGTAATCCTGCCCAGTGCTCTTCTGGTCTCCACTTTGTGACAAAGCTCTTCCTTTGTGACCTTGACCATGGCAAATTATCTTGAACTTCAGTTTCCTCATCTAAAATGTGATACTGTGAAGTTTCTTTCCAGTTCTAGAAATGTAAGTATTCTCAGCACAAGAAAGTAATTAACGTCCAAGCAAAAGAATGTCTTCTTTCCTGAAATGACTGAATAGAGCACAGTTAAGAAAGAATTAAAATTTAAAAACAATTTTCCTGACATGTTATGAATTTCTCCAATAGTTCAGAGGCTAAGTGTTAAAAGACTTCGACATTAAGAAATGGATGTTTCAAATAGTAAGAATACATTCTCCACACAGGCAGTTAAACTTTCCAACTGCTGGCCAAAAAACGTTACCAACTCCACATCTTTTAAAAGTGAGACTTCTGTGGCTGGCCCATACTGATCAGTATAAATTCAGTCCAATTTAAAGCACGGTAACAATGGGGGCAGTCTCAGACTATTACTTTCAACGGGATTGAGTCCCTAAGGATGGCAACGACTGAGTCCCATTGAAAGTAATGGAGTAAGCAATCACATGCCATTACTTTCAAGGAGACACAGTCTCCACTACCCATAATAACATGGTTCTATAAATCTGCCTGACTCATCAGCATGAAGAATGAAAATGTAAAAGACTTTCAAAGCTGCAAATGTGCACTCTGAGACCAAAAAAAAAAAAAATCCTCTTCTCTCTCACACCCATAACTCATCAAAGTTGAAACCTATTTTAGTGGAGCTAGGAAGGTCCAAGAACCCAGGGCAGGAAGCATGACTCCTAGGAACAGGTTCCTGTCCTTCTCACACCTGCTTTTGAGCAACTGCTGACGTGCTGCTAAGTGCTGTCTGTAATCACATGACTGTTTTGTGCCCTTTTTAGTTTTCAAGTATTGGCAACTTAGAGAAGAATAGTTTTGCACCCTCAGAACCACAATTGGTCAAATTCATTACAAATGAGCTTTTTCCTTCTGTTTTAATACATATGTGTTGATTTTCCCAATAAGCAGAAATATCCAATCTTGATTTCTTTCCATATGACATGTGGGTAAAATTCCAAGAAAACCTGTGTTTTAGACATAAGAGAGTTTGCCAAGATTTCCTCATTTCATTTCCTTTAACTAGAAACTGATTTTGAACAAGAAGATGTTTGCTTTTCCAAACCTCCCCTCAATCTGAATCTCTCAACCAGTGTAGCTCAGGTTCCTTTTGTCAAAGGAATGATCAAGAAAATCACAGTTAAACACTAATAAAGCCTTATCTACAGGTGTGCTAGTAAATTTTAACAGCTAGCTCTCAGGGAGGGGAAAAGGCTCTGGTTGTAGAATTTGCCAATTTTCCTGGTAAAAATACTCCCACCATGGCTGATTTCAAGTTACCAACATGATGATACTAAATGGAGGACATGGGAAAAGATACACAGTAGCAAACCACCATGTAGTATTTTCACTAGAAAGATACAATAGACATAAATGACCTCAAGATCATAGACAATAGTAAAATGTCATAGAGTAGTTAAAAAGTGATGAGTTTTCAGTATCTATTACCTTTATCTTAAATATAATTAATTTATCTATAAGTTTAATTATTTGATTTATAATAATGGCTGTGTTGGACTTCCCTGGTGGCGCAGTGGTTAAGAATTCGCCTGCCAATGCAGGGGACACAGGTTTGAGCCCTGGTCTGGGAAGATCCCACATGCCGCAGAGCAACTAAGCCCATGTGCCACAACTACTGAACCCGAGTGCCACAACTACTGAAGCCCGGGCGCCTAGAGCCCGTGCTCCGCAACAAGAGAAGCCACCGCAATGAGAAGCCCACGCACCACAACAAAGAGTAGCCCCCACTTGCCACAACTAGAGAAAGCCCGTGCGCAGCAACAAAGACCCAACGCAGCCAAGAATAAATAAATAAATAAATTTATATATATAAAAAAATAATGGCTGTATTTAACAATGGGCTTACAAAATGCCTGACAACCTAACAATTGGCTCTTGTGAACCAGTCAGTACTAGCCAGCTCCAGCACAACCACTGGGTGTTTTTCTCTTCAACTTGGAGCAGTCAAATTGACATTATGTGAAGGGTCACAAGGGACTTGCAAATAATTGAAGACTTTCCCAGACTGTCTAAGACCAGTAGGATTTGTCCTAAGTAAAAGATCCACGTGGTCTGAAATTTTTGAAAAGTCATATGCAAACTGCTTGGTACATGACCCAACCTGTCTGATGTAAATGAATTAAGGTCACACCTTCAAAGGTTTTTATGTTAAATTTTTGATGTGAAAAGGGCATTTGAGTCAAACCCAGGTTTATCTCAGCTCCCCTTTGCTACTTGTGTGCCCTTGGTTTGTCAGTCTTAACTTTTTTATTCTTTAGTTACCTCATTTCTAAAATGACGCTAATAATGAGCCTAATAAAACACTATCGACAATTGTGAAGGATAAAACTAGAGTCCCTCTCAAATCCTTCAATTTCCACATACCACAGTAGTATATAATTTCCCTTATGAAATGCAATAATGTAAGTGAAAAAAATTAGGCAACTCCCTCAGACCCCTAATGATCTTATAAATACAGGTTTTAAGTCATTTATGAAGCTATTAAAATAAATTCTACCATCTGTAATTTTCACAGAGTTTCCTCTTTTACTTAAAGAACAACTTTTGACTCTTTTAACAGCTTTATGAGTCACTTTTTCTTCTACCTTTTCAGTGCATATAGTGGATTCTTCAGTTACAGATTTGAGCTACAGACATGCAGTACTGCATTCATAAATGTATCTAGAACTTCGAATTTTTTAACTAAAACCTCTCACTTTCTTAGACTTCTTCATTTCTACCACCTAGCACCCGACTTTCTCTAGGAATTTTTTTTTCCACCCACAAAAAAAAAAGTATTTAAATTACAAAAATTCTGAGTGATGAGAGAAGAAAACAAAGACATGTAAAGGTGTGGATGTTAGGAGATTCGCCAAGTGCACTCACTGTCCAGTACTTACCCTTACACATAAGCCTTGCAGAGCAATTCAGACTCCTTTGTCAGTATCATTAAAAATCAGCCATGCAGCAGACCTTTCAGTGACTCATGAGGAGTCATAATAGTGAACGGCTCATTTACAAATGCCAAGGTTCCACTTATTGGAGCTACTTGGCGTAATTTTGAGAGTATTAAATAAAATAGTAGTTGTGAAGTACTGGGAACAATGCTTGAGACATAAATATATCAGAGGCCTCTCCCTTAGTTCCTCCTTTGACACCATAATGACAAAAATAGCCCCAGAAGAAGACAAAATGTAGCGAAAAAGCTCTAGATTGCTTTCCATGCTAATTTTAGACTTTTCCTGTTGCAGGAGGTCGGCATGCCCATCACTCCTCAACATTCAGTAAGTGACAGCTCTAGTGAAAGGAGAAACAAAAGTTTCCTCTTCAGTTATGCCTGGACACGCCCTCATTAACTTATTTCTGCCTATTTGGAACTTTGCCTTTGCTTTTGCTAGATCGTCCCTTCAGCTTATCCCCCAGACCTGGGCAGGGGTGGGGATTGTTCCTTTTAGCAACAATTATTGATAATTTTCTTGCCTCTTTCTCCCTCCTTCCCTCCTTGTCTTCTCATGTGGCTCAGCTACACATACCATCAGAACTTTCAATGCTCCATTCCCCATTGTCTTAGTCAGTCTGGGCTGCTATAACAAAAATACCATAAACTAGGTGGCTTAAACAACAGAAATTTATTTCTCACAGTCCTAGAGACTGGGAAGTCTGAGATCAGAGTCCCAGCATGATTGGGTTCTGGTGAGAGCCCTCTTCCTGGTTCACAGACAGTTGTCTTCTTGCTGTGTCCTCACATGGCAGAGAGGAGGTAAGGAGAGAAAGAAGGGCAGGGCTTGGGGAGAGCCAGCACTCTCCTGTCTCTTCTTATCAGATCTCTAATCCCATCATAAGAGCTCCACTCTCATGATCCAATTACCTCTCAATGGCCCCCACCTCCTAATAACATCCCATTGCGGGGTGCGGTTTCAACCTATGAACTTGGGGAGGACACAAGAATGCAGTCTATAACCCCAATCTTCTACCTCTGTTCTACTCAATCCTTTGAAAATCCCAATCTTTAATGACAGAGAGCCCCAACTTTTCCTTGAGCATGCCTTGCATCGCCCCTGTGCTGATCAAATTCTGGCTCTCTCTGCCAATGCTACCTAGCTCAAAAGCCTCAAAAGTAAGTCAGCGTCTCAAAAGGGGGCAGTCCTAAAAGAAAAGGTTAAAATGGAAATATTGTTATTATATAATTAATTAGGATGAAGCGGGACAACTGTCAGCTTTCCATTTTAGTATAGGAATCCTTTGTTGCTTTTCACAGGATGCCAGGATTCTACCAAATACAAGTTAAGCCATGACTTAACCTTTGAAAGAGCATGCAAGGTTCTCAGGGAAAGCACCACCAAAGAGTCAATTTCTATAAATTAAATATTTAAGGTCAGACCTCAGATGCCTTAGCCAAAGTATTTTTTGAGATAAGTATCTATAGTTACTTAATAAATGTTTGTTGATTTATATTACTAAATCACTGCACAACATATAGAACATTCTGAGAGTGAGGGATTTCTCCTAATATAGATAATTTTAGCATCTTTAAGGCCATATACCACAAAATCAGGAACCCCACAAAAGTTAAGGTTAAAACGTATTTATTTCATCATAAAAAGAAAGTTTAAAAAAGAAAAAGGAAAAAAACCTCTTTAATATATTATATTACACAAGATCTTATTCTGAACAGAGATCATCTAGTTAGTAGCCTAGAAAAAAAAGATCCTCCCTTTCCCACCTAACTGTATCTCAATCTTTCCTCTAGTTACCAAAAATAGTTCCCCTTTGGCCACATGATAGACTCATAAGCAATAGTTAGGATGTGCTCTTTGGCATTAATCTATCCTTACTATTTATGTATTTCAAAGAAGCCCAAAGAATACAGTTGAATAATGAGGAATAATTTAAACGGCACATGCAAATTGTCATGAAGAAATGGAGAGGAAATTGTGTCAAAACAGAATGTTCACATTATAATAAAAAAAAGAAAAGAATGAATTTCAATGCCTACCGACTTCTCAAAAAATATTCAATCTCATTAGACTGAACTTTGAAGATGTCACCAGTGCTCCTGAAAACTCTTAAAGCAGAGAAACTATGCCATCCAGCACTTGAAAATAGATAAATATACTCCTTTGAGGAATATCATGAACATTTTTTAGGAACTGTTTTGGCTAGATCTGCTACAAGCAATGGTACTGGCAAGAGACACATTTGTATTCATTTCTGTATTCACTGTAAAACCCTAGAATTTTGCCCAGTTGTTGTCTCTTGAAACAGTCTCAAGACTATAGACAATTTTCAACATGAAAGTACTAGCTGGGTGATAATATCATCAACTAAGCATAGATAGGTTTAAACAAACTTGATATAGCATTTACTTCTTTAAACAAGTTGTCTTCTTTTTTTTCATTATTTGCTTTCATCTACAGCAGCCTCCATTTTTTTCTATTCTGTATAAACCTCTACATTTTTAAGAATTTATCAGTGACAAGAATGTAATCATTTCTTAAAGTGCTTTGAACAGCACAGCCTAAAAGGAATTGTAACAATAAATTTAAGTAATTGAAATTTGTCTTATATCTCTTTTAAAAGTTATTTTATCTCACGAATACTAGTCATAATATGAAAACCTGTTCAACAAATAGTCATTTTTCAGTACGTTTTTTAATCTTACAGGTACACCCATTTAATATCTATAAGTTTGAGGGGAAAAAAAGCAAAGGAATAAAAATGGAACAAGAAAGAAAGTAAAGATTACAAGATTGGTTATTATGGCATTTTAATTCAGTTCTTCCTAACTGCAAACAAAACAGGGACAAAACTATTTAAATTCTGTGTTCTTTCCTACAAGGAGCTTTGGTTTGTTTTACTGTACATTTTGGTTGCAGTTTACTTTTTATAGCCTCCAACAGGCACCAGGTTTTTCTCCAGCAGTTCTGAGGGAGTTTTCTGTGTGTGGTATTTTATTACAATTTATAAATGTTTGTCCTATGTTAAGTCCCACTTTCTCTTAGAGGATTCTGGAATCAGAGGATGAGGAATATGCATGGCAGGAAGTCACATGGCAATCATCCAGGCCATTGTTGTGATTTGTTAGGGAGCTTGCTCACACAGGAAGTTGAAGAGCAGACCCTTCTCTAATGAAGAGGCAACCCCATTCCGTTAGAGATGGCCAGAGTTGTCCTCTCGTGAATTCAATTTCACAAACTACACAGACAAGTTTAACATGGTCTCCAAATGGAAGCAGTGTTGAAGCTCTAAAACTGTTGTTCACATGATACATATGAAAACCTAACTCTTAGATGCATTTCAGTCCTGTTCTCAGTTTCTGCAAACTATCTCTCCCTTGGAAATTCAGGATTCTTTCATGTGGTACCTCTGAAAATAATCGTAAGGTTTATTTTTTATGGTTCGCATATTTTGAGGAAAAAAAAAAAACGTTAAATAAATCATTCATACATTAAGAATGATTACCAGCGTGTAAAGTGGAATGCAGAATTACCTTAGGTAGATTACGCACAATGCTTTTTCAGGACGGCAGCTAATTTCCAGCAGAAAGGTCATGCAAAAAATAATGTGATTAGAAGAGGTGGAAGGAAAAAAATAGCCACATATTTGGACATAGACCAAATTCCCTTTTCGCCACTGTAACTGAAAACCATTGCTTCAATATTTAATGAAACGCTTATGCTGCAGCACCTGGTCACATTGTCAGCACTGCCTAACCACTGCCTCCCCCGTGGGTCATTACTGCAGCCATCTGAAAGGGGGCAAACTGTTCATCGACGACAATAATGCCAGTCTTTAAGAATCTACAGCTACAAAACAGCAGGAGACAGAGTTACTTTGGCTTTGATCTTGGGAAAAATGGCTGGGGGCAAAATGCTGTTTCCTACCATCAGAGGCTATACAGTTAGCAATAATTCTGTAAGTCAAAGCCATTCACAGGACTCAACTTGGCTGCCCTGCTTTGCTTTCTCTCTCCCCTTGCAGAAAGCTAGCAGCTCCTGGTGAGAGATCCTTGTCAACAGGAAAACACTAGTTCACGCTACCCTGCTAATGATCCAATGCATCAATACCTCAAACAATCACAACAAGCAGATGTCCTAAGTTAATATAGACTTCCCTGGGATTTTCCTGGTGAAACATGGCTTTAAAAGGCATTAGTCTTTTGTCCTCACTAGAGAACGGCTAAAGTCTGGCACCTATTCCTTGGGTATGTGAACCTCAGCCTAATGGAATTTAATTACTTTAGTGGTATTAATCATCTGTACAGTAGAGCAAAGAGTATTTTATTACCACTTTTAAGGGTTATCGGCACATTTATTTCAAATGAACTGTCAAACTGCGTTACGTGTAAGGCATGCCAGGTTTGAATTCTGCAGCTGAGGTGAAAATAAATTTACAGTTTAAAACTCTTCCCCTATCATCAGCATCCCACCCATTAACAGTGGTAGCACATATGTAAGACTCTCAAAATTAAAAGAAATTAAGTGTTGAATTAGCTATTCATTTTTTACTCTCTGGTTTTATTCCTTATTCCAACCATTTTGACTACTCATTTGCAAAGGCTGCTTTATACCAAGGACCTCAGGAACACCAATTGGCATCAAATAGGCTGTGACACCATTACAGGCTTAGTTACAGAAAAGTGACGCTAATCTTGTCCTTTATCAGGCAACAAGCACCAGCTCAATAGTATAACGTTCCTCCAATTCACACCATATAGCAAATGCTTTTGTTTTTGTTCATATTCAGGGAAAGTGAATGCGTACTTCTCTCTCCTCTTGGTTGTTTTTAGCCCTATTTGAATTGTTCTATAAAGAACTCTAAGAAACTCTTGCATCATTTATAAAGCTCTCCTCCTGTGCTAAATAGATCCAAGAATGGATTGCAAGATGCCAAACTCAGGTTAATTCTGTAGACTTCAGTAAACTTTGTCATGAAGCATTCTACAGAACACAGTGGTAGCAAACTAGAAGAGTGGGACCAGGAAAAATGCAGGACAAAGGTCCTGATACAATTGTGGCCAGAGCGCTCTCTAGGGCTCTGGAATCAGATTGCCTGGGCTTTAATCCCCAAGTATTAGTTATGCCACCGTGATATAAAAAGAAATATATTTGGTCTTTGTCCCCAGTTCCTGGCACTAAGCTCCTCAAACTCTTAGAAGTTCTAGAATGACAAGAGTACTTTTTGTCATTCACATGGAGCCCCTTTTCAGCTTATGTTAACGATGTGACTTAGGGTAGGGCCCCTCAATAACTTCAGGATAGGGCTGGTCAGCCGAAAGATCAAGTGCTCAGAGGGTTGGAACTTGCAGCCCCACTGATCGACCTGGGTAAAGGGAAGGGTGGAGGTGCTGCGGATTAAGCTCTATAAAAATCCTTGAACAACAAGATTTGATGAGCTTCCAGGTTGGTGAACATATGGAGGTGCTAGGAGAGTGGTACCCTTGGAAATGGCATGAAAGCTCCAAACCTGTTTCCCCATACCTTGCCCTATGTATCTCTCCCATCTGGCTGTTCCCGAGTTCAATTCGTTTATAACAAACTGGTAATCTAGTAAGTAAAATGTTCTCCTGAGTTCTGTCAACAGCTCTAGCAAATTAATCCACCCAAGGAGAGGGTTGTGGGACCTCTGATCTATAGCCAGCCGGTCAGAAGCACAGGGGTCTAGGTAGACTTGAGATGGGCATCTGAGGTTGGGGGAAGGCAGTCTTGGAGAACTGAGCTCTTAACCTGTCGGATCTGATGCTATTTCCAGGTAGATAGTGTCAGAATTGGGTTAATTGCTTGGTGTTTTGGGAAAAACACACATATTGGAGACACCTTAGGTAAATTCTTCAACCTCCTCAGTGACCTGATCTATAAAATGGGAATATAATCACAGGCTTATTTTAAGGTTCAAAGATTATGTACAAATAAAATAACCTTAGCACGATGCCTGGCTTATAGTGGGCTTTGTTATGTTGTTGTTACAATTGTAAGGAAGATACATAATATTTGAAAAGCTATATATTCCACCTTATCACATGGGTCAACATCATGTTGAATGAATTCCCTGTGAATTCCAGTGCCTTCTAAGACACCTTCATTTTTCTCCTTCCTCAACCCACCCCTCCTCCACCAAAGTCCTTATAGCCCCCGACCTGTTCCACATCCACCTGTTTAAGGCATTTTCCACTCATCTCATTTCAGAGACATTCTGCAAAGAGAAGCAAATGAGAGTAATTTGTGACATGAGATACTGCATGTGCAAAAGACACATAATTAGTGTCAAAATGGATGCATTTGCTTTTTAAAGTCTATTTGTCCTGTGATTTCAAATGAATCAAGCTGCTATATCTCTCTCAACAGCTTCATACTACTCCATAATGAATTAAATGGCTCCTTTGAAAAAAAGTGTAAGCTTTATGAATAAAATGCTTTTTCAAATGTTGGGATAAGAAGGACTTAAAAAGACTCTTATGTCTAGTACCCTTTCACTTAAAGATCATCTCCAAACTCAGGATCTTTGAAAGAAAAGCATTCTCCAAGAAAAAAAAAAAAACAACTTCCCCCCCCCATCTTTCCAATCATTATAATTACCAGTGGGGGGTAGAAAAAAGCTACAGTATTCAGCAAAGCAGAATAGGGCCCTGAATTTCCCTACCCCTTCTTAGTACTCTGACGTCCTAAGCATGCAATCAAGGCTCCAAATCCTTTTCAAAGACATTTCATAAGAGAAGAAAGAATGCCCCACTCAAAGCTCTAAAATGTTTAGATTCTGCTATTCAGTTCCTCTATTCCCACTCTATTTCTAGCCTCTGCTTTTCTTCTCTGAATATCTGTTTGGTACTGAAATGATATATGTACCTTGTGAGTTCATTCTCTTAACTCTACCTTTGAAACAAGCTTGTTCCTCCAAGTTTCCCAAACTTTAGTCTTTACTAATCTCCTTACAGATTTGAAAAAAAGGAACAAAAAATTTTTGAGCCTGACTAACAGTAGTCTATGGAAAAGTTATAAAATTTTTTTGAACTTTGGAATCATCCAGAGCTATGGATGACTAAAGGAGAGAGTGTTGATAAATAACTTAATCAAAAATAGTTAGAGAGTCAAGAAAGCAATCTGCACTGGTCCAGCTAGAAATATGCACATCCACGTTATAGATAAGCCCAATTTCTAGTAATAGTGCATGTTTCCTGTGTTGGGAGGGAGTTAAAATTAGCAATAGATTTATGGAAATAATCTTTTCCTATTTGAACAAGCAAAAAATAAATAAAGGAAAGGACTTCTCAGATTCCATCTAATAGTCCATGAGGGTTAAGTTTACCTCATCATTGTCACTTGCATTATAAAAACTAATGTCACTGCAAAGACTGTAAACTAGGCTCATAGTGAAGGGTTTAGGATTTAATCCTAGTTCCCTTTTATTCTTCCAACCATAAAGTCTGTTTCTTCATTGTGAAATAAGAGAATGTTAATCATCTTAAAAGCACATGAGGATAAATGAGATAAAATTTATATACCAAGTTAAACTAACTAAATCCAACATGTTATAAAATGACAATTATATTAATGAAAAAAATAAAGCAATTTCATTTCTTTTCTTAGAGGAAGCCCCAGGCTTCACAATAGTGAGCTCTAGCTATTTTTAGTTCTAAGTAATAGGCACAAAGTATCCTCTGTAGTGAAAAAGCTCTTTCATTGAGTCTACATTCTCCAAGCCTAGAATTCTTTTGGGATAATTTTCCTGTCCCTCAGGTATCTGTCTCTAGAGTTGGCCATGATCACTGTTTGAATGATTAACCCTGGTAGTTGCTTTCAGAAACTATCGACTAAGTTCCCAGTTGCACATAGAAATGGGCTAATGGAGATATACAAACCCAGTGGATGTTTATACTCTAGAGGGGAAATGCTAAAATAATGTGAATGCATGTAACTGAAAATAAACATAGGTGGGAAAAAAAAGCTAGTTATTGCCCTTCCATCTTACAACTTGTAAAATCATTAAATTTGTCATTTTATTAAAAATTTCTATTCGCTAATCACTTGGTAATTCTATCTCAAACAGAGTACAAAATTGCCACTATCAGGATCATCAGTATTATAGATATGATTGCATAAATTGTGGTACATCTATTGATGCAATATTATTGTATGAAAATTATCACGGAGAGCTTATAATAACACAGGAATATGTTTTTGCTAAAATGAAAAGAAACAGAAAACAACTGTTTCCATGGTATATATAAAATGAAGCAACCAAGCACCAAATATAGATAAAATGTTGGAAGAAAATACGTCAAAATGCTGTGATCAGTTTGGGTTGGTAACAGTAAGAATTTTTTCTCCTTTCTAGTTTTCCCAGATTTACTAATATTCTATAATAAGTATATTCTTTTATGCTGAGAAAACACATATGCAAGTTCTTTTGTTAATTAGTAAAAAAAGACAAGAGACCTTATTTTATACTTTTATATCACCATAGAAGGGTATAAACCTACAATTAATGTTATGTGCCAGTTGGGGACAGAGGTAGGTACACAGCTTGGTAAAGAATAAGGCCACTAGCGTGGAAGTTCTGTTTCCATCACTGATGCTCCTATTCAGTTCTTTTTAATCAGCAACCATTTTCTAATCCCAGAACACTGGTTTTAAGTATCATTCCACTTCTCAGATAATACAGTCTTTATTTATTATTTAGGTTTATCTAGCACTGCTACTTATTTTAGTATAAGCATCATTCACCCAATTACCAAAATGTCCTTTATTGTGCTATTTGGGAAAACAAGTGACTTCCCACTTAACAAAACTTATTTTTCAGAGATGCATTGTCTTTACATTAATTCATTCCCCATTTACTCATTTTTTTCCATTCCTCAGGATATTTTCGCTCTCTGCTTGACATGTCTTAAGGTGCATCGACTGAAATTAGACTCAGTATTCTAGATGAAAGTGTATCATTATTTGATATGACATCAACTTAATATTTCCATATTATTTTCTCCCTTTTTTAATGCACCCTGGAGTCCTATTTGCCTTCCTAACTGCCTCTGTGTGATGGGGAGACTTCTTCCTTGAGCTCTCCATGATGACTCCTAATTCATTTAAACAGCACACACTGTTTTAATCATATCTGTTTTCACAGATATCACATCTTTTTATAAGCTGAACTGTTCTTTTGCTAACTTAGCTTTTCTTTTATGTGAAATGTTCTAGGTCAGATAAATAATACAGTATTCAAAGATACAATGATAAAAATTAATGTTAGCTCAGTGGCAAAAAAAAAAATATTATGTTTCAAACATAATTTGTAGAAATGTTAATCATTTCTACAAATATATGAGAATTACCACTAAAAGATTTTCAAATGATTTGAAAATATTCAAAGGAGTGAATATTGAAATATTTAACACTTATGAAAGAGATTTACCTGCCTATCTTGTTTTTCATAAATGTCTCTGCCATTTTACTAATTAACCAAAGATATCTTTGTTTAGACAAATTTTGTCTCCATCACAGCCTATGCTTTTTCTACATTACTTTTTCCTGCAGTAAAATTAAAGCACTCAGTTTTACACACTAATCATCTTCTAGGTAACAGATTGCAATATTTTGAATACAAAAGTATGAGACAGGAAGATGGGACTTTTGGGCTCTCATCCCGGATCTTCCGCCCAATGTGTGCTGTGCTCCTGGAAAAAGACTGCTTTCTCCTTTGCCTCAGTGAACGTGTTCAAAGAATGGATGTAGCAATTTTAACTACCTTACAAGATGTTGCAAGTTGTGTGGTTTTTAAAAAATATGATTCCCGATTCAATGATTTTTCCTCAGATTACATTTGAGTGTTCCGGATCACATCTTTATATACCGTCCTAAAAAGATGACTGGTGAGCACAGGCCTGCATGCATAGTCCCCAACTTCAGTTTAGTGGCTGAACTTCATTGTTAAAGCATTTCAGGTTCTTTCCAAGCAGCCTCAGCTTTTAAAGCATATTCTTACTGCAAAACTGAAAGAAGGCATTCCCCCTACTGGCAATACTCATACTTTTCATGATCCCAAAGCCTTTCCTTTCAAATTTAGTCAATATTTAGTTGGAGAGAAATATCACTTTGTCAATTTGAAGCAATAGCTTAGTCCCATCCTAATTCTGCCCTGCTAGCCTGCCTCTCATCTACTGAGATGAAATGTGCTCAGGACATAAATATCAGAATTTACAGTAGGGGGTCTTAGTAAAAATACAGCATAATTAGTGAAATAAACATTATATAAATATATATACATATATTAGATTTGAATTTATATTGCATACTTCTTTCAAATAGTTACTCTGTTCCCCTTGAATCATCCCAACTGCATACTAGCTCCTGGTTGAAAAAGATGGTGACTCATTTTTATATAAAGATATAAAACAAAAAAGAGATTGATACATGGATAGAAACATGAATAGCACACTGTAGGTACCTTAGAAGTATTGCCAACTCATTCATTCATTTTATTCTATAGATTTCTATTGAGTATTAATTATGTACCAAGCACTATTCTATGAGCTGGGGCTACAAGAGTGAACAAAACAGAAAAAGCCTCTTCTATCACAGAGCTTACTCAAAAACAGGAAATATGAATTAGCCTGAACTCCATGCACTGACAGTTTTTGGAGGACCAAAATGAACATTATCTACAATTTCATGTGGTTCAACCCAAATAATATGTCAAATGGTGATAAGTGACGTGGAGCACAGTAGAGCTGGGGTACAAGAGAAAGTGAGTCTATGCAGGCTATTACTCTTCTAAATAGGGTAGTTGGGAAGGAAGGGACCTTAAATAAGTGAGAGAGCAGGATGATGTGGATCTTGCTCTGGAAATCTCTGGAAAGAGCAGGCAAAGCACGGGAAACAAGAGGAAACAAAATCCTGAAGCAGGATTGGATCTGGTTACTGAGAACTAGTGTAACTGCCAGTGTGGCTGGAGCAGGGTGGACACGGGGAAGAGGGCAGACAGTGAGATCATCGAAGTAGAGCAGGGGCTTGGAGGCAGCAAGGTCACATAGGACCACATGGCCACGGTAAGGAATTTGATTTTACTCTGATACGATTGGAAGTTTTTGAAAGGCTCTGAGCAGAGAAGTAACATGATGCAATTTGCTTTTTTTTTTAATAAATTTATTTTATTTATTTATTCATTTTTGGCTGTGTTGGGTCTTCGTTTCTGTGCGAGGGCTTTCTCTAGTTGCGGCGAGCGGGGGCCACTCTTCATCGCGGTGCGCGGGCCTCTCACTGTCGCAGCCTCTCTTGTTGTGGAGCACAGGCTCCAGACGCGCAGGCTCAGTAATCGTGGCTCACGGGCCCAGCTGCTCCGCGGCATGTAGGATCTTCCCAGACCAGGGCTCGAACCCGTGTCCCCTGCATTGGCAGGCAAATTCTCAACCACTGCGCCACCAGGGAAGCCCCAATTTGCTTTTTTAAATAAATTTATTTATTTATTTGTTTTTATTTTTGGATGTGTTGGGTCTTCGTTGCTGCGCGTGGGCTTTCTCTAGCTGAGGCAAGCGGGGGCTACTCTTTGTTGGGGAGCACCGGCTCTAGATGCACGGGCTTCAGTAGTTGTGGCATGCGGGCTCAGTAGTTGTGGCTCGCGGGCTCTAGAGCGCAGGCTCAGTAGTTGTGGCACACGGGCTTAGTTGCTCCGTGGCATGTGGGATCTTCCCGGGGCAAGGATCGAACCCGTGTCCCCTGCATTGGCAGGGGATTCTTAACCACTGCACCACCAGGGAAGTCCGCAATTTGCTTTTGGATAGGACTACCCTAGTTGTGGGGTGGAGAACAGCATCTAATGGACAGAGAGAAGGGCAGAAATGAGGCATTTTAGGAGGTTGTAACATGGAGCTCGTTGGTGACTTTAACAAGAATTGTTTCGGTGGAACAGTAGAAACAAAAGCCTGACTGGAATAGTTTCAAGAGAGAATAGTGGGAGAAATTGACTAGATACAGCATTTTAAAAGGAGTATTTCTATTAGAAATGGGTAATAGGTAGCAGGGCATTTGCAGGTAAAAGAATTTTTTTTAATGATATATGATAAGACGACATATTTATTTTGCTGATGGCAGTGATCCACTAGAGAAGGAACAAATGGTGGTGCAGGAAAAAGAAAGGAGAATTGCTGGAATAATCTCCTGTAATAGGGAAGAGGAGGTGAAAGCCAGTGCAGGAGCTTGGGGATGGCCGTTGGAAGGGCACGGGTAGTTTATCCACAGTAACATCCATGTGAAAATACTTAAAAGAATATGAAAGTGACTAGACTGGGAAATGTACTATGATTTCCAGGTAGCACCAAGGGCCCAGCTGGGTTAGTGGTAAAGTGAGATTTCTGGCATGGTTGTGAGTTTTCCTCCAGATACTCAGCTGTGAGGGTGCAGGAGTGGAGGGTTGACCTAACCAGGGTGGGAATTTGTCCAGGTAAGATGAAGACAGAGGGAGCATGAGACTTAATGATTGTAATCAACACCACCGAATCTCATTAGAACAGGAGCTATGAAGGTGACGATGAGAAAAAAGGAAAAATGATGGATGGATCTTAGGGAAAGTTGAGATACTAGAAGGGGAGAGCCAGAAAGATAAAAATGGTGATTGAAGAGTGGGAAGCTTGAAATTGAGATGAGGAAACAGGTAAAGTTATTGGTATCAGCAAGGTCTAGGGAAGCAGCTCTCAGAATCACCTGGAAGGCTTGGTAAAGGAATCACTGGACTTCACACTCAGAGTTTCCAATTCAATAGGTTTGGGGCTGAGTCCCGAAATTTGCATTTCTAATAAGTCCCAGGTAATGCTGAGTCTGCTAGTCTGGAGACCACACTTTGAGAATCACTGGTCCAGGGTTTGATCTTGGGTTAGGTATGATGGAAAACAAGATCACTGTGGGAGAGGAGGTCAAGGAACTTGGAGGCTGGGGTTTTGGAAGAATCACCCATGTTACTAATACATGAACAGAGTCATTTAATCCACATATAGGTTTTATTCATCTACCAACTGTGAGTCCAGTGCTGTGTCCAATGTGAGGGCTCATATAGAATTAAAAAAACAGAAACAAACAAATCAAAAAACAGCTTCACATCTGTAAGACTCACACTTTAAAATCATGGTTACCCCACAGAAAGATGCAATACATTTATGGGCTTGCTTATTCCATTGCAAAGTATAGAATTCCTGGTATACTTTGTCCAGAGCAAAGAACATTTGTTTCTGAAATGTGACACATAAATGAAGTAATTTAAATGTCTGGGAAAGCTCATTAAACAAAATTTTACCTAATCATTTCATGAAGTGAACATTACCCTATTTATAAATTTGGATTTTTATGTATTGAGTATTTTTATAAATGCATTAACATGGTATGGTAAAGTAAGGTAAGAGTGAAAAGTAACACACGGAACAACCGTCTTTGGTAGTACTATCAACAGCTAGACAAAAAAGCCTTTGTTACTGAGTATTTTAGTCTACACATCTGTAGTCCTAAACTCAGCTATGCTAGTACCCTCTAATCCAATGACCCTCAACTATCTTTGAGTCACTTTGAGAATCTGATAAAAATTTTGGACTCTTTCCCCACAAAGGGAAAAACAGTCCCCAAACACACAACATTACTCATATAATTTCAGGAAGCTTAAGGACCCTATGAAGGCCATCCACATGAAGTATCCTCCTCAATCTAACTGGCATTGACCACAGAGAGAACTGCAAAAAAATACTTTTGTATCTTTCCTTTATCCAAACCACACACAACCCTTTTTACAAAAAATAAACCTCTTTGTGAGAAAGTAAATAAAAGAATCAAATATATGTTCCAAGCACAGGAAGTTTTATGACTATCTCTTTGGTGATCAAAATCAAATCAACAGAAACTGAAATGATCATATATTTTCATGGATCCTGAGCTCTGTGAAGCATCCAAAGGAATAAAAGGTATGGTTTTGGACCTGAAAATTGAAATTTACACACATAAAATTTACCTGAAAATGTATGGATCCAAGTAAAGATTCCAGAAGGCAAAAGGAGAGATACCTCAACATTGACTACTAATTTGATGTCAAAATAAGAGCTCAAATATTAAGAGCCACTGAGGCAATGCCCTTTGACATCAGAATAGTGAAGAACAGGCTTTCTGAAAGAAATCTGCCTGGAGTTGGACCTTGTAGAAGGAGGTGAAACAAATGAAATCAAAATGTAGAAAGGATGTCTCAGAGACAGAGATGGCTGGCTACCTGTTGTTCTGAAATTTGACATGTTTGGCAAGCTCTCCATCAAAATGCACCAGGCCTGTCATTAAAGAGTGAAATGGGCCAATGTGCAAGATCTCAGCAGAGCAGACGAGCAGATTCAAATTAATGCAGAAGCTTAAGTACTACAAAGTCTCCTCCAAGAAAGTTGCTCCCTGGTTCCCAGTTAATACTCAGGGAATATTCAACTGTCAGCCTTGTGAAAACACCCACTGTTATCATGTTCTCATTATCATATATCTGTGAGCACTTTACGGTTTGCAAAGGTGTTTCACATACATGGCTTCTTTCTTGTGGTTAATAGCATTTGTATTGAACGTTTATTAAGCAACTTCTGGGAGATAAACAACGAAGAAAATGGATGCAATTATTTGATATATGTAAAATCTCATCCGATTAAAAAAAAAAGTCATTAAAAAGTCCCACAAATTGTCACAATTTGCACCAAAAGAGTAACGCAGCAAGTACCTTTGCTACTGTCCCTTGTGATACCCATGTTAGCTCGAGTTTCATGAGTCAAAGAGAAGAGGAACATACTTTGCCTCTGGGTAATTAAAAATGAAAAAAGTATCATATTCTTTTGAATTTCATAAGTTGTTGAAACAAATGTGTTTTGCTCTTGTGTTTGTTTCTTTTACCAAATTCTCTAAATTAAATAAAGCTGTCAAAATTGGAAATATTCAAGGTATTTGATTAATAAGTTTTCTGGCTAACTTGGGTAGTGTAAATTGAACATAATTTAACACTTTTTCATAATTTGCAACCTTGAAAGGTGTTCTGATCGTTGGTGACCTGAGGTGGCAGGAAGACAACAGGGCTGATTTGAACTTGAACAACCTCAGCACTAAAGTGGGAAAGGCCAGTGCTGAAAAGAAAATCCACTTAATTAATGGTTCTGGTGAGTTAGGATCCAGATTATTAGCTTTTAAATAAAATAAAAAATTAAAACCTCACATTTTAATTATTTTAACTATCCCTTTCACTTCCTAGATGTGGCCTCGCTAGCTTTCACACTTTGTAGAATATGCATTTATTTAAAAAGTTGAGAATTTACTATATCTTAGAAATAGATAATGAAGATCTGACATATTGAGCAAAGCTATCTTTTCTGAATACTTAAAATGTTCTATTACAGAGAACTTTTGCAACTTTAGAGAGTAAGCATAATGGAACCTGAAATGATGGGAAGTTCCCATTTAGGCCCCCTCAGACACTGGAAAATCCCGTTACATCTTCTGACTCCTCAAAGGCCAACGTGCAATTAAATTTTGTTTTATTTTTAGGGGAAGTTAATTTAGCTCTGATTATTAGAAAATTAGCCATCTATAAATTATATATGGAATATATGTGTATATGAATATTTGGCTAAACAAAGCATTTTATTTTATAATTATTCCAGATGACAGAGTTCACTGTAATTTTTGTTCAGTATTTTAATCATTAACACTAAACTCTCCTTTCTCCAACTATCTACCACAGTGTAGTTGAAAAAAGAAAAAAAAAAGACTAAATTTCCCTTTTGCCGTGCAAGAAAACCTGCAAGCACTAGCCTGGAAGTAAAAGATTTAGGAAGAAAACCTAAATAAATCTAGAACCAAAAAAAAAAAAAAATGCACACAGTATCCAATTTCATCCAATACATAGTGATTAAAATCTCCAAACTACACATAAAGTTTTGCTGACTGAATTAAGCCAGAAGTGAAATAAAGCAAGCAAAAGTTTTTTTAAACATAGTTTAAAAAAAAAATCATGGATAATCATAAGCTCCACTCCACCAGGAAAAAATAACAAGATTTAAAATTGTTGTAATAAGGCTGTGGTTAAGAATACAACTATATTATGCTAATTATCATAGTTATACCAATGTAAATTACTACACTTATTAAAGGGACAAAAATGATTCTGTGCTTAGAAGATACAGATAAGTTATAGTAAGGCTTATAGGCTGAGAGTAAAATTATGCCCCTTTTGCAATAAAAATAATGGTTTTACATAGAAAATAATAAATAACATGAGTGAACATGCAAGAGTATAATAAGTAGGTTAACTTTTATGGAGGGCAGGACCTCAGTTTTATTATCAATAATGTATCATATTCACTTCAGCTCTGTACAACTGTAGCCTTCTTTAGTTATAGCAAATGTTTGGTGTGTCGTTATCGCTTTAATTCCTACGAGGGCACATTCTTTTATTTTTTTCCCCCTTTTGCACCAAGGTAGAAAGAACCAAAATAATTTTCAAGACCCTTTGATCCAACTGTTATTTTAAATTCATATAATCTTCCCCCAAAGCCCACCAACATTTGGAAGATATTCCTGACATCTCCACACCATGAATCAATTATCAAGACCTGTGAATTCTATTTCCTAAATGCTTCTTAAATCCATCCCCTTCTGTCTCTCTCTACTACCAATATCCCAGTCCTAGTGACCCTTATTTCTTACCTCAACTCTCTCAGGAGGCTGTTAACTGGTCTCTCTTCTTATGCCTTACTCTGAACCAGTCAGAGCCCTCTCCTAAGCTTCTTGATGCTCCAGGGATAACTTCCAAAATCTTCACTTCGACCTACAAGCCCTGCAGAATCTTACCCCAACTCACTGCCTGACTTTATTACAGTCGGACTTTACTATTCACATTTCAGACTTTCCCACTCTTTTTCAGATCCTTCAATGTTCTGTATTCCTTCCTGTCTTAAGGCTTTCCCTCTTCTTCAGTGCTTTCCCCCAAGCTGTGGCATACTCAGCTTAACAATCACTTCCTTAGAAAAGTTCACTTTGCTATCCACCTAGGCCAGGTCAAATACTATGTGTTCCCTATACCAATGTGCTGTATAATGGTCACAATTCTAGTTATTTGTTTATATGTCTATTATTCCTGCCTTCCCTGCCCTATATGTCCCTCCCCTCAAAAACACAGTCTTTATAAGGGTAGGGACCATGGAGGTCTTGTCTTCTACTGGATCTCTAGCCCCCCAGACAAGCCATATTACATAATATAAATGCCCACCAAACAGGTGAACAGCCCCACTTCTAGAGGAAAACGATGTCCTATACCTTTGGTGCTTGGAAGCAAGGATGGCTCCATTAAAGAATAAACCAGAGAAAAAGCATCAGGAATTAAACCATCTTCTCTGAAAGGACCTTGACCTTGTCTACCCAAAACATCTTATTTTGAACATCAGTAAACTGGGGGTACAAATAACTGCTGGACATTGTTCACAATGTTGTAGGGACATTCTCATACGACAATTTTGATGAAAACACTTTCTAAACTATAAAGAGCTGTGCTATACAAATGCAAGTTATTACTGGGAGATATGTGTATATGTGTGTATAAATGTTGATTTGAGGATGTATTTGGATATAATTATAAATATTTATATTTCCCCAACTGTGCTGTGATTTTCCCAAGGGTAGAGATTGTGTCTTCTTTTAGTGAAGTAAAAATTATCTTTGTTTTTCAAAACTGGAACGAGTAATGTCTTCTTTTCTAGATCTTACCCAGTAATGGGTACATAATGGTTGCCTACAAATGCTTCACGAATGAAGAGTTCAAGGGTCTTTAATAATCAAGGAACAAAAGTCATGCATAGTGACAAGTTCTGCAAATCCTAAGAAGCAAATTACACATAACTTCTCCTGGGAAAGCTGGTGCATCACTCTGCACTTGCCTTCAAACACAGTCACAGATTAATGCAGTGGGGATGGATCTGAGTATGAAACACTCGTGATTTATATAAGACTTCATGGGAAGGGGCTTAATCTCTGTGTTTTCCCTAAGAAGGAACCAGTCAAGAAGCAATCTTTTCTTGCTAATCAGGATTGCAATTTACAGATTTAGCAACAGAAATATCAGGAAATTATCTAGTCAGCTTAGTTCAGAAGGAAACTTTTAAATTTACTGCTTTTAAGATCCAAATTGAGAAAAAAAAAAAAAACTAAAGTAATTTTTCTTGCATACAATCAAAAAATTTTAGGTATGTTAATATAAACTCACAAAAAAAATATAACAGGGAAAGAAAATTAAGAGCAATACAAAGCACTGTAATCAAAATAGTATGGCACTGGCATAGGAATAGTCAGAAACATCAGTGAAACACACTTGAGAAAACAGAAAAAGTCAATAGCAGGAATTTAATATACAGAAAGATGCAATTTCAATCAAGCAAAGAAAGGAAATTTATTAAAAAATAATAATGATACCAACAGCCATCCCTCTGAGAGGAAGAAAAATCATACACTAAAATTCCAGTTTGCTTAAAAATTTAAATGTAAACCTAAACCAATACAAATATTAGACTGAATTTCCAACCCAGAAATTAAAGAAAAATAGACATATCTGAATATGTAAAAATTACAATCTTTTATATGACAAATAATTCAATAAACAAAATCCATTGGCAGGTATTATCTTAAGGAAGATTTGCAATCCAGATGACATAAAAGTTTTAAAATCTAGGATCCACAAAAAGCTTTTCAGATTGATAACAAAAAGATGTACCACCCAGGCTGACACACCTTGAAAACATTATGCTACGTGAAAGAAGCCAGACACAAAAGGTCACCTATTGTATGACTCCATTTATATGAAATATCCAGAATAGGTAACTCCACAGAGACAGAAAGCAGATGGGTGGCTGCCAGAGCCTGGGAGTGGGGGGAGGAAATAGGGAGTAATTGCTTAATAGGTATGCGGTTTACTTTTGGGGCAATGAAAATGTTTTAGAACTTATATAGAGATGTGGTCACAGAACATTGTGAATGTACTAAATGCCATTGAATTATTCACTTTAAAATGTTTAGTTTTATGTTATGTGAATTTCACCTCAATGAAAAAAAATACCATCCAATAGATGTACAAAGCAATTGAATAGACATTTCACAAAAGAGTAAATTCTAATGCCCAATAAACTTATGAAAAGGAAAAGATGTTCAACCTCCCTACCAGACAGGAGAACATAAATTCCATGATTTTATGTCCATCAGACTAGAAAAGATTAAACAGAGAAGTAGCACCTACTTCTCGTGAGGATTCAGGAAAATGGTTATATCTCATAACCAGCTGCTGGCAATGTGAGTTGTTATGGAACTTTTTGAAAGTATTCCAGACAGATCTATAGAAATTAAAATTGTATATACCCTAGTCCCAGTAATCCTATACCTGGGAATAAAATCAATCTCAAAAATAAAAGCATCAGGGCTTCCCCGGTGGCGCAGTGGTTGAGAATCTGCCTGCCAATGCAGGGGACACGGGTTCGAGCCCTGGTCTGGGAGGATCCCACATGCCGCAGAGCAACTAGGCCCGTGAGCCACAATTACTGAGCCTGCGCGTCTGGAGCCTGTGCTCCGCAACAAGAGAGGCCGCGATAATGAAAGGCCCGTGCACCGCGATGAAGAGTGGCCCCTGCTTGCCACAACTAGAGAAAGCCCTCGCACAGAAACGAAGACCCAATACAGCCATAAAAAAAAAAAAAAAAAAGACAAAAAAATGTAGTTCCCAGAGGCTCTCATTAAAATAAAATAAAATAAAATAAAAGCATCAGTGTAATGGTAATACATTTCTGGTTTAATATAAATTGAGGATGTTTTCTAGTTGTGCATGAATGCTGGCAACTTAGTAAGTTTTGACAATTGTTTAAATATGTAATGTGTTAAGCTTAGGTTTAAAAAGTTAAGCTGGTAAACTGGATCTTTGTCATTTGCTTAAAAAAAAAAAAAGAAAATAAAAAAAATAAAAAAATAAAAAAATAAAAGCATCAGTGGGTAACAGGTATGTTTACAGAAACACAAAGAATTGGAAACAAAGAAAATGCCTTTAATACGGAAATGGTTGAAGATCCACTGAATTTTTTCCAGGGATTTTTTTTTGCCAATGTCAAGTGACAACATGCAGAGAAGTTTATACAGAGCGATCCCTTTTTTGTAAAGCAAAGGAAATATCTATGTTTACATACGATTATACGAACTTGGAGAGTCACAGATCATATACACAGTTTATTACCATCAGTGACAGAGGAGGGAAGGGGGGTGCAGATGGTCTGAGGAGGAGAAAGGGGAGAGGGAAACAGAGAAAGAGGGAAAAAAACTTGCCTTATTATTTAGAGTCTCATTTTAAGCAAGTACAAAATAAAAACCTAAGCTTTCAACAATAGTGGCCCTAAAACAAGCAGAACCCCAGCTCCATTTCAGTGGAACAAGTTCAGTCTGGGATACCTGGAAAGGTTCCCAAAGTCTATCAAAACTCCCCCTTCGGCCACAGTGATAAAGGATGTAAGGGTTACAACCTGTCTCAGGTATCAGAAGTCACCGCACATTATACTTAAATGAGGGCTCCTTCCATCATTAGTAATAGGACGTTGGGCAAGTTATTTAAATTATTTAACCCAAAGTTTCTTCTTTTTTTTTTTTTAACCCGAAGTTTCTTCATCTAAACATCTGTATAATTGGAATAATACCTATTTGATAGGGCTGTTGTGAGAATTAAGTGAGACAGTGAATGTAAAAGTCTTATCACAATGCCTGCCCTTAGTGAGCTTTCGGTAAATGGGAGCCAGTAGAAGTAAAGCAAGATCCGAAAACTATAGAAAACTCGAAATCCAATACCTTTCCCATTACCTGGGCTGGCCTTTCACTACTGGAATTTGAAGAGACTTTTCTAATTAAAAGTCTGCCAAATAGAAGTGGTCACTCTTTCTGCTATGCATGAACAAGTGTTAAAACATTTCTCCTTAAAAAGATACAATAGGATTATAATATAAATGATTCCAGAATGAGAGTGTTTTTCAAATTTTTTTTCAAATAAGAGCTCCATACAGTCTCCCCTTCTGTAAAATGGGTGTAATAATAGTAACTGGTAATGCTGCTCTAAACCTGTGGTGGTTTATATCTCACTAAGAGTAAGAGTCCTGATGACAGCTTCCAAGACTAGATTCCTACAGGATTGGGCTCCTCATTACCTTTCTAACCTCATCTATGACTAGTCCCTCCCAATGAATCTTTCTGCTTCAGCCACACTCCCCTCCTTGCTTTTCTGAAAACATATCTGGCCCTCTGCCCCAGGGCCTTTGCACTTGCCTCTACCTCTGCCTGGAATGCTCTTCCCCCAAAACATCCAGGGGTTTCTTTTTTTTTTAACATCTTTATTGGAGTATAATTGCTTTACAATGGTGTGTTAGTTTCTGCTGTGTAACAAAGTGAATCAGCTCTATGTATACATATATCCCCATATCCCCTCCCTCTTGCGTCTCCCTCCCACCCTCCCACCCCTCTAGGTGGTCACAAAGCACGAGCTGATCTCCCTGTGCTATGTAGCTGCTTCCCACTAGTTATCTATTTTACATTTGGTACTTCTTCCTCCACTTCTTTCAGGCATTTTTTAAAAGCCCTCCTCTTATTCCTTGACCTTCCTATGTATCTAACAATTCAACAAAACTGCAGTTAAAAAAAAAAAAAAAAAATCCCCCTTTTCTGCTTTATTTTACTTATTTATCTAATTTATTGTCTGCCTTCCCTTCTTGAATGTAAGTTATTGTCTGTACTCCCCACTACACTAATGTAAGTCATGGCTTTTTGTTTATTCTCTTCTAGTACCTAGATAAGTGGCACATCCTAGGCACTTCATAAATATTTGTTTAATGAGAAGCATTGTTTTAAAATGTTATTGTGATAATAGATAACACATGTACACACATAACATTTACATATATATAGAAATATACATATAACAATCATTATGAACTAATATAAATATAAAGAATAACATGACAACCTTAAAAGAAGATATTTTTAAACACATTTATTGAATTTAAAACAAGACCTTCTTTTCAGACTTGAATAAATACATCAAGGATTTCAAATTGCTGGTTTACGTAAGATTAATTAGTCAACCAGTGTGTTGAAAATAATCTTTGTATTGTTGAGGTCTCACAAAATGGAGTTGATATTTGTAGAATACGTGTTTACGGGATTCAGCTTTAGGAAGAGAAACACCATCTGATTCAAGAGAAAAGAGTCCTTAATAATACAAGACTATCTCTAATTAAATAACACAGATGAAACAAAATGTCATGAGCAAAAGATGTCCTCTTAATTCTGAACTTCAGATTCTACCATAGAAATACATTCCCGAGAATAATTAATGTTGCCCCATAGCTATCACTTAGTACCCTTTGGGTCACAACTATAGAAGAGATGGCAGGGCAGGCGTCTCTCAGAGAGATTCATAGATGGCACTGCCAACATTGGAATAAGACAAAAGTTAATTCCCAGTGAGACCTAAAATCTTGACTGCCGTGAAAACATATTCATTAAAAGAGGAAGGAGATTATACTGAAGGAATTCATATTTTCGTATGTTTGAGGTGAGATATTTTCATCACCATCAGATGTAAGAAAACATGAGATCTTACGAGGAGATTTTTAAAAGCAAAACCATGTCATTAATTCAAGAAATGTGAATTGGAATATGCTTTCTCCGGCCAAGTCAATAGATGAATTTCTCACTGTTTACCCAGCAGCCACTTGGTGCCCAGTGCTTTGGTGAGCACTGGGAAGGATACCAAAGAAACTTCTGACATGATCCTTTCCTTTAAGAGGAGTGCAGTCTGTTTATCTGGGAAGGTAAAAGTAGTATCCAGGAGATAAGTCAAGAACAGTTAAATATTTAAGTTTTGCCAGTACAATTACAGGAGAACAGATGCTGCATGGAGCAGATCTCCATGGAGAAGGTGTGATCGGAAGTGATTCTTAAAAAGAAGGATGGGATAGGAGAGGCAAAGAGCTGGGGGAGCCGCCAACAGGAGGGCACTGGAAGAGGCCGTGAGCACGCCACATGGGAGAGGTCAGGGAGTAAGGCAGGACAAGTGGGTGAAAGGAAACTGTGCCGGACCGAAAAATCCAGACAGAGGAACTCGACTGTATGCCAATCAAAAGGGGAAACACTAAGGTTAACATCTGATCCTCTACCGTCCTGTTCCACAGTCACGTCTCTCTATGAGACACAGATCTCAGACTTCTTTAGTTTGAGATGACAGCTACTGGACTTCTCCGAATCCTCTGAAAACAGCCCAGACAGGCCATTTTGCTAAGCCTGTCACTACAACCAAAACATGTTTCCTCAAAGCACAGTGAATTCCATTCCACTGTTCAGATTTATGTCCGTTATAATGAGTTTCTCTTTTCTGTTAGTTGCTGCCCATTTCACCTCATACAGTCAACAGTAATAAAAATCTTCAATGATGTCCAGCCTGCAACCTTTGAGCCAATCCCGACTCAGACATAAGGTATCACAGCCTAAATCTGTCCCTGAGGTCAGGGCCCCTAGGGTGTTCCCTCTGATGTGCAGCCTATTTCCCCAAACCTATGATCTTTGTCCAGACCATACAACTACCCTTCTGCCTCAGCTTCCAGAAGGTATTCTAGCTCCTTGGTCTCTCTTTTGTCTACTGGGGCTTGGAGTCCTGCCCTGAACTTCAGCTTCTCTGTTTGGGGCCTGGACCTGGTTCTCTGACCAATATTCTGCTCCTGGGGCCTGGACTCTTCCGTACTCACAGTCCTTCTTTCAGTACCGCCAGATCTTTCTGGAATAATGATAACTGCGCGTATTGCCATTCATAAGATGTATGCCAGAGGTTCTTGCTGCCTCAGCCTCTCAGCCAAGAGATTGGATTCCATGGGTATCCTTGACAGGTGGGCTGTTTAAATTCCAGTTGGGCAGATGGCCTGACCTATGCGGTGAATACTGTGAGGTGCCATCCACAACCCCCTTTAATAAAGGACAAGTTGTCCTAACTGCAGGGCGTGCTGTCAGCAGACAGTCTTCAGTTGTTAGCCCTTCCAGGGTTCACCCCACTTGCAAAGAGTGGCCTTACTCAAGTTCACTCCCCTTCTTGGAGCCGTCCACATAAAATGGATGGTCACTGTGAGACCAAAATATCTGGCCATCCTGGTCCAACTCTGAGACGCCATCCTACCTCGATTAGTCTCTCTCTCTATTAAGTCATCTTAAGTAGGTATTAAGTCTGGATACAGCTTGACCTTTCTCTCTGCTCTGTCCGGATTGCACAGGTGCTGATTCCCGAGTCATTCTCTGATAAGCACCCCATACACTAAACACTGTCTCAGAGTCTACATCCTTGGGAACCCAATTTATACCATGCTGTGATTGGGTTCTCCCCTCAGCACAAGCCCTGTTCGGTTTCTTCTTACTGCCCTTTTCACTTCAATTCCTAGGTAAGGCATGCCTTTTGGTGGAGGTTATGGCCGTTTCTTAGCTAAATTCGGGGGGACTTTTTTGAAGTACAATTCCCAATAAAAATAATTTTTCTCCTGAAAACTGCAAATCTCGAAATGGTCACAAGCTCACCATTAGAAGATCATTATAATCTCAAGGACCTTAAAGTTCCCAAATAAAGCTTTTGATAATGATCGTATTTTATAGCTACATGATTTCAGCCTATTTGCACACTGTGATTGAACCCAAATATGAAAGACTCAATGATACTTAGCTTGGAGTAGGCGGTATTTATCTCTCTCCTTTATATAGGCTACAGCAGTGCTCACTAGCAATCATATGGTTCTCAGTGGAAAGCCCTCGAAGCTGTTTGGGAAAAGTGGGGATATTTTTGGTAGTCATAATGATGGAGAGGGTTCTTTTGGCATTTAATAGGTGGGGGCCAGGGATGCTAAGTATCTTGCAATAAGTGAATCAATCCAATAAGTAACAAAAAACTAACCTACATCCTGAATAATTTTCTGTTGTCTTGCACAACATTCTTGTTGAAAACCCACTGTAATTCTTTGAGCCTAAGGTAGCCTTTTACACATAAACACAAAGCTTTTCTCCCACAAATTTAACAGAAACTGAATTTTCTGGGAATGCAACTACCACATAATCAAGGGAAGATTATGCACTGTTTTGTTCTTTAACTTTACCAAGTGTTATTCATTGTTTGGTAACTCATTTCACAGATGGAAAGCCACTCCTGCGTCTGAGTAGCCAACACACCAAAGCTCTCCCAGCCATGGTCAGTCATGGTGACATACATACAGGCAAGCTTCAGTCAACTTTGTTCCATCTTCTGGTGTAATCCTGCCAAGCATTCACATTCTGAGATACATATTACTTTATTATCGATCATGCTCCTTTTTCTTCTTTTTAAAATTATAATTAGGAAATTGTGTTGCTTTTTGAAAAAATTTTATGTGTGTAATAAGTTATATTAACTATGCATTTCATCTCAGGATAATAAGGAGAGTTATAAAATGTTTATAATAAAGAGATTATTGGCTGAGATAAGGTTGAGAAAATCCATGCAGAATATTTTCCCAGTTGTTTTATTTATTTATTATTATGTTTTTCTTTTGGCTGCGCCGCACGTCTTGTGGGATCTTAGTTCCCCGACCAGAGAACCCAGGCCCCAGCAGTGAAAACACCGAGTCCTAACCACTGGACCACCAGGGAATTCCCAACTTTGTCATTATTTTTTTTTTCTGTTCACATATTCTCAGGGAGAAGGCAAAGGTATCTCTCTATAGAGTCAATGGTTTATTTCTTGAGTCTTTCTAATTAGAAACTTACACTCTATAAAATGGTTTTAAAAAGATATTAGTAACATAAACCTTATCCTGCGCCATCAGATTAATGACTTTTATCTCAAAAGTTATTTGATAAGACAATGTTCCAAAATAAACACAAACACTACCTGTGGTTACCAAGTCACTGAGAAGGTGAAAAGAGTTGCATCCCAAAGATTTCCCTATCAGGGACTTCCCTGGTGGCACAGTGGTTAAGAATCCATCTGCCAATGCAGGGGACACGGGTTCGAGCCCTGGTCCGGGAAGATTCCACATGCCACGGAGCAACTAAGCCCCTTCGCCACAACTGCTGAGCCTGCGCTCTAGTGCCTGTGAGCCACAACTACTGAGCCTGCATGTCACAATTACTGAAGCCTGCGTGCCTAGAGCCTGTGCTCCACAACGAGAAGCCACTGCGATGAGAAGCCCGTGCACCCCATCGAAGAGTAGCCTCCACTCGCTGCAACTAGAGAAAGCTCACGTGCAGCAACAAAGACCCAACGCAGCCAAAAATAAATGAGTAAAATAAGTTTAAAAAAAAAACAACCTCAATAAATTGAAAGGTTGGGATTGACGTATACACACTACTCTATATAAAATAGATAACTAATAAGGACTTACTGTATAGCACAGGGAACTCTACTCAATACTCTGTAATGGCCTATATGCGGAAAGAATCTAAAAAAGAGGGCCTATATGTATACGTATAACAGATTCACTTTGCTGTACACCTGAAACTAACACAACATTGTAAAGCAACTATACTCCAAAAAACTTTACAAAATCAACCTCAAAAAAAAAAACCTTAAAAAAAAGAAAAAGAGGGCTTCCCTGGTGGCGCAGTGGTTGAGAGTCCGCTTGCCAATGCAGGGGACACGGGTTCGGGCCCTGGTCTGGGAGGATCCCGCATGCCGCGGAGCCGCTGGGCCCATGCGTGGGCCACAACTACTGAGCCTGCGCGTCTGGAGCCTGTGCTCCGCGGCGGGAGAGGCCGCGATGGTGAGAGGCCCCCGCACCGCGATGAAGAGTGGCCCCCCACTCACCACAACTAGAGGAAGCCCTCGCACAGAAACGAAGACCTAACACAGCCATAAATAAATAAATAATATGCTAACTATTAAAAAATATTTGATCTTAACAAAGAATATTTGAGATCTTAAATTAGATATCTTAAAAAAAAAAGAAAAAGATTTTCCTATCATATTACCATACTTATGCTACTAATAAAAAGTCAATAATATATAATTAAAAGTTGCATGCTTGCTGTTATTGTGCCATAGAACTTTGTTGTAACCTTGAACATTTCTTTCTATGCTATCAATTTCAGTTAATATATAGTGATCGATCATTTAAAAGTAATTTTAAACAACAGTTATAATACTTTTTATTTAAAATAATATTTCTGGAAGTTTAAAGTAATTCTTTCTTTTAAAAACCTATGATGTTTGCAGTATTTATTGCAATTTTAGAAACGAGGTTAAGAAGGCTGCCCTGGTTATTAAAAAACAAAACAAAACCGAAACCAAAACCAAAGGCAGAGCTAGAGGCCATCCAAGCCCTGTACACTCAACTCATTTGACTTGCTCTCATTACAGCTTTTGAAAATTAAGAAACACTGTGCTTGAAAAGTATTAGCATTTTGGTTTAAAATTCAAAAAGAAAGAAAAGTTAATGGCAGATGAAAAACTATGTAAAAAGAGATGAAAAGATGGTTGAAAAAGAATAATTTCACCCTCTTAGAAAGCTTCTTGTATTCTTAACATGCCACTTTTAACCTCAGAGTAATCCATGGTTGCAATACTGTCAAATAACATATATCTGATCATTTGACATATTCCGTTCTGTTCTTCCTTTTGTACCCAAGAGGGTGCACATATGCGTGAAGAGGAGACCAGCCTCTAGGAGACACCCTTTTACTCTTGATGGCCCATTATTCTCCCTTAAAAGCAGAATTATTTTGATGATGTATAAAAGTATTTTAATCTCACCTTGACATTGATCATAGACATTTTCTTCAATAAATCACAGAGGAAAACACTGTAATTATTCTTAAAATACTATAATTCCCTTCTCCAGGTCCTCTATTGTGAGTATTCAAACACAACACTTCTTATCACCATCTCCAAACCCCCCTGCCTACACATACACACACACACACACACACACACACACACACACACACACCTTCTTTCCTGTCTTTACTAAGAGAGTAGGGAACTTAAGTATTAATCAAGCAGCAATATATGGTTTTCATTAAATTATGTGATTCTTCCTTTCTTTAAGGAGGAAGAGATCCACTTGGGTACTCAGTAATCAGAGGCAAAGTTAGTTGGTTTATGCATTTTATTAAATGCTCTACCTGCTTTCGGCACTTCTTAATGTTCTTTAAAAGGGGCGGGGAGATGATTAAAGCAAAAGGATGGTTCAAGGTGGTTCCATAGTCAACACTCATACATTATTAAACAAATATGTACTAGGTGCCAGAAACTCAATTTATTATTATTCGACCCATATTGCAGAGGTGAGCAAAACCAGACTTAGTCACTAGGCTCATAGACACTGATCAACTAATTAAACAAATAAAGGCATTATACAAACTATGGTACAAGGTGTCAGACTATAAAAGAGCAAGATGTGCCTTGGAGGAATCAGAGAAGGCTTTCCAGAGGAAGTGAAGAAAAAATGGCCAACTAAGGTTAAGTAAGACATGACCAGGTAAATGGGGGGAAGATGATGGAGGGATAGGGTTCCTTGCAGAAGAAAAAGAAACCATTTTTCAATGGTCACGTAGTGGAAAAGAGAAATGACTGGCTAGAGAACTGAAATATGTCCAGTGTGGCTGGAGAGCAGCATGTGAGTGGGAGTGATGGAACTGGAGGCTGATTAACTGGACATCAGACTACACAAGGCCATAAGGGGCTGGGAAAGGAGGCTTTCGATCTCTATTCTTAGAGCACCAGGAAGTCACTAAGGAGTTTATTTACATGTAAATGATAAAACAGTAGCTTAAGCAGAAAAAAATCTGCCCAATTTATACAAGTAATTAGAAATATGGCACTTAAAAATATTCTACAGATATATGCAAGTTGATCTTTGTTGGAAAACATAATAATTATCTACCTAATCATCACACTTTACAGTTCAATGTCAACAGTCATGATTCCACAGACTAAAGAGACAAGAAAGGAAGACAACTGAAGAAAAATCTGAATATAAGTATGTGAACTGAATTAACTGAATTGAGGAATATATAATACACAATGTAAATAAATTATGCATATGTATTTTATATTAATAATTTGGTAAAGGAAATTATTTAGTTTAACAAAAACTTACAATTCTACATTAAAAATATAACAGAAATGTATAAAACCAAAAATTTCATACATTTATAAGCTAATACCCACTACACAGAAAAGAATAGACGGCAGATTTGAAAACTCAATGTTTAAATCCGTAAAGTTTCCCTAAGTGTTTGATGTTATCACTTTTATCTTTATCTAGACCAGAATCGTTCAAAGTAGCACAACTGAAATGGACTTATTTGTTGAGTGAATTAATGAACTTTCTCAAATGTTTAATATACAATAAAGCAACCTAGGTAATTTAAAAATATTGTGCCTGTTTATAGTAGCTGCTGTTAATAACAAGTTGAAGCAGAAAAGCAATGCACAAATGTTTGCCTTTTCTCTGCCTCGAAGCATATCAAGAATCCACATTTAAGAAGGGAAGGAGGGAAGCTCAGTTTCATTCCACTATTGATCTATCAGACAGGAACTTAATCAATCTTCTTTATAAGCTATTAAAGCTGAGCTTGAGAAATGAACTCACCTGATGCATTCAACATTGATTGCCTCTTTCTAAAGACTGAATGCGTCAGTCTTATCTACTACTACAGCTGTGATTCAATTTTTAAGGGGTAAGATTTTCCCTTCATTAGTTTCCCCAAAATGCTCCAATTAAGAAAAAGCAGTTTTGATAGTGGTCCACAGTGAATGACAAAAACAAAATGAAGACCATCACCCTCAATTTCAGTCACAGCCTCCAGAGAAAATGAGAGACCAAAAGCATACGTTCACCAAAGGAAATTCAGCACTAGTCCCAAGACCCTGCTCTCATGTGAATTCTGGAGAATGCTCTGGCAGCATAAACTAAAGTTGAGACCTTAAGCTCAAATAAACCTTGGAAATTCAAAGGGAAACTCAAGACAGCTATAAATCTGTCTTTACTGCATATACATTTCAGCCAGGGGCTTCTATATGTAGTATTAGGTTATGTGACATCCCATTCAGCATCTAACTACCTCATAAATAGAGGCAGAGAGGTCATTTTATATTTACAGGGCACCCCCAAAGTGCTAGATGCTATACACTGAGGGTGGCAGGAGGTGGGGGGGCGGCCCTACATTTTCAGTTTATTAGGAAAGGTTAATAGCACAAATCCTCAATGACCAAAGAGAGTTCCCTTCGGCTCAGCTTTCTGGTTTCCATTTCCTCTTTCTAGGTCCCCTAACAGTCAAGAAATTAAATACTGGGAGAAGCAGCAATAAAGAGTTGTCTCTTGAGGGTATCTGCCCAGTTCAATATGGAAATATTGCCAACTCCCTAATATAATAAGAACAACATTTCCCCTGGATTTGTTGTTAGCTTGTCTTCCTGTGGTAGATAAGAGGGGACAGAAATATCTAGTGCGAACCCCGACTTCTCCTGCCTTTCTCTCTCCTCTCTGCAGATGTAACACAGCTCCATCACAGGCTTTTGGGTGGCTTTGACAAGGTCTGATTTTCACTGGCTCCCCAGTCATACTCACCTGAATCCTTTCACAACATTCCTAATGAATTCACCCACAGGCAGGGACTGGAGCCAAGTACAGAGAGAAGCAAAGAGCCTAGGGCAACATTCCATATCAGAACTGTCTCCTGCACCCTCCCTCCCAACTGTCTTCTGGAAGCTTCTCTAAAGCAGGTTAGGAAAGGGATTAGATGGAGCCACACTAAGGGCCACACAGCCACTGGCTAGTTGAATTCCTTCCTCAGCATCTTCACCCAGCCTCAGTGCTCTTCAGCTTCATTCTCAGTAAAAGAATCAACCTCTTCGCTATTAAAGATGCTGTTCTATGCATGAATTCCCTTAGAAATCCAAGGAGTTAATGGCCTCAATATTTCTAGAATACCTAATACATTCAGGAGGATGGGATGCAGTATGGGGTCTAATGTTTATTTATTGCAAAAGTCAAGAATAGCTGGAAGTCCATTAAGAGGATGTTCAGCAGATTATATTAATTTGCAATTAATTTTCAGTGGTATTTATGAGAGAACCCTTTAATCAGCATAATTCAGACTTTGGAAATTATAATATTAACTAATATTAATTAAATAATAATTTATAAATTTCAATAGTTTTAATTATCTTTTGATTAAATTACCTGTTAGTCAATTCCACACTGCTTTTGATATTAATTAGCTAGCTTAAACATGATCTACTGAAACTACTCCCCCATGGATTAAGGCATATTGTCTAAACAGGTCAACACTGAGATACTTAAGTGTGACAATTTAGATTGCCTGATTAGGGAAATTAATTGTTAAAGGCACTGGCTTTTTCATTCTCACTTTGCCAGCGGGTAAGGTCTTTAAAATATGCCCTGGGTTTCCCTAGGCTCGAATTCTGAGACAACCCACATTCTGTTCTTCCCCCTCTCGTCCGTCCCCCACTCCTTCCTTCCCTATCCTGTTACGGAACATTCCAGTCTTCTGAGACCTAAATTAGTGTCAGCCTATTAATCAGCCAACAAAATATGTCAGAGGAAAATGAAGTTGCAATCCCACCTCCCTCTACAGGCCGATGGCTCGGCCCCTCTCAGCGGGCTGTCTCTGCCCGTGGAGCTGGGACCACAGGGCCACAGCCCAATTTAGGCCTCCTCTGTGCAGTGACAACCAGCCCAGACCTCATTTTTTTTTTAATGTTAATATTTAATTTAAAGCCACCGACCCTCAAGTTCTCACAAATGAGCGCGGCGTCCCTGCACGTGTTGCCCTCTCGCGTTGGCTGGAGCCCCAACGCTCCCTGCCTCCACTGCCCAACCCCGCCTCCCTCTTCAGAAGTTCAGATCTTCTGAAAATGGGTCTTTTGGAACCAGTTGTCAAAGTGACAGTTCAGATTACTCATGAGTGTTACCCAGAAAGGCAGAAGGATATACACTAAACAAATAGTAAGAGAGGGATTTTATTTTTTTTTGCCCCCTGAAACATAAAAAAAGCATACTGGTTTCCAGAAGCTCCAACTGACCATCTCCTCTGAGGAAACACCAAGTGAGTACTGAGGCTCACACCAGCTAAGGGGACATAACTTTGGTCACAGATAGTTCTGATACAGGGGAAAAAAATCCTCACCAAGAAGGTGTTACAGTTTTTACAAAACAGAAGGTGCAAGTGGTCATTTTAGGTTATTCATATTATAACATGTTTTATATGCTAAATAATTTCATCCCAGAACTCATTATTTACAATGATTTATGAGGATAAATTATATTTTAGAGCCCTTGACCTTCTCCAGACTGTATCTGATATGAGTGTCCTGCACTGGAGCTGAGAATAGTATAGTACTTGCACATGAAAAGCCACAGCAGCACATGAAGTAAAATAAAATTTCACAAACAAGAAAAAAAAAATTTGTAATTTCCAAATGTTGGTTGTTACTTCTGACTTATGTCACATAGTTTTGCCATTTATATAAGCTAAGCCTCTAAAATGTACATATGATATAAGCAGGGATATATTGCGTACTTCTGAATTATTTTTATATCTATTATGGTTTTCTGTAATTCAGGGTCTAGTGATTTTCTTTTGGTTTTACCTTCCATTGCTTAGCCTATTCTTAAAAAACAAAAAAAAAGTCATGAGTTGTTTCCTTACCAGACACAATATAGAAAATTCTTCTCTCTACAGATTATACTTGGAAAGAACATTGTTGTTTGTTTTTCCAAAAAGTGATTTTAAATGACTTGTAATTATTTGAACAGTGTTAAACTTATCTTCATGGTGTATTTCTGGATGGATGATTGATAAATTGTTCAAATGACAGGGAGTTTTTGTATAAATACAAATGACAACTTCTGTTAGTTATTTTGATAAAGGGAACAGGGAGTGGCAGGGATAGAGACGAATGACCATAACATGAGAATTTTAGAAATATATAATTTTATATTTATTAAATTCATAAACATGAAATCATGAGTTATGAAAAAAGGAATTGACTGTCTGAAAATACTTGCTCTAACATGAACTCAAATCTTCAGTTACACAGCACAAAGAGAAAGCTAACTACAGGTGGGGCTCATTGGGAAAACAGCACTTAAAATAAAGCTACATCTCAATTGGAAATCACTTATATATAATGTGTGAAATACAAAATACCTGAGACTAACCATAATGAGAAAGGTCTAGAAATGAAAAAAAAAAAAAAAAAGCTTTACTGAGCTATAAAAAAGACTCAAATAAATGGAGAGACATAGTTCTCTTGAACTGGAAGACCCATCATTGTAAAAAATGCAAAAAGATTTCCAAACTAATACATAGTTGTACATAATTTCAGTTAAAATCCAACTTTTTTTGAATTGGTCCTTCAAATGCTCATCTGTCAAAACTAAGTAAGAAGAATGGGCAATAATCAATAAGAATTTGAAAAGAGTATTGGGGAGGGAACTGACACTGTCAGTTATTGAAACGGATCACAAAACTATAATGGTTAAAGCAGTATGATGCTGGTTCCAAAACACCAATCATATAAAGGGATAGAATAGAAATCTCTGCAAACAAATGCAAAAGAATACTACTGTTCACTGTTACAATGATGGCATTTCTATCAGTGAAAAAAGAAGCAAGGTCCTGGGATCTTTGGTAAACTATTTGGGAACAAAAAATGTGTCACACTTATGTCACATTATATTAAAAAGAAAAATAATTCCTCCAGTAACCTTCCAACGAAATTTTTATCAAGTGCCTCTATGTTCTAGGCACTAGTTGCACTTCCCAGGTATAGAATAGTGAAGGAAGGTAGGAACGCAGGTGGGAAGGTAGGAAGGAAGGGGAAGGGAGAAGGGAAGTCCTTGACTTATATGAGTTCATATTCTGGAGCAGTCAGACATATTGGGGCAACCAGATAGTTAACCAAGCAACCAATTAACTGATAATATCATTTTAGATAGCAGTTAAGTGCTTTGAAGAAAACTAACTATGAGAGTAACAGGAGGGTCAGACCTTCGGATAGGATGGTCAGAGAGGGCGTTTCTAAGGAGCTGATATTTGAGAGGAGACCTAGATGAAGTGAAGGCACAAACTGTGTGTTTGGGGGCAGCGTTTTCCAGGTAGAGGTGACTGCAAGAACAAAGGCCCTGAGGAGCGAACATGCTTTCATGTTCAACAGCTGCAAAGTGGCCAGTGTGGTTGGAACCCGGAAGCGGGGTGGGAAGCAAGGAAGCCTGGAGCCAGGTCATGCAGGGTCTCACAGGCCATGGTGAGAACTTAGCATTTTGTACTATGTGTGATTGGGGGGGCGGGGGGGGGGGGGTTGACATGATCTAATTTACACTTTGAGAGAATTACTTTTTTGCGAAAAGTAGACTATCAGAGGCCTGACTGAAAGCAAGGAGACCTATTAGGAACTCTTGCTGTGATCCAGGTGGGAGTTGTGGTGACTTGGAGATAAGGTAATCATAAATGGTTGGATTCAGGACACTTTGAGGGCAAAACCAACAGGTTTTGCTTATATATTGGATGTGGGACATAAAATAAATTATCTGCATGATGCAAGAAAAAATAACCAAAACAATATCATCATATTGATAATATAAATATTTTAGCCAAAATGAAAATCTTGGATAGGATACAAAATAAAGGCTTTTCAATAAGCAGAAAAAAATAGTTTTTTTCACTAGTGAAAGAATAGTGGATGATTCCATAAATCATGTATTCAGAATCTGAGAGGTAGGTAGACAGTTACTTTAAGGTTCTGTAGGAGGCACCATTGTCTATTTAACTTTAGTTTCCTCTTCTGACCTCTGTCCCCGCTAGTAGATGCTACTTGATGCATTAGAATGGAGTTCATAGTAGGAAAAAAAAATTTAAATCCATGGTCCCCAAAGTCTCATTTCAATAATTCTTTTCAACCTGAGCAACCATCAGCTGCTTTGCCAGGGGTGCTGACAAGGTGATACAGTTGATGATTTAAATTTCTACTCCTTATTTTCTCTGCTCATATTCTAGAGAAGGGGCTATATGCTGTGAACTGGTCAAAAATTAACCATCCAAATAAAAAATAAAGATGTGACGGTGGCACATATTCACGTGATAAAATAATCATATTGTGCTTAGAAGTAGCTAAAGTCAAATTCAGCAACAGTGCTAAAGTTCTGTCACAATTCCTAGAAATTTTTAAAGAAATTGTGATATATAACTAAGGATAACATTACATTTGGTTCTTTGAGTTTACTGACATAATTATTTTTATTTGATTGAGATAAAGATAATATGTAATATTATTACACACAGTCCGACTTACCAAATGTTATTAGAGAGATAAGAAACAAAAATTGATCTTGAAAACTGAGCTAAAAATATTGAATTTGAAATACTGCCCTTTATTTTCAAGCATATGTCTATATTCATATCCTTACATATTTCAAATGTTCCCACAATATCTAACTATTAGATGTGAGATATACAGATTTATCTCCTTTCTGGCTTTTATCTAAGATTTTACATAGCTCGTAATAATATGTCAACAAAATTGGTGATTGTACCTTGACTTGTAAAATAAAACTCATTTTAAGAGTATCATAAATCTAACAGAGCATGTCTTGTGTTCTGATTGGTAGAAAATTGGGTATTAAACACTAGGGACAAACTGATCTTCTAATTCTGGTACTTGAGTAAGTACTAAAAGAAAAAAGAAAAGGAGAGCAAAAATCATTACCTGGAGTTGATAGTTTAACTGATCATGATCAATTTGAAGTGCTTATTGCTTAAGTAAATGACCTTTGGGGTGATTTCATTAGCTCCACATACTGCAAAAGGTTATATCTGAATTCGATTTTATGATTGAGTCTAGGCATATAAAATCTCCGAATAGTTTGAAAGGGTGTAAAAAAAGAAAACAAAAAAACAAAAAATACAGATTCCTTCTGAGACAAAGACTGGACTGTGAAAATCCTGCTTGCTTCTCTAATTACTGGCTTTTTGTGTGAGTAAACATTTGAAAGAGGAATGACAGTGCTCTAATACCGTCATCACTTTGATGTTTGCGGTTAGGAAATGACTTTTAACATTAGCTACCCGTTCCAAATTCTTAATACTGTAAATTACAGATTTGGTCCCCCTGGATCTATTTTATTTGTTTGATGAAGTCTCTTCACCTTTATAGAATTGTAATACCCTATGATGGTTTGATAGGGTTCTACCTTCCTTTCCCTCTTAAAAGTGCTACAAAGCATATGCTTATTATTTTGTTAAATTAAGATACATCTTAAATGCTTGTGGAAAGAATTTTACATGCTTCCTTGAGACATACCAGGCAGAAGAACCAAGAAAGGATGTTTGAAAGAAAGATTAGGCATAGAAACTTCCAATTCTCACATGTTATTGGTAGATGAAAAAGGGCCAAATGTTGTATCCCCAAATTAGGAATAATAGGGTTGGAGAAAAAATGCAGAAATTTATTTTTTAAAATGAAACTCTATTTTTATCCAACTGACCTTGAAACCAATATAGCGATTCATTTTTTGATGTTTCATTCTCTTCAGTAATCACTGCTTTTTAGGATATTTCAAAAACACTATGATAGTCCCCATCTTTTATATGAGCCTGTTTCCTAGTAAGTCTCTTGCTTCAGAGTTCAGGACCACTTTTGTACTCCTTTTCGCTCTTGTGATCTGCCCCCTGCCACCTTCTTCTCTGTCCCCACCGCAGGCTTTTTCACACCCAGGGCAGCTTGCTACAACCTCAGTCTCAACCTCTTCCGGAGTCTTCCCTGTGGTCAAGGACAGGGTCTGTGGCAGCAGTGGTCAAAGGGGAAGGGAGGAGGAAAGGATGTGACCCCCTCAGTGGTCCCTCTTTCCTTCCTCCTCTACCTCACTCTGGCATCCACATAAAAGACTTCACTCCGTAAGTCACTAGATATGTGACTTAATGCAATTACATTGCATCTCTGAACCACCCCAGCTTTTTCACCAAGTGAGACTCAAAGTTTCTCCTCTGGGCTTCCCTGGTGGCGCAGTGGTTGAGAATCTGCCTGCCAATGCAGGGGACACGGGTTCGAGCCCTGGTCTGGGAGGATCCCACATGCCGCGGAGCAACTGGACCCGTGAGCCACAATTACTGAGCCTGCGCGTCTGGAGCCTGTGCTCCGCAACAAGAGAGGCCGCGATAGTGAGAGGCCCGCGCACCACGATGAAGAGTGGCCCCCGCTCTCCACAACTAGAGAAAGCCCTCGCACAGAAACGAAGACCCAACACAGCCATAAACAAATAAATAAATAAATTTATTGAAAAAAAAACAAAAAACTTCTGCTCTGCCTACCTTAGTAGGGCTGCTAAGATAATGCTTATCAGTACACTAGAAATGAAATCCTCCTCTGAGGTCTAGCCTTGCTCTTCTGAAGCCCAGGAATTGCTTCTTATTTAATCAAGTTTCTCAAGTCCTTCTTTGAGTCATTTCCCTGTTTAGGAATAGGTACTGCTAAGAAGTCTCCTGAATTAAAAGCACCTGGTGAATTATTTGTTACTTTAAAACGTTAAAAGACGGCTATTAAACATTTTATTTTAAAAGAAGCAGGAGGATCAAGCAGAAAGGGCGGGAAGCAGAGACCTGGCTTTGAGTCCCAACGGTGCCATTTCTTCCTGGTTATGTGCTCCTGGGCACTTCACCCAACCTCTCTGCACATCTTAAGAGTAGTAATAATGATATTAGCTCATCTATCACCCATAAATTTCCTATTTCCTCATCTGTAAAAGGAATAATAATGATATTAACTCATCTATCACCACTAAAAGGTAGTAATAATATTTACCTCAATTTTATTGCAAGAACTGAAAAAAATATTTCAAAAGTCCTTTGTACAATACAAATAGAATATAATAGTTGTTAAACTGACTCCTAGCCCTTGTTACATAAAGTATAGGATACTCTTCCTTAGTGAAGGGCAATGATCCCTGAGGAACAAACAGTATAACCCTTTTTTTTTTGAAACACTGGTAACTTTTTAATGAATTTTATTTATGAACCTAGCACTGCACAGTATGATTCTGTGATTATTAAACTAGTGAGTCAGTGGACTGATAGTATGGAGTAAAACAATTTTTAGGCTTCTGTGGTTTGATGGATATTTGATGATTTTAAAAAAGAGTTAAAAATAGGGCTTCCCTGGTGGCGCAGTGGTTGAGAGTCTGCCTGCCAATGCAGGGGACACGGGTTCGAGCCCTGGTCTGGGAAGATCCCACATGCCGGGGAGCAACTAAGCCCGTGAGCCACAATCACTGAAGCTCGTCCACCCTAGAGCCCGTGCTCCGCAACAAGAGAGGCCGCGACAGTGAGAGGCCCGCGCACCGCGATGAAGAGTGGCCCCCACTTGCCACAACTAGAGAAAGCCCTCGCACAGAAACGAAGACCCAACACAGCCAAAAATAAAATAAAATAAATAAATTTATTAAAAAAAAAAAACTGACATAAGCAGAGTGGCTCGCTTTAGGGAAAGGTATGGGTCGTGACTGGGTTGCTAAGTGGATGGAAGGGAATTTCTGAGGTGTTGGGAATGTCCTTTTCTTGACCAGAATGAGAGCTGCATGCACGTTCACTTGGAAATACTCATTAAAGCTGTGCTTTACGTTTTATATGTTTTTACTAATTGTGTGATATAATTTAAAAGTTTTAAAAATTGAAAAAGAAAAATGTCACTGACAGTTTTGACAACTTTCCAAATTTACCGTGCTCCATGGAAAATAGGGGTTCAACATTCTTTTATACTTTTTCACTTTTTTTTTTTTAAATAAATTTATTTATTTATGTTTTGGCTGCATTGGGTCTTCCTTGCTGTGCATGGGCTTTCTCTAGTTGTGGTGAGTGGGGGCTACTCTTTGCTGCAGTGCATGGGCTTCTCATTGCGGTGGCTTCTCTTGTTGCAGAGCACGGGCTCTAGGTGCGCGGGCTTCAGTAGTTGTGGCATGCAGGCTCAGTAGTTGTGGCTCGCTGGCTCTAGAGCGCAGGCTCAGTAGTTGTGGTGCACGGGCTTAGTTGCTCCGTGGCATGTGGGATCTTCCCAGACCAGGGCTCGAACCCGTGTCCCCTGCATTGGCAGGCGGATTCTTAACCACTGTGCCACAAGGGAAGCCCTTTTTCACTTATTTTTTAAATTAATTTTTATGGGGTATAGCTGCTTTATGATGTTGTGTTAATTTCTACTGTTACAGCAAAATGAATCAGCTATACGCATAACATATATCCCCTCTTTTTTGGATTTCCTTCCCATTTAGGTCACCACAGTGACTTTTTCACTTATTTTAATGGCAAGATCTCATTCACACTGAATTTTCCTATATAGTGAAGGATGTATGAACATAAAGAACCATGGGTCCTGCATGTCAATACTGTCATGACACACAACAAGGGGTTATTCATTTTGCACTTAATAACTTGCACTAACCCATTCCTCAGAGTTGATCTTTCCATATGACTGAACATACAGGATATGGGATAATTAAGTTCCATACATTTTGAAGATTTAGGAAAATAAATGATTACTTTGGCCAGGTCTAGAATTTTGGAAATTCTACTTTTCCCTTTTTTTAAAAAAAAGAAACACACATCCTCTTCCTGCTTCCACCCCCATTTCCAGGAAATCTTTCCAACTAAACATTAAAATTAAAATAAGACTGTTTCATATAGTGCAGTAGGTAAGATTCAGATTCTGGAGCTAGACTGCCTGAATTCAAATCTCATGTGCCCTTTTTATTCGCTGTGTGACTTTGTAGAACTGTGCCTCAGTTTCTTCATCTGATAAATGGGTATAGTAATAGTACCTATGTCATAGGGTCGTTGTGATTTAATACATGCAAAGTGCTTATGACCAGGCCTCACACACACATAGTAAATGCTTATCCGTACACTAGAAATGAAATATTCCTTTGAGGTCCAGCCTTGTTCTTCTGAAGCCCAGGAATTCCTTCTTATTTAATCAAGTTTCTCAAGTCCCTCTTTGAGCCATTTGCCTGTTTAGGAATAGATACTGTTAGTATTATTTATTTTGTTGCATTTCCTCTGGTCACTTGCTACCTGAAGCAGATCTTATAATGTGTTTTTCTTTCATGATATGAAACCTAAAACATTTTGGGGTGGATGGTTCATTAAAATATCAGTTATTTTCTGCCTTTGAAAGGCCAGAGGGCCTCTCATTCATCATCATCCCATCCCACCCTTCCTCCTTCTCAGGCAGCGGGATTCCACAGTAAGTTCTATGGTTCTCTTTCGTCACCCAGGCAACACAAACAAGTGCTTTTTAAACCGTATAGAAAACATTTCAAAATATTTGGAATAAACCACTTTGTATCCAGGTTGATGTGTTTGCTTTTTGGTAGAGATGGAGAAAAGGAGGAAAGATGAGGTGACTAAGAATGTAGAGTACCTAAGAATGTAACCATTACTACAGTATTCCTTCAGATGGTACAAATCATAGACTATGATTGCTAGGAGGAACCTAAAAAAATTATACCAGCCCTCTGCTACAGGTAAGGACACTGAGTTTCTGAGAGGCCACTTCCTTCCCTAACACAGTCAGGAATACACACAGAATAGAACCAGGCGTCATGCCTCGGGCCCAGCATCCTTCCTTTCCTCTAGCTCATGGTGTCTCTCAGCTGAAGTGTCTATGCTGTGATATCTCAGAGGAAGAGCAATTAAGTATAACTATCCACACAGCTGAACAACAAAGGTACATGGCTTTTATACAGCAAGGTACAATCTGGTGGAAATACCACTTCCATCTTCAGCTGTTCAGATAATTAACACTTTTAGAATGCTTAAATCATACTCACATACATTTAATAATTCCAATAACCCTATGAGAAAACGTACTTTCTCTTGCCCAAAGCCACAGAGCAAGTAAGTAGTTAACTCCCAGGCTCAAGCTCAAGTCTTCTTTAAACACTGACTTACATTCTTAAACAAACCACTCAGCAGTTACAGAGGCAGTATTAAGTGCTTGGTGCAGAGAAGACAGAGATTAAAGAGCTCAAACCAGGTAAACAACTACACAAAATCAAGGTAAGCACAGCGATAGAGGTATGCGTGGGATGCAATGGAAGCCCAGAGGAGAGGGTCAGAGAACTTTTTTGGAATATGTAACGCAAGCTAAGTTTTAAAGAAAGAAAAGATGTTAGCTAGACCAGGAAGTAGGAGAATGGCAGTTGAGTGACTAAAGAATGTGTGATAGAAATAATAACAGCTGCCTTATATTGAGCACTTGCTATTCTTTATGCTTCACCCATTTCAACTATCCTATCTTGTAGATATAGTTGAAAAACGCCAGGACCAGCGAGATGAAACAATTTACCCAATGTCACACAGAGCCTAGATTTCAACTTAGACAGTCAGGCTTCAGGAGTCCACATACTTAATCACTGCGCTACACTCCACCACTCACATCATGTGAAAGAACAAGACAGTGCTTGCTCAAGGACAGACCAGTTGTCTGGATTGCAAAAACACAGAATATGCATGAAGAAGTGTCCTCCAGTCTCCTAAAGGCTGGAGAAATGGGCAGGAACCAGGTCTTAAATCTGCATTCTCTGCAAGAATGCTCCAGTGCTTGGTGCTTGGTGTTTGATTCTGCCCTGACAGTGTTGGGAATGCATGCACCTAAACGAGTATTTACCACGGAAGAGGCATAATTCCATCTGTGATTAGACAGGTCCTTCTAGAAAACACAAAGGTGATAAATTAGAGGGGGTGAGAATGGAGACAGAGAGACCACTTAAGGGTTAATAATAACACAGGCAAGAAGTAGCAATGAATGAAACTAAGATAGTGGTACTGGGTATGGAGAAGAACAGATGGATTCAACAGATATTTAGGGTGTAATATACATAAGACTTGGTGTTTGAAGGAAGAATCTGAACTCACACCGGTAAATGGTGGTGTTATTCATTTAGACATCAATTATAGAGAAGGGGAGAAGACTGGGGGCTTTGTGTGGAAATTAGTTCAGCTTTGGACATGATTTTGTGGTACAGTGAGAGAGACCGGAGAATTATCTAGCAGTCAGTTAGGTACGTAGGTTCAGTACTAAAGTTTGCAGAACAACATGTGGTGTGTCGTAGGGAGGGTCACGGATGTGAATAAGAGTAGCCAGGCAGCAATTTTAGAGTCAAAAGAGGAGCACACCAAAGAGGGAGCCCTGAGAAATGACCATTTAAGGAACTTGCAGGAGAGCGCCCAAGAGGCTGCTTGAGAGAGAGGAGAAACCCAGGAAATTCTGGTGTCACCCAAGTTCAAGGGAGAAGGAACTTCAAGGAGAGAGGATGGGTCCATAGTATCAACTGTTACAAAAAGGACAAATAAGACAAAAGCAACCTGGAAGTTAATTGTTGACTTTACACTCACCATCACATTTCTTCAAACCATGTGAGAGCAAAACACCAGTAAGGAAAAATGCAATGGCTCCTTTGATAATTCAATTTGTTTATATGTGGAATCTCCACTGTGTATATAATTATATACTGCTCCTTAAAGTGTAAGAGAAATTAAGCAGGAATATAAAAAAGTGCAACTTAACAATTTATTTGGCCATGCTATACACAATTAGAAAACAATCTGAACCAACAAGTTGGATATAACAGAGCCATGCAAAATTGCACTATGGAGGAAAAGGTATGAGTTAAGATAGGCAGATTCTGAAAGATAAACATTTTATAACAGGTATTACGGAAGTATATTGTCAGACAGCAGTTTAAGAACTGGTCAGCAGCACCACAGGCAGGGGAGCTCTAACAAGTTAACCCACCAGTGCATCTTTGTTATGCGTCCTCTGGGCTCCACACTGCCAGAAGCACTGTAGATGATACCCCAGAGTATAAGACAGGGTCCTAGATAAGGGGACAGGCAAGGCTAACACAGAGACAAAAACAGGGGTCAGGAAACAGGGAAATAAGAACCAGAGCTTCTCTGTCAGACAGACCAGGGATGGAGTTCCCTGTTCCACCCTTACTAGCCTTTAGGCAAGTTAGGAAACTATTCTATGCTTCAGTGTTGTAATTCATGACATAAAATACTCTATTGTTTCCTGATAATATCGTAAGAAAGTAATACCTAACATCTACTGTGTACTTTTTTTTTTATTTTAAAGTTTTCTTTTATTTATTTATTTATTTATTTTTGGCTGTGTTGCGTCTTCGTTGCTGCGCGTGGGCTTTCTCTAGTTGCGTCTACTGGGGGCTGCTCTTCATTGTGGTGCACGGCTTTCTTGTTGCGGTGGCTTCTCTTGTTGTGGAGCACGGGCTCTAGGCACGCGGGCTCAGTAGTTGTGGCTCGCGGGCTTATTTGCTCCGCGGCATGTGGGATCTTCCGGGACTGGGGACCAAACCCATGTCCCCTGCATTGGCAGGCAGATCCTTAACCACTGCGCCACCAGGGAAGTCCCTGTCCTACCTCATTTAATCAGCACATCTATCCTAATTGGTATGCTACTATCATTATCCTCCTTCTCCAGATGAAGAAACTGAGGCACGAAAGTGTTCAGAAACGTGTTCAGGAACATACAGAACGGTAAGTGGCAGAGTTGGGATTTTTAACCTAGACAGTCTTAGCCTGGAGGACTTGTCGTCTATAGACCATATTGTCCTGATTCTCAATAAGCATTATGTGGGTTCCAGTAAACACAAATGTCTGTTTCATGAAGGCAGAGGGATGGGATTATGAGACAACGGATTTGAATAGGCAGAGAGTGTTCCTAGCAAGCCTGCTGTCCACCAGGCCCTTCCCAAACCCAGGCACATTAAAATTCCTATGGATATATATATATCCATAGATATATATATATATATATACACGTATACATATACACTCACACACATATATGTACATATAAGTAATTCTATTTTTATATGTGTGCACATGTATGTATAAAATAAAGCACTATTTTAAGAGAAAATATACTCCCATGACTGCAGTGAAGCTTTTCCTTGCTCAAGTGAAAAGTGTTGGTGGGAGTGAAGTTTAAATTCTCAGCCTCTTCCCCTGCTCAAAAGCAGACAACCTGTCAATCAGCAGGGAGGTACCCCACCCAGGAGTAGAAAGGCAGTCACCTAACTGCTCCCTACCAATTTAGTCAGGGATTCGTCCTAACTCTTATTTGAAGTGCCTAGAAATTAATGTAATATTTCCTGTACTCATTTGCATTGCCTGCGGGCTGGAAGAGCCCCCTGTGAGGGCCACCGAGTTAGGCAGGGAGCTGTATCCAGGGCAACTCAGCACCAAGTTAAAGCAGGAGGAGCCCTTGTAGAGAGAGGCTGACACTGGGATTAGGATCTGTTCTATGAGACCGTGCCCAGCTGATAAATTGAAGTGGTAATTTGGGATTTAACCAGATAGAGCAATAAATGTATTAGAATGAGGAAAATCCAAGGGGAGCAAAGACTGGGGGAACCATACAAGTTGGTGAGTGAGGTTTTGTTTTGTTTTGATTTTTAAAATCCAGTCTCTCCTTTTGGCTTTGCATTTGAATCCTGAATTTGAGCATCTCTTCTGCTACAGCAAATTATTAGTAAAGTGGATTGCCTTTGTTAGTCTAAATTGCTGTGTGTTTGCAAATACATTTCGAGAGAATGACACTCCAGAGAAAACTTCTCTTGGACCCAAATCACAGTGTCTACAAGTAACTCTTGACCTTGATGCATCTATGCCCTGTGTGTAATGAAAGTAGGTGCAGAAGCAGTTGAAATTTTCCCAAACTATTCATCTCTTATTGATTCACTTGTTCTATTGTGAGCAGAGAGACACCTACACACTAGTTTAAAATTAGGAGCTTCCAAGACTGTGATGAATGAAAGAGACATGATTTGCCCTCTGGGATTTAAAAGTACAGAATTTTCTCAGCCAGGAATTGTTGGGGGCCTTATTATCCTGACACATCCTAAACACATTCATTAATTTATTTCTTTAGCCTACAGATCCCCAGTCATTTCTAGGATCACTATTTTTTTAAGCCCAATTACTTAGCAATACTTCAAAGTGCTATATAATTTTTAAATGAATAAAAAATAATTTTTGAGAATTTGAGTTAATTAGGGGAATATTATGAAGAGTTGGCTGGGGGAAGGCAAAAGGTTTGGAATTCTTCTACTAAATTAGAATTTAGTAACCCACAAAGGATATTGCTGCGTACACACCAGGGAAAAACCAACCCATTCACATAAACAGTTTGTGAAAGCATCATAGACCACTTTAAACATATAGAGTGTCCTCTATTTCCACTGAAAATATTTCTCTCAATTCTAACACTTTTATTTTTAAAAACTGGGTAAAATAAACATAGTCACCACCACGCTCATGGGAAATTTGTCACCTCACTTTCAGAGCCAGGGTTTATTTTCAAGCTTCTTCCCCGGAAATCGAAAGTAACATTTGGAAAAAGCCAGATGACTTATCAGTTCCTAAACCCTAAGAAAGACCCATATGGCAAGGGAAAAGTTACAGGGGTATGTGGCATGTGGCAATAAGTTTTCATTCTCATTATCATCTTCTTTGGTCTTCCGTACACACAGTTCTGTAACCCCCAAAGCATTTCGACCCTGCTCCTTGGTTCATAATGCTCCATCCACGCAGAATGTCTTCCTAGAGGCAAACGTGCCAGGAAGCATTTGCTTGAGCCCCTTACAAGTCCCCAGTTTGTATTTATAATTTGCACTACTTATCTTAAAAAGTGACCCAGCAGTGTACACATTTCAGGCCCCACAAAACCTAGATTCTTCCTAGGCCTGACCTATCCTTTCTCTACTTTTTCAAATCCTATTCACCTCCTAAGACACTGGCCAGGTCCTGCTTCCCTCACGTCACTGACTCATGTCCTGAAAGCCTTGCAACAAAATAAGGAAAGAATAAAATCTGGACTGCAAAAATATCAGACTGTCCTTTCATTAGCTTAGCCTTCTCTAAATAGTATAAGATATATAATGTATATAATGAGAACCATTTTAATTTGCATTGTGTGAAAATATTACATAAATACTAGGCAAACTTCATGTTTACTTTAAAGTCACTGATCTACATTTCACTGAGATAAATGTTTTGTCAACAGAGGTCATTTGCTTACATACAAATATATTACTGATTTTGTATTGCCTTCATCTGTCTCTAAAATTGTACATACAAAATTGATTTTGAGCTTTTCGCACTATGATATCAAAAACTTGGATTGAACCTAGAGGACTAAGCCTTACATGAAATAAAGATAAACCTGAACACTTCTGCATTCCAAACAAAGAAGGATCCTTAACATCGTGAATAGCGTGTCTATAATGTATCTGTTCATTTATTTTTTCCTAAAATGGCACTTTATATACTCCTGATATCTGGCATATTTTATCTACTCCTGATATCTGGCCTATAGAGAACAATTTTAAAAAATACAGCATTTTATAATTCTGAAGGAGAGATTTCTTTCAGAGGGTTCTAATGTGTTAGAGAAGAATTTGTAGAAGCCACTTCCACTTTTTCAAAAAGCTAAATCTTGACAACCTGTTACTTAAAGACATTTTTTGCATTAGAAAAAAAGAATTGATGGGAGAAAAGCAAACAAAAAATTCATTCTCCTTACACTGTTGATCTAGAGCAAAGCTTCGCAACTATAAGGTGCACACACACCATATAAGGATCTTGCAGATTCCTGGTCTGGCCTGGAGCTGGGGAATCTGCATGTCTCACAGGCTGCCTGGTGATGCCGACCTTGCAGGCCCCTGGATTACACTGTGGAGCAAGGGCCTAGAACACATCTCCATTTTCCTTCTTCTGCCTCTTCCAACTTACTTTTTCTCTTTTGAAACACAGATCAGAAATCCTATGACATTCCCATCTCATTAATGGGAGCTAGAAAACTCTTTGTAAAGAGCTCCAGTTCTTCAATGATTTGGGTAATAATTAGTATGTGAATGGGAAGATATGGCTAAGGAGAAGATCTGAATCCTAGGCTGGAAGTAAGGAAATGTGAATTTTTATTACTGAGTCTAAGACTAATAACAGTATGATCCTGGACAGGTCACTGGGTTTTTCCAAGCCTTGGTCTCTTCATGTTTAAAATCAGGATGTTGGACAAGGTCCTTGCAGAGACCTCTCTCCAGTTTCTAGATTCTATAACGTTCGTTGGCCATGTGTTTGCATGTGTCATGAAGGATAACACATAATTAATCTGTTTACTTTGCCCATTTTAATAATCAGTGCAGATTGCCAATCAACATATCTAAACAACCAATATAATGATACTGGGGCTTAGTATCAATTAGGAAGATTGCTGAATAAATACTTTGTTTATTTCTTTCTTTGTTCATTTGTTGCCAGCTATAGACTCTGCTTTTGTGCTTTACTCATAGTAGAGGGTCATTCCCAAACTGAGAATTAGGAGGTGTGAATCAAGACTTGTCTGTACCACAATCAGCTATGGGGCTTTGGATGAGTCACTTAAACTCTCTGCAAATGGGCTTTTCAACCCCTATCCTAAAAAAGTAATACCTGGCCCTACAAACTCACAGGACCATTAAGAAGCCAGAATAGGACACAGTTTACAAAGCTGCTTTATAAAGTTTTTAAAAGTGCCTTGCAAATGCAGGTTATATTTTTATCATTCCCCATCTCTTTTCCAAATAATTTATCAACTAGCAAACAAAAATACACTTTGCATTTTGTTATGCAGGCATTTTCTTTTCATTTATTTATTGACTGAAATAAACACAAAGAGGCAGGAAAAACAGAGGGATGAGTAAATGAAAGAAAACATTCTCCAACAACACACAGAAATCTATGGAAATAGATTTTCTCTGAAGAAAAGAGTCTATTAGAATATTCTTAATGATCTAATACAAGAAAGGAAAAAGACTCAAAAGTTTCATAAATCATCTTGCACTTATTTTGTTATTAGGAGAAAAGGGAATTGTGTGGCAATACACAAATTATGAACAGAAGAAATTATAAAGTGCACATCTGCAAAGGAAATACATGTGTACTTCACTGGGAATATAGTTAATAATTATGCCCATACCATTTTACATTGTGATGGAGTAACTACCAAACTATTATGAAAACAAAAAATTTCCTTACAAAGATGCATTTTTAATAGACTCATAATATGTAGGATTTTTCTCTTTTTCTTCCTACTAGATGAGTACAATGGTAATTATACTAAAAGTGATCTGGTTCCATTTCTTCTCACTGCTCCTCTAATGCTCAAAGTTTATGTAATATATTAAAATATGAAGAATATGCTAACACCATCAAAGAACCTAGAGAAATTGTTTTAGGCATTTGTTTGGATTCTTTATAATTCTAATACAAGCAGAAACACAGACCACTCCCGAAAATATCAAGTAAACTTAGTGACCGTGCAGTCTTGCTAATCTGGCTTTGCTGCCCTACCTAAAAAGCAAGACAATTCTCAAGTCCCTCACACACGTAAGTTTTAGTCACATAATTGAATAAAGGTAGAATTTCCATACTTCCTTCTTGACATAAAAGAAACAAGTAAACAAACACAAAACAGGTGTGTCTCTGGATTCTTGAGGTTAATTGAAGTTTCTGCACAACTAGCAAACAATATTATTGTAAAACCTTATTCTGTTAGCCCTAGTTGAAAGCGTTCTTCTAGATTTGTCCCGGAAAATGCAGTCTGGTTAGCACAATGAATTCTTATTTCATAATTAAATATTTTGCACTACCTCAGTATCATTACTTCCAAACATCGTCTCTCATTGTCCAGGATGGTACACATAAAAGTTTAAGATGTTCACATCTTAAGTATCCCTGGAATTTTTTGTTTTCACACATAACATTATTTTCATATGGCTGCTAAAATTAAATAATAATTACAATTATTAAATAAATAAAATTAAAGAATAAAGAACTGCCCTAGTTCAAACTCTCACCATCTTGAACCCAAACTAGTTTCACACCCTCCTAACGAGCCTCCTAGCCTCAGTTTCTCCTCTTTCTACCCTCCATCTACTGCCAGAGTCATCTTTCTAAAGCACAGTTCTGTTAAGTCAGCCCTTGATCTTGATTCCAGCTCGAGAAAGCAAACCAAGCACTCATATCTACCTTCCCTTCTTTTCCAAGTCACACTGAAATGGCAGAAGAGGTTGTTTTATTTTGTCTTCCAAAGAATAAAACCCTAAGAGCCCTGGTAAATAAGAAAACAAACCAGAAGCAAACCATAAAGTTGGAGGAAACTGATTCAAAGAAAATGGAAGTAAATTAAAGGAGAAAAGACTAGAAAGAAAACTGCAGTCCAAAACTTCAGAGAAAAAATCAGCCCAAGTTGAGTCAACAAGCTCAAACAGTAGGAGAAGGCTGTGAGGCTGTCGGCAGGGAGGGAACTGGATAGTTACATTCTGAACAGCTGACCCACGAAGATCTTTCTCCCTACTCTCCCTCTCCAGCATGTGATGTGAGCAGTAGCAAACTATAGTCCCCCCCAAAAAAATGAACAATTGCTTTCTAAAGAAAGTAAGTGATATGGCTGGTAAGTAAGCCCAGTGAGGGAGTTGGGCCTGAGAGAGAAACAGGGCAGAGTGGATGTAATATTAGACCTTCTTACCAGCAACCAAGGAGAAAACAGAGATCAAAGTGCCCCATGGCCAAGATAAAGCATCCTATGTGCCAGTTACGGGAGTCCCTGAGTGCCTGCCTGCCCCCCCACACACACCTCCTTCAGAAAAACCTCACAAATACTTAATAAAGCTTCCACGTGACGGGAAGTTCTGTTGGAAACTTACACAGCTGCAGTGGCAACACACGTGGAGGATCACCATATTTGATAGCATTTTATTCAATAGCATTAAAAAAAAGAACCAAGAACTTGCAAAACATATGAGTGAATGGAGAAAAGCATTGTTCAGCAAATAAAACTTTAAAAATTATAATTAGTATCTTTAAAGAGATTTGAAAGAACATAATATCCATTAACAAGAGCAGACTGTTTATGAAAAAGTGAGAAAGGAAAAATTCCTGGAAATTAAGAAAAAAAAAGACTGCCGAAATTTAAATATATATCCATTGGACTTGGAAGCTTGGGATCCCCTCCTTCCAGCAGTGGGAGTTTAGTGAAATATTGTTTACTTTGCCTAAGTCCAACCAAAATACTTGGTCCTGGTTATAAATATTGAAAATATTTACATAACGTTAATACTGTTTTATTGGGTTAAAATATATAGTATCATCCTATAGTAGTGAAGAAGATGAGGAGGAAAAAGAAGAAAGAAGAGGAGGAGGAGAAGGCTTAATTCTGACTGCAGAATAGAATGTACATGTTATCAAACTTGACAAAAATCAGAATTTGGAGAAGTAAGAGGATATGGAAGGCAGTGATTGTGTGAAAAGAATTCGCCGTTCATCGTAGACAATCATCTGAGTGGTCGAAGATTGATAACTCAGAAAATGAAAGAATAATTTTACTACCTGGCAATATAATTGAGTAGAAAACAAAAAGAAAGGGAGAAGGAAAAAGAGAGAGCTGGCTGGAGGGCAGAAGGGAAGTGAAGAGGGAAAGAAGCATAAAAGAGTTAAAAGTGGTTTCCAAGAGGAGTAAAGCTGTTGGTTAAGGGAAACGTTCACTTTTCATTTCTGCCCCTCTGGACAGTTTAAATTTTAAAAAAGTTAAGTACAGGTATTATTTTTACTTTTAACCCACAAATTAATCACAAGTGCCTATGAATTAAGTTAGCTGAAATTTCAGTGTATGTACAATTTTTCCCTGGCAAAATGTCACAAAGACGCAACATGTTTTTCTCTCACTAGCCTTGACAACATTTTTCTCATGGACTTTACTATAAGACTGAAGCCTAAAAGGTTATACTATAAAAACATGGAGCCCACAATCATATTTTAGCCTTTTATTTTAGTTTTAAATTTTAAAAAGTCCGGTTTTATATGCAGTAATTACTTAGATATTAGAAAGACTAAGGAAGTTGATGTGATATAAATCATACATATTCAATATTAACATTTAAAAGTAAGCATTACTCCAGAAACCATACCCTTTTTGTGTTTGTTTTGCTTTGCTTTTAATTCATGACTTATACCCGACTTAGGACATCTCTGGGCTGGTCCTAATCACACGGAAGACTTGGCCAGTTACGCCAGTTTGACACTCACACACACACAGCTGTATATTTCACTTTTGATGCTACTCTATTGGTGTGCGTGTGTGTGTGTGTGTGTGTGTGTTTGCATTCACATGTCTATAAAAAAAAAAGCATGTTTACACCTTGGCTGCCCTGGATGAAATTATAAATGATTGGGCTTCCCTGGTGGCGCAGTGGTTGAGAATCTGCCTGCTAATGCAGGGGAGACGGGTTCAAGCCCTGGTCTGGGAAGATCCCACATGCCGCGGAGCAACTGGGCCCGTGAGCCACAACTGCTGAGCCTGCGCGTCTGGAGCCTGTGCCCCGCAACGGGAGGGGCCGCGATAGTGAGAGGCCCGCGCACCGCGATGAAGAGTGGCCCCCGCACCACGATGAAGAGTGGCCCCCGCTTGCCGCAACTAGAGAAAGCCCTCGCACGAAAAGAAGACCCAACACAGCCAAAAATAAATAAATAAATAAAGTAGCTATTAATTAAAAAAAAAAAATTATAAATGATTTATGCCTCAGGTATTTATGGAAATGATAACCACTCAGAAGCCCATCTTTAAAGGATACAATTTTCCCAAAAACATACTTAATAACTGCTGTCATCCATGAAGTTGTTCCCAAAAACTGCCCAAGAGGATTTCCTATATTCTTAGCAGAGCCAGAGCCCCTGATAGGAGTTGGGGCCATCAGATCATGGGAAAGGTCATGGCTTTGAAAACCTCACATTTTCCATGGCCTAGAAAATACAAGACAGCTTTCTGAGGATTATTACTCCCATTCCCAGACAGAGAGTTAACAGTGCAGTCCATACTACAGCTGTGTTCCAGGTAGTATGGTATGTATTCCACTTGAAATACAAGAAGGCTTCCCTAGGACTTGAAATCAAATCACCACTTCACTGCTTGGTTAAACAGAGTGGAGGCTATCGCTTGGCTCAAACTGAAAGACCCCATTTAAGTCTTTTGAGTTTAGTGCACTTTCTTTCCTACCTGCAATGCAAATGTCTCATATTGGTTGTCACTCTTCTAGGTTAGTGGGGAGGCTCAGGCCCCCCATCAAGGATAACTTCTTTAAAAAAAGACTAAGAGAAAAATCTAAAACCAATTGCAAGAATTATAAAACTGGATCCTGATGTCGTCAAAGAGCAATGAGTAGGAGGATAATGAAGGAGAAAGACATTTTTCTCTTTTCTTCATTGCTGGGGAAAAATTTTTAAATTAATCAAATCATGTCTACCGTGTGTGGTTTATTTTGCTCTGCATCATGACAGATACAAAGTAGTATATGGAGCCATTACTATGGAAAAGGAACTTAAAAACCAGTTGATGAGATAACAAATAAAAATAGAGAAAAAATTACTGCAACATGGCAATACATGATGTGTGCCAAATGAATGGTCCAGAGCCCAGGGGCTCAAGGAGGAAGAAAGAAAATTATTATTATTTATCAGAGGCCAACCATATGCCCAGCTTACATATAATGCATTTAATTCTTAAAAGAACCATATGGAATGAATATTATAATCTCCTCTTTAAAGTTGGAGTAAGTGAGATTACTAAACTGAGGTTAACTAAATCGCCCAAGGTCATGTAGCTAGTCTGTGGTATATACCAACAAAATTTGTTTGACTCTATGTTCCCATTAAAGCACATTTTGTGCAGGTGAGCAGGTGACCTTTTGAAGCAATGGTGACAAGTGAAATTGGGGCTTGAAGGATTGGCAGAAATTGGACAGGTGGAAAAGAGAAAGGAAGGATGGAAGGGCATTTTAACCAGGGGAAGGGGGTGAATGAAGAAATGCACAAGGTGTATTTGGAAACACCTGAAGTCGAAGATTTGTTCAGGGGAATGCAAGACAAGAGCAAAAAGCCAGTTTGAAGACCCATCCCTCCAATTTTAAACGCCCGGGAGTAGAGTTTCGATTCTGCCCTTTAGAGCAGGGAAAAGCCAAGGAAAACTTTTAAGGAGAGGGGAAGTTCCAAGCAGTGGCAATAATATAAGATTCTCCTGAGAAGTATGTGGAATGTATTGGGGCTGGCAAAAAGACAGGAGGGGTGGAATGAAGAGGTTCAGGGGCTCCTGTTATTACTATAAGTGTCTCAAAGACTGAGAACTTCAAAGAAGCACTGACACCACTTTAACTCTGTCCCGTGCATGTTCTGTATCTATTAAAATCTGGTTCCATTTTCATTTATCTTTCTATTTTTACTAAAAGAAAAACAGAACTTCAAAACGGAGCCCCAGTCCTAACCAGTACACTTCAGACCCCCAATGTTAATGGGTCAAGTCCCCGGCGGGCTCCACATTTAGAACAGACTGTTTGCACATGTGAACAGGGCTCATACATTTTGTCCATGCCCCTGAAACAATTGATGTACTCCAGTATATGGTGTATGTTTTTTCTAATTACACCAGAAGAAAGCATTCTTTATGGAAATAAATGTGCTTTTTAAAAACACATTTCTGAAAAGCAGCAGGCAAGGCATTAATAACAAAGTGGAATGATAAACTGAATGGAAGTCTGAAAAGAATTCTATATTTGTATTATACAGGCATTGTTTTCATTCCTGGCACCTTATTTTTCATGTACATAAAGAGAATGCAAGCTACAGCAGGGTGAGACAAAGATCAATGCTGAATGTATTACTTGGCACTGGTCAGACGCAGTTTAATAAGAAAAAAATTGATCCATTAAACTAAACCTAATTTTTGGCCGAAAATGGTTGAAATCTCTTCTTTATATTGCTAGCTTCATAAAGACCTATAATATTTGGAAGAAACAACTCAAGGCTGAGTTTAATAAGATTAAATGTATTGCAAATATACTTAACAAGAATCTATCAAGTTGTTAATGATTGCTATTAATATCAAACAATTTTTGTATAGAATTCTTTATTAGAGCAATTGTAAAATAGAGCCACAAGAAATGCAATATAAAAAGGTTTTCAGGTAATCTGTAACAGCTACAGTTGCAGAACTCAAATCTTAACCTACAAGATATAGTAATTTATTTTATCAATCAGTTTGTAACACAAGCACAATTCAATTTGTAAAGTATTTAAGTGCTGGTCTTAGGCCTATGTAGCCAAGTTCAGAGGGACCACATCCACAGCAGGCAGTAGAGCCATTACATGTCAGGAGATTATAAAGTTGAGGATTTGGTGTTATAAGACTTGGAATTATTTTTGAAAAGGCAAAGCTAATTTCAAAGAAATTATTTTAATTCAGCCTCAGATCATTAAAAAAGCAGAAGTTTTAGTCTCAAATGTCATTGAATCATGGAACTTTAAAGATAGCAGGGAATTCAGTGACTGGTTCCATCTGCCCATCTACAGATACAGAAACTATAGCTACAGACTGAGTTTGTAAAATAATCTGCCAAGTGTGCATACACTGGAGGAATACTGAATGTTTTTATTCGTGAGATGAAAAATGCAGCTAATGAAAACTGAGACAACAGAAAAGTGAAATAGACACTTGTAGCCATAATCACGATATATCAACTGAAGAACACATGGACAATAAATACCTTTTTACCTAAATAATAAACTTTGGTTTGAATACTCTAATTCTATGCTTTATTTAAACAGATATTCACTAACTATTACATTACAATAAATCCAGAAACACACATACGCACACCCACATACACACACACACACACACTCACCTATACACATTTTGCTCAGAAGTTAAATAATCAGTATTTAAAATGGATCCATGAAAATTAGAATAATTTAAAGATCATGATTTATATAAGCAATTATACTAATAACATATTTTTAAATGACTATTCCTAAAAATTGGGAAAGGAAAATCACGTTCTTGTATCTGTTCAAAAAAAAAAAAAAACAGTCCCCTACAGCCTGGGCACTGGGTGATGAGCTATGCCCTTTTACCTTCAGGGTACCAATTTAAATCTCTTCTGCATCAGAAAGGAGAAAATATTGTTTCCATTTTAATGGCTGTCCAGTGTTCTATGCAAAAATGGATAGGAGGTTTCAGTTCAGTTCTTAGTAGATAGATGCTTACATTATAGAACTGTCACCCAGGAGAAAAGACAAGGACTGAAAGATTATGGTGGAGAGGCACCCTCTCACCCTACATACAGCATATCCCGAGTGTGGGAAGGACACCTAGGGTGCTTAAGAGTGCCTTTCAGTTCATGGGAGCTAACTGACTATACCTCATAATTACTGGATTTATTACAATTTGTAAAATCCAAACATTTGCACGTTCATATGTTTTTACATACAGGGCACCAGCTTGCAGGATCAATGCTGGTGGTCAAATACTCTGATCATGAGGCCACAGGGCACTGAGAATACCTTTTTCTGAATTTTAGCTCCTGAATATTTTAACTGCAAAGTATGATATAAGAACTCTATTGATGATTAATTTGTATCTTAAAGCATATCAATCACCTCTTGGTTGCCACGCGAATACTGATTTAGAAAAATACACACTTCAGTTTATATTGATCTGTTGTTCTAATTTGTCATCAGAAGAGTCTAATATGGTTGCTTTTGCAATTTACTTTCAAAGTTATCCTTTTAGGAGATGAAGTAACCAAAAGATACTGAAAATCCAAAGTAAATTACATCGCACCAGTTAAACTTCCCTGAAGGAATGGATACACCCCTGTAATCTGCTCAGCACACAGCTAATAGGCAGGGGATTCAGCTCTGTCTTAATCTTTACTAAACTATGACTCTCTTCTTGGCACACAACATTTGTCTTCAGGACATCTATCAAATATTTAGTGTATCTTCTAACACAATTAAATTTCCTATTAAATTACAATCTGATTATGAATCAGAGCTTTAAAATGTACATACAATCCAATATTATGTTGTGATACTTATCAAAGCACACCAAAAAGGGATGCTCTGGAAAATACGGTGCCTCATTTTTAAAGCCCTGAACATGTAATTTAAAAATTTTTTTAAATCCCTGGTTTCTTGAAGCTGGTTTACTTATAGGAGTTGAGTTATACATAATTTGCTAATGGAGAAAGGGCCTAAACATACACCCCTAAAGGAAACTAGAACTTGAATACTGCCATAGGAGAACACACAACAGTTGTCATACAAAACAAAGTGAAACTGAGTCATAGCTGAATATATATATATATATATATATATACATACATTCACACACACATACAAATCTTGCATGAAGACAGATGGATCAAATATGCATATATTTAATGCCTTTAATACCATAAAAGGAATGTTAGAGAAGGAGGTACCAGATGATAAAGACTACTAAAATTTTTCAAATTAACTAAATTTAACTAAATATAATCTCTAGAGTAAAAATAACGTCAGAATAGGAAAAAGCTTACTTTACTGGGTCTCCTATCCCTCTATGTCATCTAGAGAAAAAAAAATTGCATGTAAAACTGTAAAAAGTAGAGTATCTAGAAGTAATCAATGTTTCAGAATTCATTGAAATTTGAAAAGGAAATTAATATAAGAGAGCTCAACACTAAGAAAAATACAATCATAAGAGAAGAGATCTAAAGGAATCAAGCATGGTGAAGGAGCTTTAAAAGGGTAGCAAGTTTTGGAAATTTCTGTAAAGCTATAGGTTATACCAGGGAACTCGTGGGAGGGCTGAATGGCAGTTTAGTGCGTGGTTCAACAAGGAAAGAAATGTAAGAGAGGAAGACAAAAATGAATATTATTAACCATCGCATAAGATCATTTTCTTCCTTTCCATGAATACGAGTTGCTGTCAACCAACATGTGTCTGCATTCCTTTAAAAATTTATAACAAACCTATAGAACAAATCTATAACCACATGTCGTCTGCCATATGTTTACTGCTGTTAGTGTACAATTGTTTTTGTTAACTCACAATATCTAAATCCTGAAGCTAGAAATAGAAACTAGGTCTTTTGATTTTTAGTTTACCTTAAAAGTTAATGTTAAATGCTGCTTTCTATGAGGTTTCCTAATAATAAGCAGTCAGTTTCCAGTTAATCAGGATAATGGGGAGACAGAGGTCATAGATCACCAAAATTATGACTAAGACAAAGCATAAAGATATATTTTAAATGGAGTCAATGTAAACTTACTTGGTTAAAAGTTCATCCAGTTGGCTAATTTAATTATGATGCATGTAGACAATGAAATACATGCAACTGTTTATTAAAAGATGAGGTTGATATATGTATATATGTATATATATATGTATATATGATTGATTGTATAAATAAATGTATAAACATATACATATATTGGAATATAGAGGCAGAAATACATTGTAATTCATCTGAAAATTGTGTGTGTGTGCACATAAAACCTGACTTCATTTTTTACATCTGCAAGGATGTACACCAAAACAGAGTGATTGCCAAAAAAATATGTTCAGTATCAGGAGAGTCTAATCTGCTCTTGTTTTTGCTAGCTAGTTCCTCCTGCAGATCATGGTTCTCTGTTCCTCCTCCCAAAACACTCTCACTTCAATGTCACAAACCCTGGCTCCAGCACATCAACATATTTTCATCCACTTGTTAAACATGAATCCCAGGGTGCTGTTTGTTTCAGGCTAACCTACCAGAATGTTCACCAAGGTTACCTTCCATTCTGAAACCATCAAACAAACACTTTGCCTTCTCAGCCCAGATTAACACTGATTCTGGCATTCCCTGTGCCCCATTCTGACTGAAAAGAGCCTAGCATATCTTTGTCAAGATCACCATGAGGGAGTGTCCTTTCACGGCTTTAGGGCTTTATCTCTTTGTTCTCCAGTCTATTTGAAGAACTTATGCCTCAAAAAAAATTCATTTATATTTTCTTAAAATGTTTTCCTCTAAACTATAATGCAAATTGCTTAATATTTTCCTTTTTGTCTAATTGTTTGACCATTTCAAGATTTTTTTTTCTTGAATGTTAAGCATTATCCTGTTTACGTTAGGTTGACAACATTTTAAGTGCTTGGCTACTCATCTGATGGGTAAGTGGCATAGACATTCGCAGGTAGCAGGAAACATTGTGTGATATTTATTAGTTAATACATATTTCTAAACAGTAAATGTCTTCTAATATCTAGGGAGTTTGTTTTGAATCGACTTATAGTGGTTCTATTTCATGTTTAACCACAGTAAATTTGCAAATTGATTAAATATTAATTAATTATATTTACTTTTTAGCTATTGCCTCTGTTGCACCACTAGCTAGTACAGTGTCACATAACTAAATTGAGTAGATAGATAGTACAAATGCATGAGGAAAGGCATTTACTGGGGTGTTGAGACTCTTTCATTTTGTAGAGTCATCATCCCACCCCGTCAGTCCTTTCTGCTTCTTCCCCACTGAGAAAATGAGAAAGAATGAGAGAGAGAGAGAGAGAGAGGAGGAGAGAGAGAGTTTTTTTATTCTTTGGTTCGGGTGTATATTTGTTTCATCTAGGACATTGTTAATGCTGCTCAAAATGTTTGCAAAAGATATACTATTTTACTTAACTAGTAATTATTTTACTTAATTTGTCTTTCCCTCAATCACCGAAAACAGATTTAAAGAATGTCAACGGTAAAAATGGAAATAGGATATTGAAACGCTAAGTGTAGACAAAGTCTTAGCAGTGATTCCTCCAGGTCTAGAAGTGTATGTGGAGTGTTTTCAGGATTATTTTACCTATGCTGACCCAGCACTTTTGGGAGAAGTCTAGTCCCTAAAATTAACTGTATTCAAAATGACTGAGAATAAGTATATATTAACAACTATGATGTTTAATCAGTAATACCACTCAATTTGATCATTTTAATATAGATTACATATAAATCTGCATTTCAATTACTGAAACACATAGCTATCCCTAGGCCTACAGGATTTTACCTATGTAATTTTTTTACACATATGTATAGATACCACCTGTGGTGGTGTGAGCACCTATAAAGTTGTCTTTACAATATTTATGATCTTACTTTGCATAGTCATATACCACATGGCCTATGTATTTTAAAATGTTAGAAATAAAAATTACTGCCTTATATTCCTGAGTGGAATAAAAAGTACGTAAAGGGAAAAAAGGAACATTGGATCCACATGTTCCTTTGAAGCCCTCACAGAATGAAAAATTAAATGGAATAAAACAAAGAGATCAAATGGGAAAAGCAAGGGGAAACAGAGGAAACTAGGTTATAAATTCCTCCAGAGAATTATCCTTATTTTTTAGTTCTTTTGTAACTACCCTCAACACCTACATTGCTGTTTAACATATGGTGGGCTCTCGCTAAATATAGCTAACTTGCTGGGAAGATAGAGCAGTAAGTGTATCTGTTAAGGAGAGAAGAAAGGAATGCCTGGGCAAGATGCAAAGTTATCATTATTCACTCTCCATATTACCTAATTCATATTTTCACCTCCCGTATCACTGATGACATTTTATTGGTTTTCATTTTTTATACCCCCAAATTAATATCTTAATCATTAAGAGAGGCATATTCTCTCTAACATGAACATGCCTAAGTTTCCAAAAGAAAACTTTCTCAGGATCCTACGCAAACACAAAGGACCAAAATAAAACAAAACTACAATATAAACATAACGTACAAAAATGTTATGTCTGGTGACACTGGCCTTAAAAACAAATGCTTTTACTATATTGGATTTTAGACCTTCCTACAGTCTACAGGCTGAAAGAGAAAAGGTCCAATTTCAAAATACTAAAACGGGCTACCTGTCAACCCTTCTTTTCTCTCTTTGCAATCAGAATTGCGGAATTCTCACTGAAGGAATTAAGATTATATTTTCCAGCCTTGGAAATAGAAGATACTATCTTCTTAAAGAGAACACACATCTCAAAAGTTGAGGCTCGAGTATTCAGACAACAGAAAAACCATTCACCAGAATATGTGGCCTTAAAGACGGTTAAAAATATGCATCTCTTTTTTCCTATGACTATTTCCTGTTGTTCTTCTAGGAAGGTAGGAAAGCGAACCTGTCAACCTAGTTTGGCAACCAAAGATCATAGGAGAAATTATCCTTCAGGGAAACAGTCCTAATACAATTTTTTTTTAAAGTAATCAGCTCCAAAAATCAAAATTGCAAAATATTCTGAGTTTGTGGAAACATAAAAAAATTTTAATTCAGAGAAGTAAACTTGTGGTTACTTTCATTACCATAGAGAGCATAATATTTCAGAGGTGACATCTCCATTACCAACAGGTACCATAACAAGGTTTGTAAAAGCATGGAAAAAGAATTTTTTTTAATGCATGAAAAAAGAACATTGTTATATATAATTAAGAGGCAAAGTCATTTAGGAGACAGTCCAGTCCAGTACAATAAGGGTGTGGGTTTGAATCTCACCTGTGCCATTTGCTAATTATGTGACCATGAGCAAGTCATGTAATTTCTCTGTAACACAATTCAGTAAAATTGGGTTATTACTATAAGAAAAATACAGCTACCTAGAGTTTCTATTTCAGATCTGTTCAGTGGAGAAAGTTAGTCCTTGCGATTCAAGTTATTTCTTAGCCCAATGCCATAAATATTCTTAAAGTAGAAATATATGCAGGGAATTTCAAAGAACAAACATCAAGCACTTTTGGTTCATAAGACCATATCTATGTGTGTATGAATATGTTAAATATACATCAAAAATCTCCCAAAGTCTACATAAGAAATGATTGGTAGTATTTCTCTGTGGGAAGTGAGACTGGGAGTTTTAAGGGGGAAGAGCTCAGGAAGGGAGATTTTAACTTTCATTTTATTCCCTCCTGTAATGTTTAAACCTTTAACAATGTACATATATTATTACATAATTCAAAAAATAATTTGGAAGACAAACAAATTATCTCAAACATCAGCAAGAGGTAATATATCTTTTTCAGTATATGAAAGTAATTAATCCATGCTCCTTTTCTCACAAAGACTGAATGATCTATGAAACTTAAAAGTATAAAAATTACCAAAAATAATTCATTTCTAACAGGAGATTAAAATGGCAATAAATGATTTTTTAACAATGCCTTGTAGGTACATGATGCCTTTGGGCTAATGACTAACATTTGTATTGCAAATAGTACAAAATATCCTCAACATATGGTCCTTAAGATGTAATCAACCACTATTACTATTACCACCACCATTTTCATAATGATGACGACTACAAACACCTTAGAAAAAATGGAAACACTTTCAGGATAGGGAACAGGATCATTCTTATGTGTCTTCATATCTCCGTTGCATACCACAATGCTTAGCACATGATAGATTTTTAATAATTAGTTGTGGAATAACTAAACAAATGAATAAATTTTAAAATGAATGAATAAATGACACAGAAGCATACCAATTCAATACTTGCTCCAAACTCTTAGTGACCATACTGGAGATGGTCCACTCTTTCATCCTCAGCTCCATCTTGCTTAGAGAACCTGCTTCTTAGAGTAAATCTTCTCTGCTAACTGGCCAGCGGCTCCTGCCTTTGCTCTAGGTTGATGGGACCAGAAGTGGAGACTGACATGAGCTAAGCTCCTAGATTCTCTTATTTGTCATTTGCTTCTTTCTATTGGACACTTGAACAAGAAAGCTAAATTTGGGTCATGTGAAAATGGAGGAACAAAAGTCAGTATCCAGAGGTGGAGAGGAACATATCTAAAACTCAAGAGAAAAGAGGTGAGTCCCCTCATGAGGCTCAACTACAATTAGCCTGGGTTTTCTGAGCCACCACTATAGTCTTCCAAAAATTAATTTTTTCAAACTTTATTTATTTTAAATGAGTTTCTGTTCCATGCAAATAAGCATTGAGACTCCCCGTACAACAACTACCTATAGAATTTTGACTACATGTTCTTGCTTCTCCCACTATTAATACAGATGAATGATAAATATCTATATCTAAAGCCAATCCCTCTACTTGTGCACTGGATCACATTCCTTCTCGCCTACTCTGGGAAATGTAATCCAGCAATTCATCCCTTTCCTGACTACATCAACAATTTTTAGCTATCTACTGGATTAATCTTTTCAGGATGTACAAAGTAGCTGTTATTTTCTCTCATCTTAAAACAAAGCAAAACCTCTGTTGAGCCAGTGGTGTGATAGAGCTGGCTCATGCCAGCTTTCAAGAGCCCGTTGTGCACATCTGTTCTCAACTCTTTATTCAGTGAAATCAGCCATGACTGGGGGGTATTTACACTACTGAAGTTGGCAAAAGCTACAAATCAAACTTGTTTTTTTCCCAGAGAACCGGTTGTTAAGTACCTACCAGCATACCACTTTCTTGACCGCATGATCTTCACCAAGTATCATCCGTTGTCTTTGCTACCCTTTCCAGCAAAATATATAAAAAGAGTTGTGCATAAACATTTTCTCCATTTTTTTCACTTGAATCCATTACAATCAAGCTTCTGTCCCTAATACTCCATGGAAACTGCTCTTATCAAGGTCTCCAATGACTTCTGCATTGCTAAATCCAGTGGTCAGTGCTCAGTCCTCGTATGACTTCATCTATCAGCAACATTTGACCCAGCTGATCATTCCTCTCCTCCCTCACGGGTCATTTCTTCTGTCTCCTTTGTATGTTCTTCCTCTTTGCTCTGACCTCTTAGTGTCAGAGTGCTCCAAGGCTCATTCATTGGGCCTATTCTCTTCTCCATCTACACCCGCTCCCTTGATGCCTACTTTCAGACTCATGGCTTCAAATACCATCTAGAAGCTCGTGGCTCCTCAATCTGTATCTCCAGTCTCGACCTTTCTCTTGAATTCCACACTTTTAGATCCAACTGACTACATCTCCACTTGGATATCGAAAAGGTATCTCTAACTCAGCAAGTTCAAAACTGCACTTTTAATCTTCCTTCCCAAAACCGTTTCACCAGCAATCATACGTCTAAGACAATAGCAATACCACCTTTCCAGTGGCTCGAGCCAAAAACCTTGGAGTTATCTTTGATTTCCTTCTTACTCTCACACTCCACACCCAGTCCATTAGGAAATCTTCTTGGATCTACCTTCAAACTAGCTCCGAAATGTGCCATTTCTCACCGTACTCCATTACTGCTAACCTGGTTCAAACCTATAGCCTGGATTATTCTAAGAGTCTCCGGTAAAGCCCTGCACTGTACTGTTACCACAGTGCCCATATTGTTAAAAAGCCAAATGATCCCTTCAAAAGTAAAATCAGAAGGTGTCACCTCTCTGCTCAAAACCCTTGGATTACATCCTAGTTTGCTCAGAGTAAAGGTCAGAACCCAGATAATGGCCTACAGGCCCTTCATGATCCAGCCTCCTGTTAACTTCCTGAACCATCTCCTAGTTATCTCCCTCTCACTCATCCTTTTCTGACCACACTGAGGCTGCACCTTGAATATGCTAGACATGCTTCTGCCTTCAGGCTTTTGCTCTACCTGTTTGCTTTGCCTGAAACTGTCTTCTCCCATCTATGAACTTGGCTGACTGCCTTACTGCCTTCCAGTTTTTCCTCAAATCTTCCCTATTCAATATATTGCAATTTATCCACCAAACCTCTACCCTCAGCACCCTGTTCTTTTTCCATTTTTTATTGCACTTACTACATCTTAATCTACTTTATAATCTACTAATTTAGTATGTTTATTGTCTGCCTTTCCTCATAGAACATAAACTTCATGAGGGCAAGGATTATTGTCTGGTTTGCTGATGACCTGAGTATTTAAGGTGGTCTAGCTCCTAGTAAATTCTCAATAAATATTTATTGAAAACAAATTAATAAATGAACAGCAAAGAGCATGTGGCAAAGACCTTACTGCATTATCACACAGAAATAAATCTGTGGTTATAAAAATTAGAAGTTTTAGAATTGTTTCCCTAATGAAATTTTTGCTTCTACAGTTTTCTGGTTGAAATTTAAAATTTACAGAAGAAATGCAGCAGTATTCGCACAACTGTACCTAAACCTCTCTCATATCTGGGACTCAAATCCTGGCTCATATAAGAGTTCACAGCTCCTATAGGAGTTGTGCATTTATCAGTGGTGACACAAATGTGCCCGTGTAGTATTTTGTACATATGGTGTTAACTTTTATGCTTTAATATATATGTGCAATATGTCTGAATTATACTTGCTCTAGGAACCATCACTTTTATTTTACTGACTTTTGTGTATTTAAAACCTCAGTCATAATACAGTATTGAATTAAAGTTTTTTTGGCTGTTTAATTTCCACAGAAGTAAGAAAAAGAATAATTGTTTTAACATTCAATTTTCTTCATGGCTTGTACAATGCAAAATTCTCCAAAGTTTAGGAAGTGCATGAGACCTAAATATTAGAAAATGGATGTGAAGTCCCCAAACATCTCTGAGTCAACTTCAAGGAGGTTTCTAACACATGCTTATTATGCCTAAGTCATCTAAAATATGTCCAATAAAAGAATAATGTGTGGAGTTATAAATATATTGATGAAATACACTCATTCAAACATGAATTAAAAACTTATTGTAGCCAAGGACACAGTCATTTCAAACTGAATCTTACTCTTCAATTTAATCGTATAGTTATGACAACACAAGAAAACATCTGAAAAAGAGTGCTTAATTAATTTTAAATGTCATACGCCCATTTAAACGAAGACAACAAAAAAGAGTGAACACAAATATAAGGAGGCTAAAAAACTTAATTTAAAGAAAACGTAAGAATCTCCAACACAAAAGAATAAAAATTAAGAGTATGTATTATGAATATATCATGTTAATTTAGTATTAACTAAATTAATAACTAGATTGGATAGCTTTTAAAAACCTATATAACTAGTTGATATGTAAATATTATATAAACCCATAGATATACCTAAGAAAGACTTCAAAAAATTTTGCAAACACATAAAGTGAAATATAATTCTACAAAATAAAAAGATCAATCAAATAAAACATCTTCAAATACTGCATGGATTGTATTCAAGCTTACTTTCATCTATATTTATCAGAAATTTTATCATAATTGAACTACATCACATTCTTGGCCTATGGACATGAAGAAATAGGGCCCAGGCTATAACTAAAGACAACTATTATTGGCAGGGCAGTGGCATGGCCCAGATTTTCTAAAAAAGTTTTAATTTCAAATATTCTCTCCTTACTTATCAGTTCAAACATGAAGTTTGAAAATTCTCTTTGCCTATTGTAATTCTAAATTTATAAAAATTAAGAAACAATTTGAATTAACATATATCCATCCAAAAAAATAAGATTTTAGGGAGAACATATTATTAACCCTTTAATTCAATACTTTTTTTTTTTAGTACTTTGGCATCATCATTTGTATATAAATAATGTACTAGTAATAACCAATTCTTGTCTTTTTGATCTGGAGGATCTCTACTTGAAAAATCTTATTAGCTGCAAGTTTTACTGAGTGAAAATAAACTGTATTTTTTTAAATTTCACAATTTATTGGTTTATAAAACCTAGACAGTTACTTAACCAAATAACAAATACCTAAGTAGGCTGCTTGAAATCCTGTTCACTTATACACTCAGTCAGGTCCAATAACCATAGAATCACTTGCCTTTGCTAGAGGTAAAGGACTCCCCCAGGGAGGAACAGTTTTTCTAGAACTTTCTGCATAGGTCCACTTTGATATTACTTACAACTCTCCTTTGAGAATTTCCTAACAGCAAATAAACACAAAGAACAACCAAAACATCAGGGAAAGATTGACCCTAAAGGCAGGACTGTCCTAGTTGTTCAGCTTTACTTGTACCCCAGTGGGCGAGAAACCAAAAGAGTGTGCTATAATTACTTGTCTATCAGCTCAGAAGCCAGCACAGGAAGAAGGTGAGCAGACCATAAGGTGAAGTGGGATGATGGGGAAGACCAGCCAGGAGCCTAGGAATCAAATGCCCCCCTCTCTCTTCTGTGGTTATTGATGCATAGATGTTTGTGCAGCTCACCCCTGCTTACCATCTTACTTTCATTTCTCACTTTTTTTTTTTAATCTCCATAATTATCTGCTAACTTCCTATTAACATCTATCAGAAAACCTGGCTCCAGTTTTGACCAGCCTACGGGCATTAGGTTGAATTGGGTCATGGAAAATATGAAATAACTGATCTAGTTTCCACAAAGTCTTTCATGGACTGAATGGAAATTATTCAGAAAGCACTGAAGGAGATAAATATTCATATTTTGTCTTTCTGTCTGTATTTCTCTCTTTCATGGTCTCTTCATATTTGTTTTTGATGGGAATCTGTATCTCTAAGGAAAGTTTAAAAAAAAAAAAGAAACTGCAGCCAGTACCTGAATTATCTTAAGCTAATGATAATATGCCAGACAGAGGGTATGAATGGGTCGAGATTTATAATTTTCAATGAATATTTTCAAAGTTTCTCTGTATCATCTATGCTGTCTTCTGGTTAATATAATTTTTTTAAAAGTCACCTTCAAGGTTGAAATATGACATGTTTCTGATGAGGAAAGCAGAAAGAGAGAAAACAAAGGAGGCAAAAAATAAATAAAATCAGGCTTAACAAATACTTTATATTTATTCAACAATTATTCATTTGCTCCAAAAATTATTGCATGCCTACCATGTGCTAGGGAACAGAAAAGTAAATAAGTTCCTGCCTTCATATTATAGTATTGAGACAGACAATATACCATAAAAATCAATTAAAAGTGATAGCTGCTGTGGAGAAAAGCAAGGCTGGGAAAGAGAGTAGAGTGGGGTGAGGTTTCAGTGGGGTGGGCCAGGATGTTCTCTCTGAGCTGGTGACCTGGGGGCAGTACAGGGAATAAAGGGAGGAAGCAAGTCCTGTACCTGGCTGTCTGTGGGGGGTGAAGGCATTCCAGGAAGTGGGAGCAGCAACGATAAAGGCTGTGCCACAAGGGGTCTGACGAGCTGCAAAGAAACCAGTGGGACGGAGCACTGGGTTTGATGGGCTGTGAGACAAGCAATGAGGCTGGAGAAAGAATCAGGGGCCAAATCATATGGGGCCTTAAGGGCCCTGATAGGTCTTTGAATTTATTCTAAGTGTGATAGAAACTCATTGGAAGATGTGCCATTATTTGATTTACCCTTCTGAAACTTCATTGGTTTGTTGGGTTGAGAATGCATTGTAAGGGGCCAAGAGTGGAAGCAGGAAAACCAGTTGTGGGTCTAACGCAGGAGGACATCCCAGAGACGATGGCGACTAAGACTAGAAATGGGAAGTCAGGGACTGGAAAGAAGGGTCAACTTTGGGATACACCTTGAAGGCAGAGCCAGCACAGATTGCTGATAGGGCTGGATGTACTGTGTGAAAGACAGAGAGGAGTCGGGGATGAATCAAGAAATTTGGGCTGAGCAACTGAATGATGGTGATCCTAATACTCACTGAGATGAAGAACGCTGGGGGGAGGAGAGGTTTGCAGAGTTGAGGCTAAATGAAACCAAGTGTTCTGTGTTAAACAGGTTAACGTGGAGATGCCTATTAAATGAGGATAAGCAGTGGGAGCTTGGAAGAGGCAGGTGCTAGAGATTAACACTTGGGGTCGTCAGCACGTAAAGGGCATCTAAGCCAGGGGAGTAAAGGGTGGTGGCCTCAAGAGTGCGGGTCCAGAGAATGACACGTAGGAAGACTGGGCCCTGGAACACACCGGGATGGCAAGGTGGCAACGAGGAGGAAGAGGAGGATCCAGCAAAGAAAGCTCAGGAGACAGAAGTGAGGTAGGAGGGAAACCAGAGATGCGATGTCCAGGAATACTAGCCACGAGAGTGTTCCAAGCATATCAAATGCTGTTGCGACGGCAAAGATGAGGATTGGAAGTTACAGTAGAGAGGCAAGTATAAAAGCCTGACCGGAGTGTGGTCAAGAAAGAGGAAGAGGCAAGTGTGCAGAGAAAACCAGTACCTTAGCAACAGCCTCTTGCCAAATTAGCAAAGTTATCGCCTGGAATTGTGTTTCAGGTTTTTCCTCAGCTCTTAGCTGCTTAGTTTTCAGCCTGGCCTCCAGTCATTTTAGTATTGAACTCCTGAGTTCAGTGTTTGGTGCTGCAGTTTGAGCTTCCTTTTGAGCAGTTTAAGTAAGAAAAAAGAGAAGGCAGAAAGCATGCAGGCACTTCAATTTAGGATTCTTCTATAAACCTATCTTGTTGTTAGCATTATATTATGTTAATTATCTGATGTTAATATTTATGTAGTTATTTTTTCTCTATATTTGCCTAAGAGAAGAAGTTAAAGAACTACAAAGCATTCAAATGACAGAATTTTTTAAAGCCTATGTTGGAATTAACGAGTGTTTAGTTAAATAGAAGTAGGCTTTGAGGACATCAGGTGTCTGAGATCATTTTGAAAGAGTAGCAGGAAAGTGATAGACTTAATGTGATTGCTGCGATTTTTCTTTTATTTTTCCTTTCCTTCTCTTACCACAAAACAAAATGAACCATTACACAGACAGATGAAAAGTATACTCTCATACCCCAAAGAATTTTCCAGCTGTTTTCCTATTTCTTCTTGAACTTTATCCTTTCCTCAGTGCACCTCTTATTGACTTTAACAAGAATGTTATGAATAAGAATTACAGGATAATATTAAAGGAAAAAATACTTGAAACAATGAGCAAAACAGTTTCACTTTAATGTACTTGCATGTATCCAAATTTTTCTCCTGTATCAAGATCCAACTGAAATAAACCTCCGTTGAGACCTTCCCAATCCCCTCCTCTTGGAATAAATTTCTCTCACCTGTAAATTTTAATAATATTTTATCTGTAAATCTCATGTTTTTCATTCATCCAACAAATACTCACTGAGTGCTTATTATGGGCTGGCACTCCTCTAGGTGCTTCAGATGTATCAGCGAACAAAAAGATCCCTGCTTTATAGAGCTGAGATTCTAGCGAGGAACAGACCACAAACAACAGACATCATAAACAAATCATCACCTAGTGTATAGAAGGTGATCAATTCTGCGGTAAATGTAAATGAAATGTAAATGTAAAGCATGATGAACAAATGTAAAGCATTTCATAATGATGAAATGTAAAGCAGAGGAACAAGGCGCAGGGGGTTCCAATTTTTAATACAGTGATTAAAGTAGGGCTTACTAAGAAGGTGAAATCTTAGCAAAAACCAGAGGATTTGAAGGAGGGGAGGGAGTCAGCAACATGGATATATGGGGAAGAGCATTCCAGGCAGCAGGAGAAGCCAGTGGAAAGCGCTAGAAGAAATACACCTGGCGTTTTTAAAGAAAGCAAAGAGACCAGAGTGGCTTGAGGGATGTGAGGGAGGGAAAGAACAGTAGGAGATGGGGCAGAGGCTCATGGGGTGAGGGTTTGAAGGGCAGATTATGGCAGTGAAATGGAAGCTATTACAGGGTTCTGAACTGAGGAGTGCCATGACCTGACACTGAATTCAAAAGGACCCTCTCGCTGCTGTGTTGAGGATATCTGGGCTGGATTGGGGATGGGGGCGAAATACGAGTAGCAAAAGCAATTAGCAGACCCCGCAGTTACCGAACAAGAAATGGTATTGACTCCTACTCAGTGAGGACAGTGGAGCTGATAAGAAGTGGTTGGAGTCTTTTAGCATTGCTTTTTTAAACTTTTGTCATATATATGTGCGTATCTCATCACCACTTCTAAACTCTACACTCCTTGAAACCAGGATTTGGGTTCATGCTTACATTTCCAACAAGGGGTGCTCAGTCATATGTTTAATGGCTAAACGAATGAAAGGTCACTAGACAAAGAATCTAACTTATCCATCTCTATGGCACACCCTGAATTTCAAGGCATATTTATGAATGGACAATAGCACCACCAAGAGCATCAATTTTGAACAAGAATTGCAGAAAAAAATCTGCACACTGCGTAACTGATGGCAAATAATATAAAGGGAAAGATGTGTTCATACATGTGAGTTTTACTTAATTGCTTACAAGTTTCTAGAAGTAATCTACTGCTACTGCATTTTCTCTGCTTTCTCCTTAAGGTAAAATAGTAGCCAAGGGAGAAAGAAATTTCTAGAGAATACAGGTTCACGGTAGGTTTTGTCTTGGAAATATTTATCATTACAAGAGCCAGTCAAATGACATTCCATAATGCTAACCCTTAGTGTAGTTAACACTGCAGGGAAGAAATCTATCTCTGTCTTCAAATTCCATTATACATAATAATAAAAAAGAAAACAACACATACATGTAAAATAAATAACTTCTCCAATACATACATATTTGGCATTACAATAGCCAACCGATGCAATCGTTTGGCATTAAATCAAGTTTCTGAAACTTCAATGTAGCAAGAGGGAAATTCCTTCAGACAAAAGGATACACAATGATGTCCATTCATAGTTACAGAATATAGCTAAAGAACTTTTCTTTTTAAATAAAGTGATCCAGGTTTGAAAAACACAACATCTAATTTGGGTGCAGAGTTCAAGAAAAGCTGCTACAGATAATGTGGAAGTAATTTACTACATGTACATATGAAAAACTGGGAAGGGGGCAGATTTCCATCTCTCCCTTAAAATATGACATCAGAGAGTGGGTTCTAGGCTGCTACAATTCCTAACTGAGTCTGTAATCTGGAGGACTTCATCTCTCTCTAAAATATGTCCCCTAATTCCACTTTCTTTAGGAACCACGGAGAAGATTAACTTCAACTTATGATAAATCTAGTTGAAACATATCATCCTGAATTAAGGTTAATGCTTTGAGACAATGGTTCTTCCATATAATTATTTCACAACTATTTATTGAGCACAATATTTCCTGGCAAAATACACAGTCACTACCTTTGAGAAGTTCAAAGGAGGAAGACAAACAAACAGGCAGTGAAACAGTTTGACAGTGCTCTGATAATGCTAGGCCCAAGGTGCTGTGGGCACCAGGGTGGGGACACCCTGACAAAAACAGGGGAGCTAGGGAACCTTCACCATCGTGTTTTGAAGGATAAGCAAAGCTGGCCAGAGAAAGCAAAGGGAAGGCGAATTTTCAGTAGAGGGCAGGCATAATCCTGAGCTGATTTTTAGAACAATTGCCTCAACAACAGTGCCAAAGATAGACTGACAGAGGCGGGCAGGAGGCGGGAGGATCATCTCAGAGCCTTAAAGGAAAAAAGTTAGGAAATAATGAGGGTCTGATTATAGAAAATGACGGTGGGCATGGAAAGAAGGAGCAAGTTCAAAATATATTTAGGAAATAGGCCGTAAAAGTTGTGGTACTGATGGACTAGGGAGAATGAAGTAAAGTGAGGGGCTTAGGACAACTGTCAGCTCTCTAGGTGAGAGGCTGGGTGGATGGAAGGCTGTGCTCCAAGGTAAGGAATGCAGGAGTAAAAGCAAATAACAGCAGAGAGAATTCTTTTAAAAAATCAAAATAAAAGATCTGGCAGGATACATATTTGAGATTATGACTGAATTTATAAATATAAATCTGTGGTCTGAAGATATTCTACCCACTGAGCTTATCCAAAGTCATGAATAGTACAGAGATCACTGAGGAATACTTACACAAATTTCCTTCCTTTTCTCTGGTCTCCAGATGCAAAGTATTGATAAGATAGAAACTAGTAGACAGTATAGATTTTAAATATTTGTGTCTGGTGAATATTTACCAATTTTGCAGTCAGAAGCATGGCTTCTTTTTTTTTAAATTTTTATTGGAGTATAGTTGATTTACAGTGTTGTGTTAGTTTCAGGTGTAGAGCAAAGTGAATCAGTTATACATACACATATATCCACTTTTTTTTTTTTTTTTTAGATTCTTTTCCCATATAGGCCATTACAGAGTATTGAGTAGGGTTCCCTGTGTTATACAGCAGGTTCTTATTTGTTATCTATCTTATATATAGTAGTGTGTATATGTCAGTCTCAATCTCCCAATTTATCCCTCCACCGCCATCCCCTGGTAACCGTAAGTTTGTTTTCTACATCCATGACTCTACTTCTGTTTTGCAAATAAGTTCATTTGTACCCTTTTTTTTTAAGATTCTACATATAAGCGATATCATATATTTGTCTTTCTGTGTCTGACTTACTTCACTCAGTATGACAATCTCTAGGCCCATCCATGTTGCTGCAAATGGCATTATATGGTTCTTTTTTATGGCTGAGTAATATTCCACTGTATATATGTACCACATCTTCATTATCCATTCCTCTGTTGATGGACATTTAGGTTGCTTCCATGTCCTGGCTAGTGTAAATAGTGCTGCAATGAACATTGGGGTGCATGTATCTTTGCAAATTACAGTTTTCTCCGGGTATATGCCCAGGAGTGAGATTGCTGGGTCATATGCTAGTTCTATTTTTAGTTTTCTTAAGGAACCTGCATACTGTTCTCCATAGTGGTTATACCAAGCATGGCTTCTTCTTGAAAACTTTTCTTCTACTCTGTCTCCCACAACGAAATCTTAGCATACCATATTTTAGTGAACATTGATGTATAATGGAAAGCAGAGTAAAACAATAATAATTTTCTAAATATATGACTTTCCCTACAAGTTAACAGTGGTGACTTTTTCATCTGGGATCCTAATTTCAAATTAACTCACTCATTAAAATTCGCTCAATACACTGTGAAATTTCATTATTCAAGGACTTCCTTGCCGTAAAAAGAAGATGAAAAATCTCTCTCTGATTATTTGTCATTTTTGTGTTTGTATTTTCTCTCTTTTTTTTTTTTCTGCTTCCAAATCTGCACTGGAACATCAACAGTGTCCATGAAATGAATCCCTTCTGCAAGCAGGACATCCTGAGTTATAAATATGATGTATCACTCTGCACAGCTCCCATTAAATAATTTCTACAGTTTCAATAGTAACAAAACTCTTGAATAATGCACCCTAGTATTGTCTATTTCAAGACCTTTAACACCAGAAACATCAATGAGAAAGCTTTATATCTTTATATTTCTACACTCATAAATAATCGTAGACTACACAAGTATAATCCACCAATAGAATGCTTCCATTCCAAATCTACAGATTTTATCAACCTATTATAAAATAAGGAAGCCCTGTATGACCAGCAATAAAAAGCACTGTCTAAATCAATGTTTTCAAATTTCAGGTCGTGACCCATTTACGGATCATGAAATCAATTTGGTGAGTCACAGAATTTTTACAAAATTAGATAGAATTGATGGAGTAGATTATATCAGAATGCATTACATTTTATAAGAGCACGTGTGGTTTTGTGAAAGTTTTGTAAATAGGTATGTACTAGATCCTAATGTAAATTATTTCTTACCAAAGTCGCATTCAAAGAAATGTGAGAGTCACTGTTTAAATACCTTGTCCATGGGTGTTGTTAAGAAATGTCAGGGGTTTGTAGCTCAAATATGAAGTGAAAATACATTTTATAAAATGGGAAGATTTATTTTTGTACAACACCCCTCGGAAAATCGGAAAATAAGCACTCACTTATTTCAAGCTGTCAAATATCTTACAGAATAATACCTAACAAATAGGATCAAAGGTTTCTCCCATACTGTGTTTTGTTACTAGGAATGATTGGTCCAACATCACTAAATAACAGATTTTCACTTGCTCGATTTAGCCTTGCTACTTAATAGTAATTATGGACAGAAGTCTCATTCAGTTGCATTGATCTTATATTTAACTTTAGAATAAATTCAGAGCTTGAAACATAAAATGTACCGTATCAGTCTTTAACCCAGGAGGACCCTTAAAAGATAAGAAAGCAATTATAATCCTCATGAAAAACATACAAATGCATATGTCATCATTATTACAACCTATGCACACACACCCAAACATGTTATTAGTATGTACAAACTTTAGGATATTCTACTGTGCTTAAAGAATAAGTAAAGAACAAAAATACAATTCTAATGATTTTGCTTCAGTGTAATTGTATGAGAAGTCTAGGAAACATAAAAGTTACATACAATGTTTTATTTATGCCACCAAGAATAAATTTTATCCATGGAGATGGTGAAAAACTTAGCTTAATATCACACCCAGTTATTCCTTGCTTGTGATTCCTTAATTTATATTTTTGCAAATAAGTTTTAGATCAGTTGTTATCAATAAAGTATCAGTCATGAGTTTTACGTTGAGATAGTTTAAACTTGAAATAGTCCTCTTGTGAGAGAGCTATAGTAAATACGAAGTTCATATTTTATTTCATTCCTATCATTCCATTCCTTAGGTTCTTTATGGTGTTTTTAAAAATCCATAATATAATTCTATGAGAGTTAACATAATAGACTGTAACAGCTGTTATGGTCTATTGTGTAAATAAGTAATTACAGAATTTACAGACTATCATGTAAATATGTAATTATGGACTTTTTAAAATGTGCATTATTTACTCGATAGTCTATCGTTTACATATGTAATTATGGACTTTAAAACATGTATTATTTACTCAGTCTGTAACAGCTCCTTGGGACAGAGTCATTCTGGCCTATCGGGTAAACATGTAATTACAGAAATTTTTTAAATATGTATTATTTATCTGATAGTGCTGCTTACAGATTATCACATCCATACGTAATCACAGATCTTTAAAAAATGGTTATCATTACTTTGTATAATGCTTCTGCAAGTCAACTCAGAGACTTTCAGTTCATGGATCAGTTGTCCAAAACTATGCAGATTATCCAAAACTATCCATCATATAGAATATTTGCAAAGAATAGTGGTTTTCTGCAAGTCACCTAAGTAAATTTTCAAGTTTCCCCCCAAATGTTAAAGAACTGACCTCAAAAAGAGTAAGTCATTTGATAGAAAGGATGCTTTTATAATAGTCTCTAGCTCAAGGTTCTATATTTCATTTTTCCACAGTTATCTACATTACCATAATTATTTTGAAAAGCCAAAATTTCTTAGTATATTTGGTTTCTTTCAGGTAGGGTCTGGAATGCATTTCACCTATTTTCTTCTTTCATATTCAGTTATGAACATCTTACGATGACGGTTTAAACCACTTGCCAATTTCTGTGATGTAAATACTCCCACCAAGACTGATTTCAAGCTACCAGAGGGATATCACTTAACTCAGAGTGCCACTTAACAGCTGAACCATAATTGCTGGTTGTAGTCTATTTCACCACACCACTGCCTCTTAGGCCATTTCAAATTTCAATTATTGACTTGGGTACCTGAATCTTATTTGCCATAAACTCTGAAGGAGTCAGAAACAAAAGCCCAAGTGCTAAGGGCACCTCAGGGATTTAAAACTTAAAATTCAGTGACACACCCTCAATTAAGAGTCAGTTGTGACCTCTGTAGTGACCTCTTCCTTGGTTCAGAAAATGCCTCAACTCCCTCTTAAGTGTGTTGAGCAGTACTCTGAGGTTGAGGGGTGGGGAAGGCATTGTTCAGTGCATGGGATAGAAGACCAGTCTTGGAATGACTCAATACAATTGAGGTACACCTACGAAAATGGTTTGGCAAGAATGTTTTAGAGGTAATTTAAGTGTTCAGTGCATGGGATAGAAGACCAGTCTTGGGATGACTCAATACAATTGAGGTACACCTACGAAAATGGCTTGGCAAGAATGTTTTAGAGGTAATTTAAGTATCAGTTGGTGGTTAGGCTGGAGAACTTTAAGATCTCTTCTAATCCTATGATTTTATGTTTTTGTAATTGAATAAATAAATGAGATAAATGTTAAATATATCACATTTCAAGAAGCCATCCATAGTTCCACAGTTGTATAGTAACAGATTTAATTGCCATTTTTGACTGAGTAATAAGTTGTAAGCTCAGCTAGGCAACTCTGGAAGATGGACCTTTAAGCAAAATACTGTAAAAATGAACTTCAGACACTGCTGATACCAAAACTAAGGACATTAAAGATGTGTCTTTTATTTTAATAACAAACTTAAACATTGTTCTGAATTGAAATTCAGAAACTGAAATTTTTTAAAACTTTCCTACTTGTTTACTCCAGTTTTTTTAAATCTCTGATTGAATATTCAAAGATAAATCATAAAGGTGCATAGTATAACCAGTGGTTATTAATTATTTCAAATACTCATTTCAAATTTAGAGGAGACTACACTGATCCCCTTATAGAGTACAGACAAGGGATCCGCGCACATATACGTGATTAATTCTCTCTACGATAGCGTTAAACACATCATACCGTGTGGTCAATATACTAGATTGCTAGGGTGAAAGAGCTTTCAGGGAATTTCCAACCAAAGGGAATGAGAGAGTATATACATTTGTCTAAGATGCTTATAAGATTTTGTTTCATTCACCACTCAAAACACCCTGTGGAAGACAGGACCTTCCATGGACACTAAATTTTAGTTGTGTGGAACTTAATCAAGACCTGACACCATGGGTTGCATACCTTCAGGGAGAGATTGTGTTCCACAATGTTTAAATCCCCATGTAGAGCAAAACACAAAATATACACTACATTAGAGTATCACATGGCCAATGACTGACTAGAGAGCATGTCAGGAAGAGGGCAGGTGCTGCCTGCCAGAGGCTGCAATTTAATATCCTGCTATAAAAGCAATAGGAGGCTCCTGTTCATCTGAAACCTAGAACAGTGAAATAAAAATAATAAAAACAGTGAACAATTCAAAATTGGCATGTTACTCCTACTGGCTGTTTATGTGCCCGGATCTTCTACCATGCCAGAGTTGCAAACTGTGTCCAGTCCTCTGAAACAACTGGGCTCTTCTTATTTGTAAGGTGGAGTTTGGAGTAGTGAGGGATTTACTATATAGGAAATTCTGTTTTCTTTGTCTTAAAGAAATGGGTGTAATATATGTCTCAATGGTTATTTGAGGAACTCGCTTATTCTGGGTTTATTAAAAGGCTGAACTACGTAATTTTAAAGACTTCAACAGTTAACAACCTGAGGCATAGAAATGGGAAAGGTAAGTCAGAATTTATAAATGTTCATTTCATCCAGGTGCACCTCACTTTAAACAATAAATGCATCCCAGAAGTGAAGTGAAAGTAAAATACTTATAAATCGAATCGTATTTTAAATTAACTAGGGATATGGTTACGTAAAGGAAGCTTCAGCTGGTTCTTTGCTAATGTGGATGGCTGATTTGCAATTTGTCAGTTTCGGATATATGAATTTTCACGTGTTAAATTTTAAAGCAGAGTGCATATATATATTTATATACGTGTATATACTTGCAACTCTATGTCCTTTCAAATATTCTAAAAGTCATACAGTTAAGATCAAAATACAGTAAAGGCATACAGGAAAATACATGTTTAGCTTGATCCACATGAATTTGCTGGGTTTAAACAAACGTGGAATATTTGCTTGAACAAGAATGTGTTAGAAAATGAAAAACAAAGGTTTTCACGATTGCAGTTAGTTATCTGTGAAGTGGGAGTGCCAAGCAGTAAAACTCCGTGTCCACTTGGCTGCAACAATTAATATGGAGCTATTTTCAAGGTGGGATTATGGGCAATGGAACCTCTAGGGATGGGCTGTTTTGCCCATGCGTTAAATCCTCATTTTTGTGTGAACTTAATGAAAAGATTGCAATATGTTCTGTCACTGGTTCCTAGAGCATGGAGATGTCTCTTTCTTTTTCCCCTGAGTAAATATAGTGCGATTTGTGCTGCATTTTATGGATGGAAATGTAAAGAAAGTTTGTGCTTTTAACTTTGTTTAAAAGTCCTAAAGATAGACTTAAAATCATGTAGGGAAATGCAGTTGGTCTAAGGATGTAGCATTGACTGGATACATAATCAGTACATTTGGAAACTTTGCTGTGTTTGGGGAAAACCTCTAACTTTGTAAAATACCAAGGAGAAAGACGAGTTTTTCTATAGCATTTTAAATTAAGCAGTAGCTATTTTCAATAGAAGCTTGTTGGTCTGCTCTAAAAAAGTTTTTATTTATTATTCTAACTAATTTGAATTCACAAGTGTGATGTGCTCCAGCCAGGATAAAGACTGGCTATGCACAGAAATGTTCAGATGTTGTAATACAGTCAAGTGTATGCTTATCTCATTTTGATAAAAGAGACTGTTTTTAGGATAGCAAACAAATGCACAGTACTAAGTAACAAAAAGCCCAGAGCAGAATGGAAAGGCACAGAAACCAACAGGTCCCTCACAGTTACTATACATGCCAGTAGGTATCCAGTCAGCTTTCAGGCTCCCCTAGCAAACCCTCCATACCCTAGGTACATCAGTTAGGAGGGCCTCTTAGAGCTGAACTGATACTCAGATATCTCTTTGAAGTCAAGGGTCACCCAAAGATACCCGTGTAATCAGCTCCTTCCCTCCACCCCTCCTCAATCCAGGGCTGAGATAGAACAAAACTTGTTTTCCTTCAGGGTTGTTGAAGAGCACATCACCTTGGGATTCTTGGGACTACAAAATACTCAGGGTCCTAGCAACAACTTAGAGAGGTTCGTCAAAATTAGCACCAGTGACTCAGCTACCTAATCCCTGAATACTGTCCTTACCTAGAACCCAGGCCTCAGAAGTTGTGGAATCTAAACAGGTCTTGATTCAGCAGGCCAAAGTTTGTTTTTAACACCATAAAATTCTTAGGATGAAAGGGGATCTTAGAGATAATTTGGTCAAATCCCTTCACTTTAAAGTTATGAAAGCTAAGGCCCAGAAAATTAACATGATTTGGCACAGCTGATTAGCGACCCAGCCATAGGTAGACCTTCATTCCAAGGGAAAGGAAGTAACATTTATTAAGCTAAGTGTAAGGTAACACATGTTATCTTATTTAACCCTCACAAATCCCTAAGAGGTACTCATCTTTATCATCCCCATTCACAGAGTAAAGCAAGTGAGATTTAGAAGAGTGACTAACTTGCCCCAAATCATATATTTTTAGGGCAATTTGCTGCAGATCCCATTCACCAAATGGCCATTTACCAAATGATGAATTTGAAGAAGGGCCAATTTGCTGAATTTACCAAGAACTTGTTTCTTTAAACTTTTACTTTTACAGCAATTAATATTATCCATAGTCATTAAAGCTTTGAAGATTATTTTTAAAGTTGACTATTTTAATTTTGTTGTCATGGCAACATTTTTTAGGAATTTGAATTCACTTTGTATTGGTGATTAGTATATGTCAAATTTGAGGTCCTAATCACATGGTCTGTTATAAAATCCCTTCTGGGCATTCCTACTTTTTTTCTACTGCTTATAATAATGGTATTGCCTTTCATCTTGAATCTTCCTACAAACTAGTACCAAGCCAACATAACAAAGAGACAGAAGGTATAACCTTTCTGCATTTTAAAAAATGTCTAGCAAATTGAGTTGCATAGGCTAGTTTAACAGCCCTAAATGATATTTTAAATCTTTAGTTTAATATTTAGTCTTAATTCTAGTTTTTTTAAATTTTATTTTGCCCTAGCCATTTAAGCCCAGCAGCTCTGCAGCACATTCATTGGTCCAAATAAGCTGTCATTGCCTGTATGCTTCACATTTTGGACACTTTTTAAATGTTTAGGATATATTTCATGTAATCCATTTGATTTATCCAGTTAGTAAATCTATGAGTCAAAAAAATACAAAAGAGCATGGGCCAGATTAAAAATGACAGAAACTTACCTTGTCCTTATGATTTATAAAAGTCCTTGATTTTAAGACAAGCACAACACTGTGACTTGAAATACAGTAATTATAATTCCAGAAGTCAGAGATCAATACTCTGAGGAAACCTGGAGCACACTAAATTTTAGTCAGTGCCTATCAACTAGTTAACATAAAATAGCTGCAGCAAAAATGAAAACTAAAAAGAATTCAAACCAAACTAAACTAAAACTAAAACTTTAAAGTATCCCCAGAGTTGCTGCAGTCACTTTATACAACAGGATTTGACATAAACTTTAGGAAAACTTAATAGAAGGAAAGTATTGATAATCAATGATTTGGCGAATTGGTCATTTCATGAATTGCTCAGTAGGGGAAGTGGATTTTGGTGAATTGACTTTCAGAGAGGTTATTTTTGGAGAAATAACAATTCAAGGAATGAGTGCTTCTTCAGAAAGTTGTTTTTTGGTGAATTGACCTGCTTCTGACCACCAGAGAGTAAGCCATGGAAACCTTTCTGCTGACTTCAAAACTCAAATTCTAGCCTCTTTACATAGTCTTTCTAATTAACTACATAACCACTGGCTAAAGAATGGAAAGGTTTTTGAAGTTCTCAAAAGCCAGAGAAAACAAACATGGACTGAAAGTTTTAGACCACTGAAGAAGTTTCTTTAAATGTATTAAAATAAGTATACTGAATAAAATCTCATAGTTGAGTTCAATACAAATCTTGTACTATATGTCCCAGTAGAAGAGTGAGACACAGTGATTTTGACTTGCCTAGTGAGAAAGAGCTTTCCCTGATACCAAGAACCTTAATTTAAGCAAGACTCAAACATTTATATTCATATCACGTGGATCTGTCTGGCCACAGTTAATTTGAGCATGTCACTTTATTCCCTGTACAGAAGATCTAAAGCTTTAAGGCAGATTCAGGAAGCCTTTTTTTCTTAAAACACAAACACTTACACAACGCTCTCATTAACTGGAACTTTCACATCTGCACTGAAGTGAAAATAGGACCTAAAGCTCTGTCCTACCTAGTGTATGTCAAATAGCACAGCTTAAAGAGGGTATATTTGACAATGGCATTTTATTCAGGCATTAGAGGGAAAGAGTTGGACAAGTCATAAACCTGCATAGCCATGAAATAAAAATAACTGCGGTGACGTTTAAAAGATATTCTAAAATGAAAATTTTAAAAATATTCAATAAAGGCAAAATTTTGCTTGTTACTCATTTGACTTTACTGCAGTTTGTCACCACCATTGAAAAGGTGTATCTCTACAGCTTTAAAGGTAAAACCATTCCCAAGTCATCTGGAGCCACAGATGGACTTGGGAGTGTGTTTACCACGGTGGAAGAGAAAAATAATTATTTGCTGGCATCTTCAGGTTGGAATAATCTAGCCAGTTCTGCCCACAGAAATATAATGTGAGTCATACATAATTTTAAATTTTCTAGTGGCTACATTTTAAAAGGCGAAATTATTTTAAAAATATATTTTCTTTAACCCCAAATGTATCCAAAATATTAGCATTTCAACATGTAATCAATACAAAATATTATTGAGATATTACAATTTTTTGGTAATAAGTCTTCAAAATCAGTGTGTATTTCACACTCACCACACAACTCAATTTGGACTAACCGCATTTTAAGCACTCAATAGCCACTTGTGGCTGGTAGTTACTATATTGGATGGCACAGGTCTCGACCTTATTTGAAAAGGGAAAGGTCTTATTTGAAAAGGTCTTATTTGAAAAGGGAAGGTCCTTGAAGGTACTGGAATTGGGTGATTCTGTCTGGATTCGACAGGCCTGCGATTTACTGTCGATATTGAACATCGGAGATCTTGTAATTGGGCCAAAAAGAGCCCAGTTACAAGATCTCCAAACTCTAGGCTGTAATGGACTCCCCAGGGAAGGTGCAATTAATATTTCCAAATTTTAAAATGTTTGGGCTGTTCCCTGGTTTTCTAAGTATTTTCCTTAACATCTAGAGCCAGGTGGATACGAAATACAGGAACCCTCTTCCCTTCCCTGCACCCCACCTCCAGTCACTCTAAGTGTTCTACTACATTTCCCTCCACTGGATTATCAACAGCAGCCATTCCCAAGTATAGTTTTCTTTCTATTTTGACACACAAGATAGAGGTACCTTGAGCCTTAAAGTGGGCTGCTCCATCTCCTTGTAATGCCCTTTGAACAGTGCTGCCTGCACCCCTACATCTCCAACACCTGGCTGACCTCAGGTTACTATCTAGAGTCAACTTTGCTTTCATTTGCTCTTAAAACCTCAAGACCACCCCAAAGACCATCCTAGACTACCCCCCAAAACCCAGACCCAAAGTTCTTTCTCCCTGTTCCCACACTGAAGGCTCTTATGCCGCAATATTTCCATCGTGGCCCTTATCCCGCAGTATTATCACATCTGTTTATTGTCCCTCTCTTGTCGCCAACTAGACGGTGAGCTCCTAGGAAGTATCTCACTTACCTCTGTGGTTACAGTGCCTAGTACAAAGCAGTTACTCAGTAAAGGCTCATAAAGATGAAATGTTGAACAGTACATAGAAAGTATAATCAAGGTCATTTATTCAAAGAATAAATTGTTTAATAAAAGCATATGTCTAACACATTTTACAGCAAAAAGGAAGCTAAAATTCAACAAACATAGTTATCTTCCAAGTTCCAGGTATTGTGCTAAATGTTGAGGCTATAGAAATATCAATAAATGAAACTCCAGACTCTCAAAGACGCTGGTTAAGCAGTGGCTAAGATGAAGGCTTCTCAGGAACGTGAATACCAATCACCTGGGGAAGTTGTTAAAAAAGCAGACTCTGATTCAGGAGGCCAGGGGTATGGCCTGAGGTTCTGCATTTGTAGCAGGCTCTCAGGTGATGCTGCTGGGTCACACTGTAAGTAGGAAAGGACTATGGCCTAGGAGTCAGGAGACCTGAAATTTAGCTCTGACTCCTGCTGTATGGGTATTAGTTATTCCTCTTAATACTGTCAGATCTGCTTGCTCAACTCTTAAATTTCCTGAGAGAGGAGAGCAGATGACTTCTAAATTATCTAAAAACTCTGCGGTCCACACTCTCCATGCTTTCTCAGCCTGCGGAAGATGATAGGGACTAGAGCAGTGATTCGCAGTTTTGTCTGCTCCGTAGGATAACCTGGTGCTAATTTCAGAACGCTGATGCCCAGAACACAGCCCAAACCTATTACCTTGGACTCTCTGCCTACGGGGCCCAGACGTCTGTATTTTTCAACTCCCAGGACTGAGAACTACTAAAGAATGTTACTTGCAATATGTGTTGATTATCAACTCAATAGATTGGTGTTAATGAGGTCTGAGATAAGCAAAGGATGGTCCCCTGCCAGATACCTTTATTCTTTTCTGTTGGCAATACTGCGATGCCATTCTTGGTCCAAAGAGCCAAATTAAAGTCATTGTGAAATATGATTCCCAACACTAAAAAGGCAACACGAAACACGGGCCTTGATGTGTACAACTGTGCACAGAAGAAAAGCTTTGCTGATATCTTAAGGAATCATCAGCCAAGCTGCCCAGCTTTTTGCAATCACCCCCTTGATTCATGAGATCAAATGAAAACAGGGACCTTTTTTTCTATGAAAAATAGAAAAACCAGCATCCATTGGACTAGACATGTTGCCTTGCAAGTGCAGTCATATCCAAAGTTCTTTTTAAATTAGTTTTTAAGTTTGAAAATTTTAAATGAAAAAGTCCAAACAGTTTTTAACTGTACTTCAGTTTTCAAAAAGGAAAAGATTCTTTGTAATTCTCACCCCCATCTCTTTGGGCTAGGTTAAGAAGAGAAGGAAATCATCCAAACTTCTAGTCTATACTTTTAAGGTAATTTCGTTTCAAACTTTTCAGTATCTAACTTTTTTTTAAATTTGCTTGCTTGAAGTAAGAAAGAATTAAGTTCATTTATCATTCAACTGAAGTAATGAATTGCTTTGTAGCACAGCAGTAGAATGTCACTAAAATGCTGATTTTCCCCCCTTTATTAGTTTTCACTTTGGTCAAAATAAGCTACTCAGACTTTTCCAAAAAAAGATTTATGTTTAACAAATATATCAACAAATAGCTAAAGAGTACATACAATAACCCAAATATTCTAGGATTTGAGAGGCAAAAATATATGATGTCCTGTTATCTTTAAGTGCCCATGAACCTGCCTGAGAAGATTAAACTTATATTCTATGAAAAGATAGTTAAAATTATGGGCAAAAATAATAAACGCTAAAATAGTAGCTTTAAAGAGTTCAGAGAGATTCCTCACTTCCAGCTGGGTTAGGCTAATAGAAGGCTTAAATAGAGAAAGGAAGGGTTTCACCTGAACCTTGAAGGATGGGCAGGGATTAGATCATTAGCCCAGAAAAAGAAACTCTATGACCAAGAACATGAAGAAAGGAAAGCATAAGATGTATCCCCAAATAGTAATGAGGCGAGTACGGAGGGTAATGAGACAAGAGTGTTTGAGCTGGGTCAGGCAAAAAGTTTCATATCATCCAGGCTTAGATCCCAAGGATTAAGGACTATGGACAAAGCCAAAACACAGGTAAATTGGGCTAGTTCTCCTGCTCTCCAGGGACAGGGTAAAGTTGATAAACATTTATTGATGTAAGTATAATACTTGACAAAGATAAGTTAATATAGGGCCAAAATGGAAGTACCTGAAGGCTAGACTGAGGATTTTTCATTTAAAATTTTCCTATAGGTAATGGGAAATCGATGAAAACTTTTGCTTACTTGCTTATCTAAGTAACACAATAAAAGGCATGTTTTCAGGAAGACAAACTTTGAAGCCATATATATAGCACAGGTTGGGGTGGAAGAAAACTTGAGGTGGAAAGAACAAACTAGTAGAGTGATTTAGAGAAACTGATCTGAATCGTAGCAATAGAAAGAGGAAAGTGTCAGAGAAATTAAGGAGGAATAATAAAAAGTAGAACTTGGTGATAGATTAAATCTGAGAGGTACCCGCGGAAACCCCACCCATAAACTCCTGGCACTCACTTCTTCACACTGAAGCCTGCTTGCTGGGAACACCTGTGAACTCTGCTTCAGGTCTTCAGCCTGGATGGGGGAATATACTTGGCCCAAGTGCAGGACAAGCCAGAAGTGCCAGAGACATAATGCCCTTAGAAGCAGCCTGAACCAATAAAGACAGGGATTTGGAGGATAGAGCTGCTGATTAAGAATAACTCACCCCTCCATTAGAGTGACTCTGAGTTCTACACTATCCCTCAGAATTACCCCAATGGGATTAAACTTTAATTTCCCAGTGGCAACTTGCTTAATAACACACCATCTCTTGTCTTTTTTTAATCCCTTATCTCCTTTCCCCACTCCCTTATCAGCATTTCTTGGTATCACTCCCATATAAACTTGTGGCACTGGGATCCTTGCCTTGGCATCTGCTTCTAGAGGAATCTAAATTAACAGTTAGAAAGAAGAGTAGAATTAAAAATAAGGCAGAATAATGGCCCCCCAAAGATGTCCACATCCTGATCCTTGGAATCTGTGAATGCGATACCTTCTATGGCAAAAGGGACTTTGTAAATGCCATTAAGGTTAATTAAAGACTGTGAGACAGGTGTGCCCAATCAAATCACATGGATCCTTAAAAGCAGAGAACTGTGCCCGGGTGTGATTAGAGGGAGATGTGACTGTGGAAGAATGGTCAGGAAGATGCAACATCTCTGGCTTTGAAGATGGAGGAAGGGGGTCATGATCCAAGGAATGTGAGTGGCCTCTAGAAGCTGGAAAGGGCAAGGATATGGATTTTCCCCCAGAGTCCTTAGTAAGGAATGCAACCATGCTGACACCTTGATTTTAGCCCAGTGAGACCTCTGTCAGAGTTCTGACCTACAGAACTATAAAGATGATAAATCCGTGTTGTCTTAAGCCATGAAGTTTGTAGTAATTTTTTATAACAGCGATAGAAAACAAATACATTGTGCTTAAGTTACAGACTACAAAAACTTCAGGCAGTCATAAAAAGTGAAATGAAACAGAAGACTGAGTTTTCAGGATATGTTGGTCTAAATGTTCAATATGTTGAGTCCTGTGTGTGTTCTTGATAGCACGATATTCGTAGAGATCCACAGAACCTCTTGTATATAGGCAACATCATTCTTCAGCTAATTATGAGCATGAGAAGCATGTTTGATATTTGTTGTGTTTTATTTTGTTTTAGCCAGGGAGTTGTCTCTTAATCAGTTCTGTTAAATCATATGTGATGCCCTCAAGAAGATACAATTTTCAAAATGCATTGGTATAGAGGAAACTATGGCAATAAATAACAAAATGCCATTGTCAAACTCACTGTCTCTTTCTGGTGCTCAGTTTCACCTGGGCTATGTTTAGAAGCTTTCATTCGGAAAGGACGGCTCTAGGATAAATGTGTTGTATGAGTATATTCTTTGAATTTAAAATTTTCATTGAGTTGTGGCAACACACAAGGGCTTGATACAAGAATTTTGACACATAAATTCAGAGCTAGTTAAAGTAACTTCCAGTGCATTGTTGGAAATATATACTCCTGGACACAGTTTTATTGGAGCCTATGGTTTTTGCTTTCAAACCCTGCATCTTTGGTATATTATGTTCTGAATATTTCATTATATTCTAATCCTACAGTCTCATTGGGTTACTCCATCTTTCTCAGACCCTGTTTTTTTCCCTACCCTGTCCATGCAATCTTTGCAGCCACACTCAGTCCTCGACCCTCCCCACATAACATGCACAATAGGGACACAATAGAATACTTAAAACTCTATAACCCGCTGGTGAGCTGGATTTGGCAAGAGGGTTGGGTCTGCTGCCCCTGTTCAAAGAGTTCTGGGGAAATAGCCACACCTCCACCTAACCTCCTTCACATGCAGCCTACCTATCTTTCTGACTCATCTTCTGCCTGCTTCCTGGCTTGTATGCTGGTACTACTGGAGCCCAGCTGTAACAAGGCTAGGGCCTCAGCCTCTTAAGGAAGAAGTGTAAGCCTCTTACATCTCAAAATGTTGCTTCCACTAGCTTTCCTAACTGGCACAGAACTCTTTGATATAGGCATCTGAAAGCTGCTGCTTCTTTAAAACCCTGCCTTCCCTTGATGCAGATTCCACAGGTTTGGGTTAGCCTTGTTCTATGGCCTGGGTTGTTTATATTGCTGTTTCCTCTGAGGTGGGCTGGAGACCTTTTCGGCTGCTCCACTTTGTTTTCCACAGCCTCTGACTCATAGCAGCCCCTATTGACCCCGCAGTCCTGCTCCAAGCACACAGCATACCTCAAAGCCACCTTAATGAAATCAAATTCTTATTCTTTAAAAAAAAAAAATTATCTGCGGATTGTCACCTAATATAAGGCCAAATGTTTTGCCTTTCTCACAATATACCGTTCATAATAAAATAAGTTCTTGCCAAAGAAAATTTTAAAGAACGCATTTTATACATATGCCTTACAAGTTTAAAGCCTGCATTATAGATAGATTCAGTTCAATTTCTTAAGTGGCAGGACAGGACAGTAAATATTGCTGTTCTCCCTGGTAGGCTGTGTGGTCTGGTGTTGCAGAGAAAGATCTGCTCACAGCACATCCTCTAACTCTGCAGATATGACGCCAGATGCACACACCTCAAAAACAAACAACCACAAAAAACTTCCCCTAAATACCAAGATAATTTGTAGAAAGGCTGTATGGTTACAAAAGCATTTTGGCAGGGCTTCAGGAAATGAAATAAGGGAGAAAGCAAGTGCACAAGACATTGAATTTCAAGTAAGAATGGGCTCAAACACTTTAAAGCCAAAAATAATCTGTGTACCCTAGAGCTTGGGGACCGTCTGCCTCCACTGATCACAATTCTGCAGCAATGTGTCACCAAACAACTAAAGAAGATGATTCAAGAGGATTACCTGTTGGTACCGGCTTTTAATGCTGACAAATGTGGCTAGTTTTGAAGGCAGGTGCCTTGCACAGCTTTTATTTGCTGTGGAGTTTTTAACGTACGTAATGCTGTTTTAATTTTGTTTCTACTAAGATCCTATTATCTTAGACTTGGTCCTGTGAACTGAGGATTTGCCAGTGATAGTGCCTTTCAAGAACATCATTCCAAAACATTCTTCTTTAAAATTATCTACTATAACTTTCTCACCATCTTATTCCTCTTTGCCCTCCAACAATCTTGCCTCTCACCTTAACCCCTCAATCAACACTACCCACCCCAAGGTCATCAGTGACCTCCTCTTGGCCAAATTCAGTGGCCTCTCATTCCGGGGACCAATCCTTTGTTTTTGAAACTCGCAGGCCTCCTTGACACCCTTCTTAGCCTTGATTTTAGAGAGATAAAAATGTCCTAATTCTCTTATATTTTTCTGTAGAAGACTTCTTGTGTTTGATTATATTTTTGTTTTTGCTTTCATTTTAATAAATGCTTACCAATTGATCAATTCAAAAACCTCTACTGGAAATTACTGCTCCTTCTGTGACCTAGCTGACAGAACAGACTCAGTTTTGAATGAAGTTCTAGAGGAAGCAAACAATCTATACAACTCCTGATCTATTGCATGATTAGGAGTATAAATTTTGCAAGTGTTTAAAGCAGTTTTCCCAGCATTATTGACATATTGACTAACAAATGGTGAGATGAAAAGAGTAATCACTGATGATACTCATTCCACCAGGAATCCAACTACCTTGGAATGTTCTAGAAATTTCAGGAAGGCCAGGAAAGAAGAAACATGCCAAGGATTTAATAATACCTTATAAAGATTGATTTCTAACGTATGTTGATCACAAATGTGTGCCTCGTTGGGGCCTAAGATTCACACTTCCTGGAAGGCAAAGTCTAGGCTTAGGCATTGACTACAAAGAGCTATTTATTCCTAGCCAGCAATTTACGCAGACCATCATTGAAAATCTAAATATCGTTAAACTTGACAGTCATTCAAATGCACACAGAAGAATAAGAGGGCCAGCTACAAATGAAAAGGATGTCAATTTAAAATCCTTAATGCTTATATGTATTTCTCCCTTTGGAGATGGTGTTTCTAATTGAATATTTTTGTATATTGTCAGATAAGATTTTGCATCCCAAAGTCATATACAGTTATAATATTGAGTTTTCTTTTCTCTACAAAAGGGTTTATTTAACTAACCTCTTTAGTTAAAAAAATTTTTAAGGCCATGATGAATATTGATTAACCTTGGGAACCAAAGAGTAAACATAAAAACAATTTCTTATGCTAAGTTCAGGTTTAACAATGTGCTAATAGCCCATAATGAAGATAGCAGCCATCAGTTAATCAACCCATTAAGTTGGGATCAGAAGTGTCAACTCAAGTGCAGTCTACTAATTTACTGACCCTTAATGGGTCAGCAAGATCTATAACCCAAAGACTGATCTTTCTGCTTCTGTTAAAGTCACTTTGGAGGCCAATTCACTTCCTTCCATGATTCTGATCTCTGACCTGGTATGGGCAGGGAGTCAACATAAAATCCATTTATGAGAATGTGCTCGGGGTTACTGAGTAATGGAGTCTCATGCTAACTGGTGAGTTACGTGTCTGGGTAGAAGCTGTTTGTGGAAGTACCAACTTTTTTTTTTTTTTATAAAGTCCACACAACCATGAAAACAGACATGTACAATCTTCAGTGGGAGCTTCTGACTCCAGGAAGTTCTGCGTTCCTGAGTTAGCTAAGGCTTGCCACCCACTCCCATTCCTATCCTGCTCTGTGAGTAAATCTTAGTTTTTGAAACGTCAATGGGTCAAAAAAGAACTCAGTAGTGAGATGGCAAGGTGTAGGGCTACACCTGCCAAATAATAATTATAAAGTAAGTTTTGCTTTATTAAAGATGTAGTGGGCTGGACAGAACATTGCTTTGGTAATTACTAAGCAAAAATAGATATAATTTGGTTGAATCTAATAAGTGAGACTCAATTACCCAGTGTCTGCTACTTTTAAGGGGAAGGGGAGGAAAACAGCATATCTTATTCCAGATGGGCCTTTGAGAGGGTATAATAAAAATTATGAATCAAAAATTCATTCACTTGAATCATATCTGTATAGAAAAGATATAATAATAATTGCCACGATAATACAAGTCTTTTTTTTTTTTTAAATAGCAGCATTTTCTTTCTCAGGTGATAAAGCAGTTCACTGAACTACAAATTACAATGTCCATTAGCAACCTGTTAGCCACCTGATGTCAGAGACTCGAACATATGCAAGAGGTGCCACTTAGCTTGGTTCTGTTGCCCTGGTCCCCAGCCAACCCTGTGGCAAGGCTACTTAAACGCCACCAACTCTAATCCTGCTCTGACATACAGTCCTGGCTGTGATTTTCCCCCAAACAGGACACAGACAGATAAGATATATTAACTGAGGTTCTGGAGGAAAGGGGAAGCAAGAGAAAAAAAAACAAACTACTAAATGCACTAAACAGTAAAAAAAAAAAAAAAAAAGTTTCATGGAAGGAAAAATTGAGATTAATTTAAAGGACCTAGGATTTGTTTTTCTCTCTACAAAGGAAATATGTCACTTTCATGCCAACGATGCTTGAAGGATTCCCGCAAAGGAAACCATCTTTGCTGGGAAAATAGAGAGCCCCCTCTGTTGTTGGTGACATTGTCCTCTGTTTTTTCCCCTATTTGTTGCCTTTGTTTTCCGCCCCTGTCATTAGCCAGCCTCCTGGTACCACTGTACCAACCTCAGCACAAAGACAGCTAAGAGACCGCTAAAAGCCTCGGTAGGAACGACAGAGTTCCTCCCTATGGAAAAAAGCGAACCCCGGGGCCAAAAAGATGAGGAAAAAGATTCAGCCTTTGGAAAAGCTCTCACAGACGTGGGTGGCTTTGGCAAGGTCAGCCTCTGGAGGTGACCTCCGACGCAGGTTCTCAACCTTAGGGCCAGCCTGAGGGACGCAGCGAGGGGAGCAGGAAAGGCGGGGGGAGCGGGAGAGAAAGGTCGTGGGGAAGGGGGCAGGAGAGAGGGAGTGAGTACACGTCGGAGACCGCTGGAACAGAGGCAGGAAGGCTGGGGCCGGGCTCTGAGCGGCCACCCCGCCCTCGGCACCGCGCAGCCCGCGGGGTCACGGCCGGGCCCCACCTCCCGGGCTGCGGCGCGCTCCGCCTCGGTCCTCCTCAGCGCGGAGGCGGCGGAGCGCGGCGAGCGCACCCCACCAGGGAGGGCCTGACCCCGGGAGGCCACTGACAGGAGGAGGGGCCCTGCTCTGCACGCGGCGCTGCTGCCCCCACCCCAACTCTCCGCATCCCTTCCCCGCGGCGGCAGTAGCCGCGGCGGCAGCAGCCGAGGACGCGAGCCTCGGCGTCGCCGAAATCTAAGCTGAGCCCAGCTGTGCCGGGGGCCCGAGGAGGGGGCTGGGGCGGCGGGGGAGGGGCGGAGGGCGGGGTGGCGGCGGGGGCGGCGCGCGGGGCGGCGGCGTCACTTACCCGGCCGGGGCGCGGGGGCAGCTCGCCGACTCCTCGGGGGCCGCGGCGGCGGCTGGGGGCCGGCGGTTGCTCGGCCCGGGCGCTGCCAAATGTAAACAATCCGCCATGATTTCTTTGTTTAGCTAATTGAACCTGCCGCCGTCGCGAGTCCCGGGCGCTCCCTCGCTCCCTCCTCTCCCCGGCCCCTCTCGCTCGCGCGCGCTTTCATTTATTTATTTGTCTTCCCCCCCGCTCCTTCGTCTTCCCCTCTTTTCTTTGGCCTCAGTAGCTGCTTCTCTTGGAAGTCGAGGCAGTGGGGTGGTTGGTGCAGGGAGTGCGGTGGTGGTTTTTAGAAATACAGGTAAAAACCTACCCAAATCTCAAGCTGAGGTGCACTTGCTGAAAGAGGAGGAGGGCGTTTCCCTCCCTCCCTCGCTCTCGCCTTTCCCGCCACCCCCCGTTTATTAGACTAGCCTCCGTGGAAAGTGCCAGACAAACGGGGTACAACTTCCAGTCACCTTTTCTTGCCGCCGAACTCTCTAGTACTGGAATTCTCGGGCGGATTTTGGACTCGGCAAAAGCGCCAGGTTCTTCGTTTACTTTGAGAACCTCAAATATGTGACGTCCGGTTGCCTAAGGGCTCACAGAATAGTCTCCGCCACGCCAGGGGAGGAATGAACATAATACAGCGCGCTCGTCGGGGGAGGGTGACCTGTTGGCGTCAATTCAACGCCTTCTTTAAGAAAACACTGGATTTTACACACTCACCCACGCCCGTGCACACACCATCCACGCTAGCACCAACACAGTGGAAAGGTAGAAGAGCGGGACCTTTCAGCCATACATTTGCATAAATTATTGGTATTTGCATAACCATTTGGGGAGGGGTTAGACTCTGAGCACATTTACCGAGTTTAAAACTTCGAGGAGATAGGTCCTGGTAGGAAAGGAGGCTTAGCACCTGTCTATGTGAATTCTGTGGGTGGAAATGCATTTGATCACCAGTTTTCACTATAGTTAATGCATGCATCGTTTAAGCCCTGTTCTAGGTGGATTTACGATGAGATTCGGGGTAATCCGTGGCAGAAAAATTCAAGGGCTATGGTCTCATTTATTAAAAAAAAAAAACTACTTCGGTTTCGCTTCTTTTTATAGCCACTATGTTGGCTGGACACCAAAAATGATTCAATATTTTAATTCATAAGGAGGATTGAAAGTCATCTACATCTTGCAGAGAAACTGTGCCTCTTATTATCATCAGACTTAATCGCATTAAAAGAAGTTATTGCCTTACCTGCTTAATTCTTGTGGGAGAGCACTGTTGAATAGAGTAATGTCATCCTTAGAAGTTTGGACCGACCATTTACAGGTCATATAATATATTGATTATAAGTGTAGAAGGGCCATCTGGTCCCATCAAGAGAACTGAACTAAGTAATATTTACACTGTAGGCCAGTCACTGTGGTGGTTTTAACCTCTGGGCCAATTAATAAATAGGTGTTCAAGCATTCTGATTATATAGAAAGAAAAAGGAATTGTATTACCACGCAATCAAAATGACCCCAATCAAATCCCCTGTTTACACATGGCTTTAGTCTATTCCCTCGGGAAAGTTCAACATAAGTTATAACCATGTTTTTTTCCACACTTGTGATGTTCCTCTCTATAGCAGGCTAAATTTTACATGTTTTCCCAAATTTTAACCTAAATCTGACCTTAATGAAACTCGTGGTAACATTTACCCTCTCCTAATGCTTGTGCCTAACTTCTGTTGGCATCAGATATGAAACTACTGAGCTTCAGAACTGTGTGATCAAGGCCTGTGAGTAGGAGATTCATATACTCAGTACATGAAAGAATTTCTTATTGCGTAAAAATTAGACTGAAGGAACCATAGTTTCACTTTTAAAACTTAGGTGAAACAAATATGTTTTGCATTAATTTATTTAAAGACCTGGCCTGCTTGTATAGAATTGCTGACCCATGTTGACATTAATTTTTTCTAGTACGGTTGAATGTTGCATATTTGCACCATTTTCCTGTCCATCCTCAGATTCATTTCATGTGTCACTTGCCGTGAACTGAGATTTGTTTTGGAAGTTGGAGGGAGAGGGGCACGTGGAACTGCTCTTGAGCCCATTCCAGATTCTCACATCTCTCCTTAACCAGGTGTATTTGAAAAACTGAGTCTTCTCCTGGTGTCTCCTTACTCTCATACTACCATACTCACAACACTTCACTTCTGACAATTCTGGTCACCAAATGTGTGGGCTTTTTTCCTACACCAAGCAATTCTCCACGACACCATCTGGGTATCCCACAATTTAACTCAGTTCTGGCACTGTCTACCTGGAGATAGTGTCAGATACCGTCAGTGTAGGGCTCAGTCCTGTACGACTGATCCCAGCTCACTTCAGATGCTGATCACAATAGCAGGTCCACAGGTTACCTACAACTCCTCTCTGACTTGGCTACAAATCAGAGGTTCCCATGACCTCTTTCCCCTTTGGATTTAATTGATTTGCTAGAGTGGCTCACAGGACTCAGGGAAACATTTACTTACACTTACCAGTTTATTAAAGGATACGATAGCGGCTTCCCTGGTGGCGCAGTGGTTGAGAATCTGCCTGCCAATGCAGGGGACACGGGTTCAAGCCCTGGTCTGGGAAAATTCCCACATGCCGCGGAGCGACTAGGCCCGTGAGCCACAATTGCTGAGCCTGCGCGTCTGGAGCCTGTGCTCCACCACGACAGTGAGAGGCCCGCGCACCGCGATGAAGAGTGGCCCCCACTTGCCACAACTAGAGAAAGCCCTCACACAGAAACGAAGACCCAACACAGCCATAAATAAATAAATAAATAAATTTTTTTTAAAAAAAGGATACGATAAAGGATACAGATGAACAACTAGATGAAGAGATACACAGGGTAAGGTCTGGGAGCAAACGGAGCACAGGAGCTTCTGTCCCTGTGGAGTTGGGGTGTGTCATCCTCCTGGTGTGGATGTGCTTGATAACCTGGAAGTTCTCCAAACCCTGTACTTTGGGGACTTTTATGGAGGCTTCAGCATGTAGGCATGATCAATCATGAACTCCATTTTCAGCCTTTCTCCCTTTTCAAGAGAATGAGGGGCAGGGCTGAAAATCCCAAGTTTCTAATCATGGCTTGGTCTTTCCAGTTCAGGAGCCCATCTCCTCAGGAGAACAAAAGTTACTCCTCCTGTTCTTAACACTTAGGAATTTACAAGGTCAGGGAGAGGTCAAAGGCCAAATATTAGAACCAGAGAAGCTCCTAGGGCTCTTATCACTTAGGGATTTACAAGGGTTTCAGGAGCCTTGTGTCAGGAGCTAGGGGTGGAGACCAGTATATACATTTCTTATTACTTCACACCAGGCAACACCACATTATAGATTTGTGTGTATGTATCTTCCCCCCCTTACTAAATAGCATTCTTTAAGTTTTCGTACCTAGTAAAATGTTAATCATATACCAGACACTTGTTGAATATATGTTGAAAAAATTGAAAACTCATACATAGCTAGATTTTATTCTTAGGTTCTTACAGTAGACTGTTAACACTGATGGCCTGCAATCCATCACACATCCCTGTATTCTTGCTCTTATATAGTTCCCTCACTGACCATGGAGTTAGCCATGTGAATTACCTTGGCCACTAGGAAGTGTGATATAAGCAGAAGCTCAGTAAGCACCTGCACATTGGGGCTTGTCCTTTTCGATGTTCCCTTTTGGAATGCAGCCTCCAGGCTTTAAAGAAGTCTAGATTATCCTGCTGGAGAGAGAGGGCACATGGAGAAGAACTGGGGCATTCCAGCCTAGATACTAGCTGAATTCATCACATGAATGATCTAACTAACACTGCATGGGGCAGAATAACTGTCCAGTCAATTCTTGGGATCATGGCAATAAATCAATTTTTTTCCAAGCCACTAAGTTTTGGAGTGGCCAGTTACACAGCAATGGGTAACTGACATAGCAATCACCAATTTCAAGCACTAGAGACATGGTCAGGTTACTACAGAAGATAAAGATTTATCAAAAGGATGGCGGAGGGGAAGAAGGAAACTGAAAAACTGCTTGGTAGAGCTTCACAGAATTAGAACTTCATTGGTCACCTCTTAGAATTCAATGACACAGTTACTCAAATGATGGAGTAACCATTCTGGTGACAGTCTTTCTGTCATCACTTTAGAATTAAGCACCTTTGAGGCTGTGAACAACGAGGGCAGAAGACACAGGATCTGGAGTTGCTTTCTTTCATTCAAATCCCACCTCTGCCCCCAAGTGACAAAGTAGAGTGAGGCCTTCTAGAAATTAGATATATTTTTAAATGTACATTTTCCCCAGGAAATTGTTCAAGTGAGACCAGGAATGAGAAGAAATCATGAGTAGTGCTTGAAAATTTAGGGCTCAGATGTAAACTTAATAGATGAAAGTGGTTGTCTGGTTACCCATAAGTCATCTCCCTGAATAAAATAGTACTTGGTTGTGAATTAGGCACCTAAGGTCTTAGGTCCTGTGACCTTGATTTGGTTTTCTGTATTTGCTGCTGATATAAACACACACACACACACACACACACATACACAGAGGCACACACACAGAGGTCTGTTATCCAGATTATAGATGGGGGTGAGGATGAATAAAAGAGTATGGATGTCTCAGTGTGGCAAAGGATGGAGTAGAAGGTTCATAAGATGAATTCTCCCAGGCCCTTAAATGCTCAAAAGTTTTATAAACCATGAAATAACATACATTTACCCATTAATCAGATCTATAAAGCCAATAAGACCTAAATTAACCAATTAATTTAAAGTGATGATGTTTTGCCTAAGGTAAGTTACCGCTAGCCTTATGAATATGGCACTGGTGATTACTGACATTCCTATGCTACCAAGTGCCAAGTAGTCAAGCCATGAGCCCACCATTTTTGGTATTCAAGGTTCTGTGACACTGACACTCTCCTTTGCACAGTTCTCCCTCACCTCATTTGGCTGTCACTTGGGATGCATTAAGTTCTTATCTGTTTCAGTCCAAGATAAAGTTGGGCTAGTTAGCACCAACTCTAGACACAAATATAGGCATTAAAATGATCATGAATATACTTATTTTTCAGGTTATCATTGAAGCTAAAATCCCAATTTGAGAAAGATTACTATCAGTTAAATAGCACTGGGGTGGCAGAAAGGAGACCTGGGTTCAAATCATATATTTGACACTAATCACAATGTAACTTGACTGGGACTCAGCTATTTCAATTTGGGAAAAGGAAAAATCTGAGAGTAATAAAAGGACTTTTGGTAGAGATCATAAAGTAATGCTTTGTCATAGTGGAATCTCAGCAGTGTGGCAGAGACAGGGAAAACTTTTTGTGGCAGGGGGCCTTTCTAGTGTCTCTCCTGCAATGTCTGGCTTTTAATTCCTCCTAGACTTAAGGCTCATCCTCATCTCTCGCTCTTTGGTTTAATTTTCCCTCCCTCAATTTTAATTCTATTAAACTATTTCTCCTAAAAATTAGGCATATAGTAGTAGTATTTTCATGGTTTTCTTAAATTATACTGTCTACTTGCAAAATATGTCCATTTGTGAGGAAAGAAACAACTCTTCTATTATAGCTCCCAAATGTTCATTAGGTTTTCAGGAAATAAAATTGCTTTCAGTCTTGGGAAAGGTTTTGGATTAAGATTATTTTTCAAATCCGAGGAGGGTAAAAGTTGGAAAACTCATGCATTCTGTAGTTTTGGGGATGAATATAAGGTTCTAATATATGGCAGAGTTAGGAAAAGATCAAATTCTCCTAACAGTTTTATTTTCCTTTGTTTTCTGGAAACCTGTAGCTATAGCATCCATGGCAAACCCAAAGAGAAGAATTGCAGGGTCTTGACAATGCTTCTCCCTGCACTTGGCACAGGTAGTTGGGAAACAAATTTCCCACTTCTAGCCAGGCACTTCTTGGAATGGGTGCAGGATCATCTATGGGCGCAGCTGCTGCTATACTTGAGGGGTCCCAGAACCCAGACACAGCTCTTTGAGCAGCCACATGGGTATCTTCCCAAACCACTACCACCTCATTCACTTTTTTTTCAGCCTAAAATATTAAAATTAGCCCAAAGTGTTTTAAAAATATAATTACACCCTTTGGAATCTGGGCTTTGAAAAACTGTTATTTCTCCATTAAATAAACCAATATATGGAATACATACATACATACATACGTACATACATATGTAGATGTATATATTAAAAATATGCTTGGAAAACACACTTTACTATAACATACAGCTTAGTAGGAAAAATAGAGAAATTCACAGTTCACACTTTAATTTTTTTAAAAGATTTTCAGAAAATACCTAGCAAACTGTTGTCTGTTCAGTGATGCATACACTTGAGTGTGAAGCAAATCTTATCACTCGTCTTACTAGTAACCTTATGGGGGTGGGGAGAGATGAAAATGATTGCCGCTTTTGTATCCTTATACTGTACACTCTTTAAAGGTGGGTCTAGTAATGTTCTCTATTCTACACAGAAGTAATAAATACTGTCTTTAAGAAATGGTGATTATGATGCTCCCTTGCCAAAAAAGTAACAAAGGTATTTTAAATTGTATTTTTATCATGATAGGGAGATTTCAAATAATTTAGCTAATTTTAACTAATAACTACTGAGAATTAACATTATTATTTAATGCAATCGGTACTTGAATAGAACATAAATCCAAGGAGTAAGCACTAAGGAAGATGTAGAACAGATAAGGCTTAGAGATTTGTAATTCTCAAGGATTGAAAAGGGAGGACCCAAAGGAAATTAAGTGCTGGTTTTCTCAAATAAGGAATTAGATTTTCTTATTTCTTAAAATTACCCTGCAAGCCATATATCTTATGACATATGTATGTTCTTATAATATTCCAAAATCTATAACATAAGTTATATGCATTTTCTACATTAAGACATTATCTTATTTCTAGTTTGTTTCTTTCCTTGAACATCAAAATAAATGGTTACTTTATCTTGTTTTCATAGATTATTTGAAAAAATAAAATATATTTTAAATGTTTATCTATTATAAGTACTCTATCAACTTGCTCACTTTAATAAAGGCACTTAGCATTGTGGTTGCATTTGAGAACTATATAAGCACCATAAAACTTCACTTAATATGCTCTAGCATTTCTTCAATAAACATTATGAGGTCAAATTCCTATGTAATTTAACAGTTGCTAGTAGCAGCACTCTGTGATACTAGTTGAAAATAGCTACTCTGAAACATGAAGCACAAGGCAGAGAAATTATTCTATAGATTTGCACATTTCCCAGGGTTCTGTCCAGATTGAACCAACTGGTGCAGAAGCATGAACTTGAGAAAGAGCGGTACGAGCAAGCTCAGATGTTGAGCTATTTTAGCTGTTTCTCCCTCCCCCTCCTTCTGTTCTTCCCCTCGGGTCACTTGAAAACACAAATAAAAGTGACTAGCATTTTAAAATGCCAAATAAAGTGGAAAATTATATAAAACAGTAGTCTCCAAAATAGAATGCAAGAAAAATGATTGGAACTTCTACCTATAGGCACGTATTATTTTGTTATTACTTTTCATTATTTTCATCTAGAAATAAAAATAAATTCTGCTCAACATTTAACAAATGAATGGACACCAGTGCTCTCAATGATCTGTATGGCCAATGACCACCTGTCAAGTATGGTGCACTTGAATCCTGATGAAAGAAATGTGTACGCAGACAGACATCATTTCAGTAGATGTTGCAGCTATTCTGACTCTCTGATACCCTGAATTTAGCCCTATTCCTTCGCTGATTTAGAGCAGGAAAAGATGGGGATACAGAGGGTTGAGCCACATTCAGGAGGAGCCACATGCCCTCTGTAGGTACCAACCATCCAGAGGAAGGATTTCTGAACCTCTAAGGGTCTTGCACCTTGGGGACAGTATTGAATGGATGGGAAGCTGGACCTTTGGGGCCATTGTGGTATTTTCATTTTTGTCCATGTACCATTTGAATAGGTTCCTTCCTTTCTTCTCTCCCTCCCTCCTTTCTTTCTTTCTTCCTTTCTTCCTTCCTTCCTTCCATCTTTTTTTTTTTTTTTTTTGGCCAATATTAGAGTCCTTAATTTAGTTAAACTATGTCTGGGGAAAAATGAAACCTGCCCACATAAGTCACATAAGTTATTCTCTCATGCTGTTTTAACATGCTTCTATCATGAGTTGTCACACAGCAGTGTTTATAACTAAGAAAAGATGCTAATGGATTATGAATATTGTTGGCATTATAATGACATTAACTAAATATACTTCTATATAGAGACTCCAAAGTTTTCTAATGACTGCTCCATCAGTAAAAACAGTCTTTGAGAATGAATACCTCGAAATATATATTTATATACATTTAAAAATATCAATGTAATATATATTGTATATAATTTATATATATCTTTATATATGATATGTATAAATGTATACTTATATAGTACCTAAATATTTCTTAAATAATTTATAAATATAGACTAAATTATACATTATATTTAATACACTATATATTTATTTACATGCCACTATACTAATAAATTATGCATTTTATAAAACAAAGTTTTTAAAAGTAGAGTAAATAAACAATATTATTAAAGTTTTTCATTTTATTATATTCATCAATGGCAATTCAACCTTTTATTCTCTCATATGATGAATACACTCTCCCCCTAATATTCTGAATATATCAGTTAGGGTATAAGCATGAAAATAGAGGCCTATCTAAGGATTTTTTTTTTTTTTTAGAAAAGGAATTTAGTACCAGGGGTTGCTTACACAGGAAATAGAAGAGTTAGGAAACTAAGCAAGGGATGGTGAGGAGGTAGCTCAGGGATGAGCAAGTGCAGGATACCTGGAGAAGAGGGGGACCAGGGGCCAGACTTGCCTGGCAGAAGCTGACCAGGAGACATAACCACTGCTAGGGGCACTGCATAGACAAGAGAAGCTAGAAGAAATGCGCCAGCCTCTTGCTGCCTTCTGGTCTGCAGTGTGTGGCCAGAGCCTCCCATGGGCAAACCTAGCCTCAGGCAGATGTCTGGAAGCACATCCCACAGGGGTAGCTCTAGCTGCGATACAGAGTAGATCAGGGCAAAGTGTGAGGATGGAAACGAGACAAACCCACCCAGTTCCTGTGCACAGAACTTCTCACAGTCCTCTAAATAGTCCTTGTTTTTTCTTATCTCTACATATTGGCACATTTCCATTCATCTGCCAGGAATGCCTTTCCTTCTTTTCTTTGCCTATCAACCTCCTGAATGTCCTTCAAGAACCAAGTTATTTCACAAACATTCATGGAGATACTATCACAGGCAATGTACTGAGTGCTGGGTTATCAGAACTATCAATTTCTTTTGGAAATTAGTCTATTTCCCAAACTTTTCTGGAAATTCAATATATATTGAGTTAGCATAGTCTGATAGTTCTGAGTAAGGATTCAGGATCCAAACTATCTGGGTCAGATCCTGGCTCTGCCCCCTACCAGCTGTACAATCATGCCTCAGTTTCTCATCTCTAAACAGGGAAGGATAATAATATGTACCTTGTAGGATTATCAGATGGATGAAATGAGTTAATATTTTATAGCACTTACAACAATTTCTGGCAATAGCACTTAAAACAGTTTCTTACACAGTTTCTTTATCTGTGTTTGTTAAACTAAATATATGCATACTGAGTCACTCCTTTTTCTGGGCTTCCACAGCCTTCCATCCATATTTCCATTATAGAATTCATTACACTGAGCTATAATCTGCACATCTGTCACTTCTGGTAGGATATGAGCTCATGCTAGGGAGTCCATGATTAACCATCTTTGTATTCCCAATGCAAAGAACATAATAGATGCTCAATAAGTGTTTGTTTAATTAATTAATCACCTTATCTAAACCTCCCCTGTGTCACAAATCATGAAATGCAGTGATGAGTGCCAAAGAAAAGATATTTTTAAGAGTTCAGAGAAAAGAGGGATTAGTCTGCTGGACTTGACATTCACGGAGGAAGTGGCATCTAAGCTTTTTTAAATTGGCTAGGGTTAGACACATACAGCTAATCAGAAGAGCTGAGGGAAAATATGAGCAAAGGCCTGGAAGTGGGAAAGCATGGGGGCATGTGCGGAAGCCAGGAGAGAAAGGAACACAAGTAGAGAGGATTCAAATGGTAGATGGGAGTAAAATTGTGAAAGGCATGTAGGAAGATCCACTTTATACTGTAGGCCAAAGGCTCTCCGTCTCTGTTTCACTGTGATACCCTGCAGTGTAAACCCTGACAGTTTTTTGGTTTTGGTTTTCTTTTTCTTATGACGCAAGTGCCCGACTTAAGCTTTGATTACCAAGGCACCCACTTCAAAGAGGCACCCACGTCAAGAGGGCTATCTTGAAGAAGCACATTGGCAGCCACAGAACTAGATAAAGCGCCAGGCTGCCTCCCCAATCTGAGTCTCCTTTGTTTCAGAGATCTTGGCTGATTTTGATAACTGACCATTTCGGCCACATATTTTTTTTCTCGTCCATGCTTTAAATTACCACTCTTAGGTTTCAAATTCACCAATAAAGAGTGAACCCGAAAAGCCATCGGCCCACCCTCCACCCCAATAAAAGCAGAACCCCAGCCCTGTGTACTCACTCTCTCTCTCCCCACAACCTCTCTGTGTGGCCCCAGGTGTACTGTGTAATTTCCAGGTTCTGTAAATAATAAACTTTTTGTTTTCAAAGTTTCCTGATGATTATTGCTGAAGGGCATCTTGCAATCATAATAAGAACCACAAGAGCTAGTCCAACCACAACATTGGTTATTGATATGCTTATCAATACCCTTAATAGCATACCCTTAATAGGTCAAAATTACAAAGCATACCCTTAATAGGTATACCTATTAATAGATAAAGCAAAGCATACCCTTAATAAGTAAAAATTACACCTTTATCACACACCTAAGCTTACTCAAGATTAAGTATGGTCCCAGGACTTCCCTGGCCGTCCAGTGGTTAAGACTGCGCTTCCACTGCAGGGGGCACAGGTTCGGTAGATCCCTCTTGGGGGAACCCTGGTCAGGTGAACGAAGATACCGCAAACCATGCAGGGCAGCAAAAAAAAAAAAAAAAATTAAGAATGGTCCCTTTCTTACCATTCAAGAAGGCACATGTGTCTCTCTATCCATCTGTCCATCTATTTCTCTATCTCTCTGTCATGTATAACCTGAACTGTTTCTAGTACCAAATGTACAGATGTCCCAAATTATTCTGTGATTAAAATAGTTACTTCAGGTAATGGGAAACAACTGGAAAAATGAGTATGTTTAGGTTAATCTTCAGGGAGACTATTGTGACAAAAATCTATAAAGTACTAGTTGATAACAGTGTCTGGGGTAGTATCATGTAGGCAAATTCTCCAAAATGATAGATGAAGAAAGAAAATCAAACTGAAGAATAAAACGCATGGCCAAAGTTCTTAATTCAATAATTCAATACGTATAAAGGCATTATTCTGTACCTCATTCCAGCTAGAGAATTCATTCTAAAATCCGAGAATTGAGACTCTTCTGTAAGCGGCTTTGTTTTTCTTCTTTTACATGCGTGGTGCACTGCAAAGCTCCTGAGAGCTGTCATTCGGCTCTGACCTACTTTGAAGCACGTTTCATTTTTGGCTGGGAGCTGTGAGAATGTATACTTCCTCAGGATAGTTAGAAATGCCCATCTTTGGGATTGAATCATGTTTCCCACAGAGGCACTCGATGGTGAATTGGTCTCAAATAGTCTAAATCCTTTGTCTTGTGTCGTGAGGTTGTTCTTATTGTTCGGTTTGGTGGTGAGTAGCTTCAGGGATCTCTAGGTGAGGTACAATCCACCTTTTCGTCCAAATTACCTTTCTGCCCTTTTACAAAATTCATACATCTCTGTGTCCCTCTGCCTCATTTATGGAACTTCTTTTCTCTATCTAGCAAGTGAAACTTTGTGACCTCCCCTGGCTGTGTTATCAGCATCTCTATATGAATTGGTCAGCAGGACGGATATATTTTCAGAACAATTCGGCCGGCATATATAGTCCATCTGAGTACCAATCACCTCAAACCTCACGCATAAGTCCCTTGATACTAGAAAAGAATGTTTTCCTGCATTTTATGCTTCCTGATTGTGCTTGGTTTTTGCTTATTTGTTTTTTTGAACTTAAGTTGAGAAATTTTAATAGCTTCTTTGCTTTACAAAAGTGTTTTATTCATACAAAAGGGTTTTATTCATACAAAGAGCTATGTAGAATTCCATTATGTTGTAGTTCATCAGTTAGTGTAGGCACTTTCTTTGCACTCTGATCTCAATGTCTACTTGCTTTCGTGGAAGGGAATGTGGTCCAGGATAACCTGGTGGCCAGGCTCCAATATGGCTCCCAATGAGTGTTTATTGGGACTCCTGGTATTTATGCCTTTATGTGGTCCCCTTCCACATTGAATAACATCAAATATCATGAAAATAATGGAGTGTGGCTTCTGGGATTATGTCACAAAGGATAGTATAGCTTCCACCTTGCTTTCTTGGAAATCATTCTCTTTGGCGAATGCCAGTCATGCTGTGAAGACACTTAATCAACCCTACTGAGAGGTCCACATGATGAAGAAGTAAGGCCTCCTGCCAACAGCTGGCACCAGGCATGTGAGTCAGCCATCTTGAAAGTGGATTCTCCAGTTCTAGTCAAACCTTCAGATGACTGCAATCCCATTTGATACCTTGACTACAAACTCATGAGAGCAGAACCACACAGCTAAGCCACTTCTGACTTCCTGATCCTTCACAATAACTGCATGAGACAATAAGTGTTTCTAGCCCACAGAAACAGTTAGATAATTTTTTATTGTTGCTTCAAGTCTCTAAGCTTCAGGGAAATTTGCTTGGGATAAGGAAGGGAGCTTCTGTTCTTAACTCCAGCTGTTTTACCCCTCAAGTATCTACATTTAAAAAAATGTCTCCACTGTGAGAACAAATTTTCTCCCCAAAGCCTTTCTGCTTTATGTGTGAAAATGTTATTCCTCCTATTACCGTGCTTTTGACCATTACAAAGTATATAATGTTAACTGACAGTAATTGGTACCCATGCCCCACACTTCTCTTAGTTACTAAGTTCTACTCTAACTTCTGTGAGGGGTGAGGAGGTAATTGATATGGAGGAAATTTAATCTCAGCCTGCTGCAAAGGAAAAGCAATACACACAATATGTTACTGCAAAGTTGATTTTTTTTCCTGAGAAGAAAAAAATTTCTTCTAGAGACCATTTTTGGTCTTATCCACTACTCCATCAACACACGGATACCATATGTCTTATATTATCTTCACAACTTTCACTGTAATTAATGGATTGAGAGCTAAGAATCTGGTGTTCAAGTTTTAATTGTGCTACTTTGTAGTCTGTGATTGAACAAAGTAATTTTTCTAGTCCTTAGTTTTCTTGTCTGTGAAATGAAACCATTAAAGTCCATTTGTTCATTCAGCCCAAATCTACATGTTTTGTTTATTTGTTTGTTTGTTTATTTATTTATGGCTGCACACTCTGAGGCTTGTGGGATCTTAGTTCCCAGACCAGGGGTCGAACCCAGGTCCCTAGCAGTGGAAGCATGGAGTGCTAACCACTGGACCGCCAGGGAATTCCCAGTCTACATGTTTATTTTGCATCTTTTATATGCCAGGCCCTGCACCAAAGATGAACAAGACAGGCATGATTTCTGCCTTCTTGGACTTTACAACTTACATTTGACATCACATAATTTCATTTTTGGAATAAGTTCAGGCTGGGAAAGGATCTACAAAAGGAGGCAATTCAATGCATATTTTTTAGCATCTGTGATATTAATTATGAGGTGCTGATTCTCTAGAACCATAATCAAATACCCCCAAATTAATAATGCTAGATCATATGTAGCTCTTTATACTTTGCAAAGCACTTTCTAATTATCATATGTGAGCCTCTCAAAAGCGATTTGTGATTGCTAGGTTATTACCTGGACTACCCACCCATCCTCCTCTAACTCTGCCTTTGATTATATTAGATTTCCCTGCTGGGATATTCTTAAATGCATTTCTCCAGAGCATTTATCCCACCTATAATTAAATAGTGAACCAGGGAATTTATTAAAGTTTGCTTCCCATTCTAGACTGAACCATAATCTAGCTCATTGCTCTATCCTAGTATCTAGAACAGAGAAGGTACTCAGTATTTATGTACTGTGAATAAATTTATTTTCAAATTTTTAATGTTTATAGATGAAGAACCTGAGTCAGAGAGGTTAAATGACTTGCCTAAAGTCATACACTGAATTGCATAAGCATCAGATTTAGGCCTACACCTACAGGGAAGATTTCAATGCTACTTGGGTTAGACAGGATGTTTATTTACATCATTGGTCCTATGCCTCCTACCTTGATTCTTTTTTGTTTTTTTAAGACTTTAATTTTTTTAGAGAAGTTTTAGGTTTGCAGCAAAATTGAGAGGGAAGTCCAGATATTTCCCATATACCCCCTTCCCTAGACATGCATAGCCTCCTCAACCATCAATATCCCCTACCATAGTGGTACATTTGTTACAATTGATGAACCTACACTGGAACATCATAATCGCCCAAAGACCATAGTTTACATTATGGTTCACTATTCTTTGATTCTTTTTTGTTTTGGGTCACAGCTGCAACAGGGATAACAGCACACTCTGACAGAGATGTTAAGGGGAAGACAAGAAATAACCAGGTACATAATCCCTGTTGTTCAGGGGTCTTGCTCATATGGCGGACTCTCTCAGTAAAACAAATTTTGCTAGTGAGAAGAAAAAAAAAATTGAACCCCAAATTTTAAATTTTCAAGTGGAAGCATTTTTAATATTAAATGTAAATTAACTTAGCAGATAATTAATTCCTTTGAAAATTAACTGTATTAAACTTAAATTTCTTTTTAAAATATTTATTAGAAAATGTGAAACATGGGAGAAGTTTGCCTTTATGTCTTGTATCTCTTACTATTTTCCCTTCCCCAATTACAGAATCATAATGAGTGGATTTGTCCAAATGGAAAATGTGTCTGTATAACAATAAAATTATATTTCTCTTTCCGCCTTCAAAAGCTGGCTTCTTTGTTTAGAAAATTGTAGTATTTGCTCACTTGCATTTTGCGTTTTTGCTCAAGTGTCAATTTCCCTGTAAAGTCTAACTCTATTAAAATATATTTGCCTGTGGCCATGCTGTCTTTAAATTTACCTTAATTTGCATGCACTTCATATCTCAATGCAAAGCCTAAAATGTCTGACACAAGGTCTATACATAACAATACTTTTGATTGACAGGAAGGTTTATTATTCATTGATATGACACCATATTTATGGATAACAATGACTTTTTGACTGACAACTAAGCAATGATAGAATTCTGGACACCTATAACCAATTTTTTTATAAGACAAACTAAAATATCCAGATAATTGGCTGAATTTTTCAGTTTTCACCAATTGCTTAGCATTGAGTATGGGAAGACACAATGAGCTAGTGTCTCATTCTTTGCCTTTTCCAGTGGTGAAATGTATTTTGTGCCAGTAGAACATCACATGGTTCCACTTCTTTTTTTTTTTTTAATGATTTTCTGTGTTAAAACTTGGCAACTCTGATATTAAATGAATTGATTTTTTAAAAGAGGCATGCTTACAACTGATCTGTGGAATATTTTCAAGAACCTGCTGGTAAGAAGAGAAAAATCTTTTGAGATTCTGCATTTTGGTCTTATGAGAAGGCTCGTTCAGGAGACATGGTCCACATCAGTACACATCAATGCCAATCAATTAACTGGTCTTTCTAGAACATCTAACATACAGTCAGCATTCAACAGAAGAAGGACTTAGGGAGTGCCACCAGGCAATACATAATGAAGTGTTAAATAATGCAGTAGTCTGTAAGAATCCAGAAAAAGGCAAAGCCAGAGTGGGCTGGGAAATATGGTGGCCTGCACTATAAGAGACTCTGTGTCACCTGAACTTTTATGCTAACCAGATGGATGACCTCAGGCAAGTTGCTTAACAGCTTCATGTCTCAGTTTCCTCATCTTTAATGTGAGCTGGAGTGATCTCCCAGCTCTATTGTTCTATGACTATATAAGACAAGCTTCACAGACAAAGCAAGGCTTACACTGAGCCTGGAGAGCAGATGTTTAAGCCAACACTAGTAACTATAACACCATGGTGGGCATGAATGGGCGAGTGAGGATGCCCATGTCAGGAAGAGACCCTACACAAATCCAAAGACTCTGCCATAAAAGTGACCCTGTTCTTCCCCAAATCAGCATCTAATGTAACTCAACGAAAAACCAGAATAGTAACCCTACAATAATAGAATGCTTGATCATTCTCCCAAATAAATAAACAATTTTAAAAAATGTTTTGGGCACTGGTCATCATCATGGTGAAATGATTTGGAGCTTCTGTGTGACGCCATAGCACTGGATTGTAACAACCAGACTGGGGCATCTCACCCAATCACTCCTCTAGGAAACAGTTGCAAATAATGGGTTTATACTGCAGGCATAAATTGTTGTTTTCTCAATTCTACAAGTTCCCTGAGTACATTTTCCTATGTTCTTTATGAAAAAGTATGGTGGCCAACTCTGTAACAATTTTGGAAATAATGAAGTGGGCATTAGTTTGGGCTCTGGCCTTCAGAACATCTGGGAAGGATAAAAGATTCTACACTAACTGGTGGAAAAGAGCAGTCCTTTGCCCACATTAGGATGTAAGCAATAGAAGATTTTTGACACCCTTACAAAAGTGACAACTCTGCTCTTTTTTTTTTTCCATGTTGCCTCTTCTTACACCTTTGATACCTATAAACTTAGACCCAGATACTCTGCTTTCACCAACAGTTGTCCACTGAGCTAGAAACAGACACAACCAAGCAATTTGTGTGCAGTAGTTATTTATAACGCACAACTTGTTTTCCTTTTGCCAAATAAAAGCTGCTTTAGAATAATTCTGCATTATTCTATTTGGAAACATTAGGCTCCCATCTAACTGTGGTTATTGGCACTCAAAGTTCATCTTCAATAGTAATTAACAAAGAAAGTGACTTTGGCCTTTTTTTCTCAAGAGAAACTAAGTCCAGTATTATACTCCAAGAAAAGATATAAAACAGATTCCATTTTATGTAACAAGGAAATGGATGGGATGAATAGATGAATATCTCAGGTAAAAGTCATGATGTTCAAGGCTATTTCTATAGGCTAGAGAGTAAAATATAAATAATTACCACATATTTTATTGATTTTTCCCATGGGTTCTAATCAACATAGTTTGGGAGATGCTGGGTTTATTTTTTTGTTTTTTGCATCTGCATCATGGAAAAAAAAAAACATTTGACAACACTGAAGTTAAAGATTCTCTATATAAATATATATGTCCTTCAACAGCATGGGCTGAAATTTCCCCAAAACTGGAAGTTCACATTTAGGAGAGACAAAACGAACTTAGCGCTTCAGAAATATCTGCTGGCATTGTCTACTAACGTAAATTAAACAACTGCAAGCAAAATAATAACATTCTACAAACCTAAATTTCTACAACCGGCACCATGGGAGCCCTTGGGAGTGCAGTGGCAGAGCACCTGCGTCACTGCGGGCTGAGGGCCCCAGGCAGCAGAGGTGTGGGTGTGCGGCAGCCAGCAAGCACAGACCAGTTCAGACACCCATGAGACCCCTTCCAGAAATACTTCACAGAGGAACCTTGCCAGGTGCTGGCTCCTGCATGACCAGGTTTGTTGTTGCGGTTTCAGGTTTGTTTTTTTTTTTTTGTCAGTGTTGGGTAGAGGTGGGTATCAAATGTCCAAACAGCAAAATTTGAGTATACATTCTAAGAAAACCTAATTTACTTCCAAAGGCTGCTGCACTCTGGGACAGTAAAATAACACGAATGAAGCTTAGAATATCTTCCTAGGCTGGAGGGACTCCAATCGGCAAAAGCGGTCCTTTCAAGATAGAAGGTCAGAAGAAGGCAGAAAAAATCGGTTTGAAGGCACACATTACTGGGAAGGCACATTTTTGAACTGTGAAGGATGTTACTTTCATTGGAACTGTGGGGTTTTTTAAAAAGTATATTTGGAAATATGATCTCATACTCATGTCAGACACATGGAGAGAAGCAAGTAGGAAGAAAGTTGTGGCTCAAATAACTTGTGACTGGAAATCATCTTCAATTTACGTAAGGGGAATCCACCCATAAACTCCACCGATGGGATGCTGCTGAAGGAAGTGGAAATGAAGCTCACAGTGGTACGGGCCTTGGGAAATCCTAGGAGTATTCCCTCTCTGCGCTTCCATGCAAACATCCTTTCCTGATTGCCAGGCAACACAGTGGGAAACCTCCACACTGCCTTCCAATCAGGGACCGAAAGCTCTTCGGGAGCAGTGTTGTACATCATTCCGTCTTCTCCTTCAGCACCGTGTCTTTGTGCTTCAAAGAGGCTTAATACCTACTCACCGGCCCAAAAGAAAAACAAAATGGCAGGGCTTCCCTGGTGGCGCAGTGGTTGAGAATCCGCCTGCCAATGCAGGGGACGCGGGTTCGAGCCCTGGTCTGGGAAGATCCCACATGCCGCAGAGCAACTAGGCCCGTGAGCCACAACTACTGAGCCTGCGCGTCTGGAGCCTGTGCTCCGCAACAAGAGAGGCCGCGATAGTGAGAGGCCCGCGCACCACGATGAAGAGTGGCCCCCGCTTGCCACAACTGGAGAAAGCCCTCGCACAGAAATGAAGACCCAACACAGCCATAAATTAATTAATTAATTAATTAATTTAAAAAAAACAAAACAAAATGGCACTATCCCACTTGCTTTCAAGTTGTTTTATCTGTCAATCCTAAACTTTTCACTGTAAAACGATCTCTGTAACATTTTTGTTCTTCCTAATTTGCATACGAAGTAAGACTATATATTATTCTTTTCCCATTTTTCCTTCTCCCCTCATCCACTCTCATTAATTTTAAATTAAGAACGGCCCTATAGGGAAATGCCTTCATCTTGCCGTCTTTCATTGCTCTGTTTGTATTCTTTCTCGACGTAATAACTCAGTTCTTTGGTGTCTATGTATTCCAGTGAAATAACCTGGTTGTTTCACAAACACACAAACACACACATAGCCACATGCGTGTACACATGCACACACACACACACTTGGAAATTAGTTCTTTTCTTAATGAGGCAAATTAGAATCACATCAAATTTAAACTCACATATATGCTTATAAAATTTTTAAAATGGATATAAATCATTCTGAGTTCAAAATGGAGAAAATGGTCGAAATGATGGAAACATATAGCCCCCAGAGGCTGAAATATTGTGATAATAATTTTCATAATTCAAATGAATACATAATTGTTAGACATCAACAGGGAAGATTTACAATTGGCTCAAATAAACCAAAAAAATCAGTAGCAATCAGTACAGGAAAATGTATCCTCATATCTGAGGTAAATTAATTTTGTTACTGAAATGTCATTATGTTGTCACATTTCCACTCATCACTTATTCAAAGATATCCATTTTTCATTCCTAATGTTTCATTGCTAAGATGATTGAACTTTGCAGTTTTTATCTCAAGCTTATATTACTTAAAAATCTCTGTGTGCATTATTACAATGAAAGGGCAAAGGTAGAAATGGGACTTATTTAGCTCTCATGGTTTATGATTGCATTGAAGCTCACAATTGATTATAGCTTTCTAACCTCTCTTTTCCTTCTCATTACCCTCTTCATTTTATACCAGTATTTCCAGCCATTAGACTATCTTTATTTAGAAGACACAAAAGGAAAAGACCAAGAAGAATTTGAAAAATAATATATTTTTTGTTTTGATGTTTCAATTTAATGCAGGTTTGAAAATGCTGAACTGTCTAAGGTATACTAAATATTCATTAGGCAGTTTAGCTTTTACTAAGTTCTAAATGAAAATGACCCAGCAAAATCAAATTGAAATTTCATAGAGTACTTTTCAAGTATGGTTCTAAAACATACATTAAACAAAATGCATTCATTTGAATGCAAGTCTCTCTTTCTCTAGAATACATACACACCCTAGGGTCTATTATGCTTTCAGTTCAAGGCCTCCAAAATGTGTGTGGTGTGGATCAAATAAATAGTTCAACAGCTTTCATAAGCAAACAATCTCATGGTCTGGTATACCTACAAACCTCTTGTGCTATTTCTTTATGCTTCCCCACCTATAAAGGTTAATGCAGATTTCACTTGAATTCAAGCAAGATATCCTGCATTATTTTCTACATAGTTAAATCTGTTCAGAAAGAGCCCATCAGAATTTGTCCATGTGAATCCAACAGCCCTTTATGGACTTGTAGAAGCATAGCAAATGTGCTCACTTTTAGAACTCAGACTTGCCGCTGGCCAGCCCTGGAGTCATAGTACTTACAGCAGGCGGGACTTTAGAAATCACGTAGCCCAACCCTCCCATTAAAAAAATGTAGAATTTAGCATACATTCAAAATAGACTATTTTGTCATTTCAAAATGTCTTTCTTTACCTCACATTCTTTGTCTTGATGCATGCTTTATTTGATATTAATATAAGCACTTTAGCTTTCTTATTTCTTATGCTTACATATTTCATGGTTATATCTTTTTCCATCTTCTTACTTTCAATCTATTTGTGTCTTTATGTTTAAAATGTATCCATTGGGGCTTCCCTGGTGGCGCAGTGGTTGAGAATCTGCCTGCCAATCCAGGGGACACGGGTTCGAGCCCTGGTCTGGGAAGATCCCACATGCCGTGGAGCAACTGGGCCCGTGAGCCACAATTACTGAGCCTGCGCGTCTGGAGCCTGTGCTCCGCAACAAGAGAGGCCGCGATAGTCAGAGGCCCGCGCAGCGCGATGAAGAGTGGCCCCCGCTTGCCACAACTAGAGAAAGCCCTCGCACAGAAACGAAGACCCAACACAGCCATAAATAAATAAAAATAAATAAATAAATTTATTAAAAAAAAAAAAAAAAAAAAAAAAATGTATCCATTGTAGAGAACCTATAGATGGGTCCTTCTTTTTGAGCCAGTCTGACAATCTCTGCCTTTTAACTGGAGAGGGTCTATATAAACTTAATGTAATTAGTTTATTTTTATGTTGTCTGTTTGCTTATCTCATTTTTTCAAATCTTTTGTTCCTCTTTTCACCTTCTTTTGGTTTAATAAAACATTTTTAAATAAACATTTTATTTTAGAACAATTTTCTATTTATAAAAAAATAAGTGCAAGTCTTCCATAATTTATATTTAGAAAAAAAAATTGTGAAGATAATTCAGAGAGTTCCCATATACTCACACCCAGTTTTCCCTATTACTAGCATCTGCATGTGTTATTAATGAACTGATATTGATACATTATTATTAATTAAAGCCATAGTTTATTCAGATTTCCCTAGTATTTACCTAATATTCTTTCGCTGTTCCAGAATCTTATCTAGGACACATTACATTTAGTCACTCATCATGTATGCTTAAGCTTCTCTCTTGGCTGTGACAGCTTCTAGACTTACCTTGTTTGGCATGACCTTGACATCTTAGAGAAGTACTAGTCAGGCATTTGGTAGAATATTCCTCAGTTGGAATTTGTGTAATGCTCTACACATGGTTAGACTGGGGTATTTTGGAAGGAAGATCACAGAGGTAAACTATCATTTCATCATATGCATCAAGGTTACATTGTATCAATATCAACATGACTTATCACCGTTGATGTTGACCTTGATTACCTGCTTGAAGCAGTGTTTATCAGTTTTCTCTACTGTAAAGTGCTCCCTTTGTATACTGCACTCTTTGGAAGAAAGTCACTGTGTGCAGCTCACTCTTCAGGGGTTGGGAATTATGTTCCACCTTCTTGAAGGCAGGGAGTCTACATAAATTATTTGGATATTTTCTGCTCAGATTTGTTTATTCTCTCCCATTTATTTATTTATTCAATCATTTATATCATTATGAACTCATTGATATTTATCTTATAATTTATAACCCAATAGTACTTTATTTTGTTGCTCAAATTGTTCCAGTTTCCGAGCTCTATCCTTTGGTTCCTGTGTCTATTTGGCATACCTCCATCATTCTGTGGTTATTTTTGTTTGTTTGTTTCTTTGTTTAAGCATTTCCTTACTCTCTGGCACTACAAGATGCTCCAAACTCATTTTGTATATTTCCTGCCCCAGTCCTAGGATCAGCCATTTCTCTAAGAAGCCCCGGTTCTTTTTATTAAAGAGTGGTATTAGAAACCAAGATCTGGGTGCTAGGTGTGCTCATTACTACTAGGGTATCATTGTTCTAGGCCCTATCAGCTGACATGGCAAGGAAATATATAACCCAGTATATATTATACATACCTATAATATTTCTTTGTGTAACTATATATATCTATATCTATGTATACACTAAGCTAAACATGAGTTGATATGATTGCCTCTAACTCTAATCCATTACCACATGGGTCATCATAACCTCTTCCCCTTGTGTTGTGTAACCTTCTACTCCAATAGTGAAAAACCTGGCTCCCACCATTCGTCATCCAGTTACTTAATTGTTCAGTTCCAGTATATGTATGTAGCAGTATCAGAATTGTTTACCCACACGCTCATGGGAAATGACTTGATCCACAAGAATATAGTGCTTATGTACAGATTATTTTGCCTTTTGTCTTACAGACCCTACTCATTTCCAGAGCTACTTATGTCAGCAGTTTTTTCCTGTAGTGCCTTCAAGTAAAGACGTTTGAAACATTTCTAATAAAGATATATTGTTTTGTCACATTCTGCATTTTATACTGGGATCCCACAACCTCCTAAATGATTTTTTTAAACCTGCATACGTTAAAATGTACTCTTTGTGCTGTAAAAATTCTACAGGTTTTGGCAAGTGCGTAGTGTCATGGATTTGCCATTACAATATTATTCAGAATAGTTTCACTGCCTGCCCTGTGCTTCACCTATTCAGCCCTTCTCCCTCCCCCAGATTCTTGGCAAACACTGATCCTTTAACTGTCTACAGTTTTTCCTTTTCCAGATGCATTTAATTGGAACCACACAGTCTCTAGCCTTTTCAGACTGGCTTCTTCATGCAGTAATGTGCATTTAAAATTCACTCATGTATTTTTGTGTCTTGATGACTCATTTCTTTTTATCATGGAATAATAATATGTAATATGGACATACCACAGTTTGTATACCATTTTACCTATTGAAGGACATCTGGTTTGCTTCTAGTTTTTGATAATTATAAATAAAGCTATTATAATCATTCATATGCAGGTTTTCATGTGGACATGTTTTCAGATCAGTTTAGTAAATAAATAGGAGTACAATTACTAAATTATATGTTTAGCTTTGTAAGAAACTGCCAAGCAATCTTCTGAAGTGTCTATATACTTTTGCATTCCCACCAGCAGAGAATGAGAGTTCCTTTTGCTCATCCTCAGCAGCAATTGATATTGTCAGGTTCGGGTTATTTTGTTGGTTGGTTGGTTTGTTAGGTTTTTTGCTCTTTTAATAGATGTGTAGTAATATCTCCTTGGAGTTTAATTTGTAATTCTTGAATGACAGATAATATTGGGCATGTTTCATTTGCTTATTTGCTATCTGTACATCTTCTTTGGTGAGGTGTCTGCTCAGATCTTTGCCCATTTGTCAATTGGGTTTTTTGTTTTCTTTTTGCTGAGTTTAAGAGTTCTTTGTGTATTCTGGGTGCAAGTCCTTTATCAGATAGGTGTTTGCAAATACTTTCTCTCAGATTGTGGCTTGTCTTTTCATTCTCTTGACAGTGTCTTTTGCAGTGCAAAAGTTTTAAAATTTCCTAAATTCCAGTCTATCAGTGTTGTCTTTCAGGATTCATGCTATTGATGTTGTATCTAAAAAGTCAAACCCAGTTCACCTAGATTTTCTCTTATGTTTTGTTCAAGATGTTTCACAGGTTTTCAGTTTACATTTAGGCCTATCATCCATTTCAGGTTTATTCTTATGAAAGGTGTAATATCTCTGCTAGATTGACTTTTTTGCATATGGACATCCATTTGTTGAAAAGATTATCCTCTTTTCATTGAATTTCTGTGATAGAATAATGTGTACCCCCCCACCGCCCGCCAAAGGTGTTTTCACATCCTAATCCCCTGGATCTGTGAGTATGTTAGGTAACATGGCAAGGGGGAATTAAAGTTGTTGATAGAATTAAGATTGCTAATCAGATGATCTTGAGATGGAAATATTATCCTGGATTATCCAGGTGGGTCCAATGTAATTGCAAGGGTCCTTAAAAGTAGAAGAGAGAGGCAGAAGAATCAGGGTCAGAGAAGGAGATGTGATCATGGAAGCAGTGTCAAACTGATGCAATAAGAGAAAGATTTATTGGCTGTTTCTGGCTTTGAAGGTGGAGTTGATCCATGAGCCAAGAAATGCAGTACCTCTAGAAGCTGAAACAGGCAAGGAAATGGAGTCACCCTCTAGAACCCCTTGAAAAGAACTCAGCCCTGCAGACAGCTTGATTTTAGCCCATTGAGACCCACGTCAGCCATCTGAACTCCAGAAGTACAATATAATAAATCTGTTCTGTGTAGGCCACTAAGTTTATGGTAATTTGTTACAATAGCAGCAGTAAATGAATACTATTGCCTTTGCTCCTTCATCAAAGATCAGTGACTATATTTCAGTGGGTCTATTTCTGTGCTCTCTATTCTTTTCAATTGACCTGTGTGCCTATTATTTCACGTGTACCATGCTGTCTTGATTACTGTAGCTTTATAGTTAAGTTCTGAAATTGAATAGTGTTCTTCTTACTCTTTTTGTTGTTGTTGTTGGCTATTTTATAATCTTTTGTCTTCCCATATAAACTTTGGAATAAATTTGTTGATATCTACAAAATAGTTTGCTAGGATTTTGATTAGAAGTGTGTTGAAGATCAAGTTGGAAATACTTAACACTATTGAATCTTGCAGTTCATGAACATGGAATATATCTCCATTTATTTAGATCTTCTTTAATTTGTTTCATCAGAGTTTTGTGGCTTTCCACATATGGATCCTGAACATAGGTTGTTAGATTTATGCTTAAGCATTTGCTTTTTTTGTTGTTTTTGGTGCCATTGTAAGTGGGATTTAAATATTTTTCAAATTCCAATTGTTCTTTGCTAGTATATAGAAAAGCATTGACTTTTGTATATTAACCTTGTGTCCTGTAGCCTTGCTATACTCACTTATTAGGTCCATGAGGTTTGGGAGTTTTTATTGTTCTCGTTGTTTTTGGTTTTTGTGTTTTTGGCAAATTTGGGGGATTTTTAACAGAGGCAATCACATCATCTACAGATAAAGACATTTTTTCTTCCTTTCTAATATGTATAACTTTTATATCCTTTTCTTGTGTAATTGAACTAGCTAGATCTTTCAGTACAATGATGAATAGCAGTGGTGACAGAGGATGCCCTTGACTTGTTCCCAATCTTAGAGGTAGAGAATCTAGTTTATTACCATTAAGTATGTTAGCTGTACAGTTTTTGTAGATTTTTTTTTTATTAAGTTGAGAAAGTTCTCCTCTATTCCTAGTTTACTGAGAGATATCATCATGCATGGGTGTTGGATTATGTTAAATGCTTTTTCTGCATCAATTGATATAATCATGTCTTTTTTTTTTTTGTCTTTAGCCTTTTATCTGGTACATTGATTGATTTTCAAATTTTGAACCAGTCTTGCACACCCGGAACATGGTGTATGATTCTTTTTATACATTGTTGAAACTGATATGCTAATATTTTGTTGAGGATTTTTCATCTATGTTCATGAGAGATATTGGTCTGCAGCTTTCCTTTCTTGTAATATATTTGTCTGCTTTTGGTGTTAGGTTAATTCTGGTCTCATACAATGAGACAAGAATGATTTTAGAAGTGTTCTTTCTGCTTCTATTTCTGGAAGAGACTGTGAAGAATTGATACAATTTCACCCTTAAATGTTTGGTAGAATTCACCAAAGAAGACATCTGAGCTTAGTGCTTTTTTTTGGAGGGGGAAGGTTATGAGTTTTATTTTTAAATAGATATTTTTTTAAAAAGTAGATAATGGCTTATTCAGATTATTTATTTCTCTTTGTGTGAATTTTGGTAGTTTGTGTCTTTCAAGGAATTTGTCCATTTCACCTAAGTTATCAAATGTGTAGGCATAGAGTTGTTTGTAGTATTTCTTTATTATCCTTTACATTTCCACAGGATCAATATTGATAACACCTCTTTCATCTGATATTGATAATTTGTCTTCTCTTTTTTGCTTAGTCAGCCTGCCTTAGAGGTCTAACAATTTTTTTGATCTTTTCAAATAACCAGTTTTTTATTTCATTTACTTTTTTATATTTTATAATTTCATTGATTTCTGTTCTAATTTTTATTATTTCTTTTCTTCTGCTTGCTTTAGGCTTAAATTTCTATTCCTTCCTAAAGTAGTAGATGGTTGACTTTTCTTAAAAGCCAGCATTAACATTTTAAAATTTTATGTGGAGCATTCAGTATATTTACATTAATTTTAATTTTTTGTATATATAGAATTATTTATACCATCTTATTTTATCTGTCTATCTCTTTCTATGATTTTCTTCTCTCCTTTCTTAACTTTCTTTAGATAGATTATTTTTCTCATTTCATTTTCCCCTTACTAGTTTGGATTTCTATTTTCTATTTCCATTTTGTAGTTTTTACTTTAGGAAGTTAAATTTACATACATTTAATTTACATACCTAATGTATTATAGTCTAAAGTTAATGAGTATTTCTATCCTCTTTCTGAACTAGTCAAGAACTTAGAGTGCTTTATTCCAGTCTCCTCTCTCATAGTAAATGCTATTATTTTGGGGAATATTAACTCAACCTTTTTTTTTTTTTAATGGTTTTATATACTTGTTATATTGTTGTTATTTTATTTTACATAGTTAATGTTGATTTAGATTTACTCACATATTTATTTTTTCATTGCTCTTTATTTTTTTTTATCTGTAATCACGTTTTTTTTGGCCTGAAAGCATATCTTTTAGAATATTATTTAATAAAGATCTGTTGGTGGTAAAATCTATCAAGTTGAGAAATTTCTCCTCTGTTACTAGTTTATTCCTGATAGGAATAAACCTATCAGGTTTTTTTTTTTCTGGAAAACATCTTTTTTTTTTTTGAATGATATTTTGCTGGCAATGGGAGTGTAGGTTGGCAACTGTTTTCTTTCAATACATTAAAGATATTCCCCTGCCTTCTGTCTTCCATTTTTGCTGTTGAGGAGTCAGATGTCAGTCTAATTCAGGGGTCAGCAAACTATGGCCTACCTGTCAAATCTGCATTACCACCTGTTTTTTTAAATAAAGTTTTATTGGGACACAGCCATACTTATTCATTTATGAATTTTCTATGACTGCTTTTACTACCATGGCAGAATTGAGTATTTGCAACAGAGACCATACAGCCTTCAAAAGCTAAAGTATTTACTATCTGTCCCTTTACAAAAAAAGTTCACTGATCCCCTTTCTATTATGGTTCCATTTAACATAATCAGTCTTTTAAGATGATATTTCTGCAATTTATAGTGCTCTGCAATTACAGTATGATTTAGCTAGGTATGGACTTTTTATGCTTGGAATTTGTCAAGCTTCTTGAAGGTAAGGATTATTGTTGGTTATTGGTTCTGGCAAAATTTCTGGCAAAATCTTGCTTCTGCTACCTCTTTTCTCCTTTTTAAAAGGCAAATTGTCTCATTCTATGCTCCATATCTGTAATATCAGTCTTGTGTAATTTTCACCTTTCTGTCTCTTCATTCTACATTCCAAATAATCTTTCAGATTCACCTTCCAGTTCACTTATTATTCCTCTAATTTAGTCTGCTATGCAGTTAATACAATCTACTGAATTTTTAATTTAATTATTATAATTCTAATTTCTAGAAGTTCTCTTCATTCTTTTCCAAAAATGCTTGTTCCTTTTTTATATATTCTCTTTTTCCCTGCTCATATTTTCAAGCTACTCTCTTATTTCTTAAACACATTAAGTAAGGTTTTTTCATAAGCTGTAATTGATAATTCATGTATCTTTATAGTCTTTTTCTGCTGTATGTTATCTCATGTAGAACATTATCTATCAGAATTCTTTGAGACCTTTAATGGAGGTAAATTCTTCCAAAGAGCATCTGTATTTGCTTGTGTCTGGTCTTTGGGGGCATGACTAGCCCAGGACCACCTGAAGCCATAGTGTTATCCATCTGAGGATTTCTGGAGGACCTAGCCAATGTAAATTGGCCTATAAGGCCTGGGGGTAGGTATTTGGTTAACAATTTTCAAGGAAGAATTATTTCCCTCTTTCATTAAACAGCATGGTTTAAAGCAGGCAATTTTCCTTTTATTTTGGGTGGTGTGGGGAGTTGAGGATTCAGGGAAGAAGGAATTTGGTTTGTTTCTAACTCACCCTTAACCTCTTACATAGGAACACTTCTGGGATCCTGACTTCACTTAGTTTTCATTTGCTTTGTAGTCATCTTATCAATAAAGAGGTGGGAAAAATTATTCAACATTTTTAGTTTTTAGCACAGAGTAAGTTAGGATATCTCATCTGCAATATTGATGGAAATGAAAGTCTAAATCCTCTTATTTAAATATGAGCATACTCAGGTCAGAAGAAGGCAAGTGACTTGACTGAGATCACACAGTTCTTATTGCCCAGAATAAAAATTTACTGTTCGATTTACTGTTGACACCAAATTCTTTTTAAACAATGTTCTTTACAAGAAAAAAAGTTTTTAAGAAAAAATTTTTAAGGAATCTAGAATTCAGAAAATAATAATTCCTGGGATAGAAGTAAATATCCATCAATATTCCATAGGGTAGATTACTTATTAAATAGATAGTCAAATAAGTGCATTTCAAGCCACAGAAGACAGTCATTTGATTAAAGATTTTAATCAGATTTGCGGTCATTTCCACCTCAAATCAGTGTGCCTCAGACAAATGCCTGTGTTTCATTTAAAATTTTCCCAGCTGCCCTACTTCCTAAACACCAAGGGAATCACCAGCTGCTATCCTGGTATTTAAACCCAAATCGCTGGCATTATCTTTACTTTCAAATCTTCCTTCTTCCACATATACTCATTTATCAACTTTAGCAACTTCCTTTGCTCTCAGTCCCTTGTTGGGGCCTGGTTACTTCCTGATTAGAATATTGTCAGTTTCCTCCTGACTTTCTAGTCTTCTACATCTACCTATAAAGTTTCCAACTTTATATAAAACACATGTACACATACATAAACTGCACAGTCACTACAATTAGTCTATATATTTTGTTTGGGCATCTTTTATATAAATAGAGAGAATCTGCACAGTGATTCCTTTGGAGAAGAGGGTTCTAAAATTAGAGGAGATAGTAAAAGAGATTTTGCTTTATGTGTGATGTTTTGTTTCACATTTTTTTAGTACAAAGAAATTTACCTTGTACTACTTAGGTACTATAAATTACAGTATTAAGAAAATGCTTATTTTCATTGTCATAGCAATGTCTCTAGACTTCAGCCCTTTATAGTGACTCTTCATCCCTATGTACTTTCGGTTTGTCCACAGTTCCCTCTTTAACAGTTAGCCCTTGAATTTTGTGACCTATTTCATGGGTCAGGACTTCCCCCCTATTTTTTCATGCCATCTGCTTTCTGGCTCTTAAGCAGAGAAAAATTCATGCAAGGTTCACACTCTCTGCACACCTATCAGGGTGGGAGATTGAACACAACTTTTTAAAAATAGCTTTCGCATTATTCTACTTTCAGAAGTAATTTTCTAAGTGTTGTCTTGACCCTTTCTACACACCTTACCTTTCTGTTCTCTATACTTAGTTAATATTTTCCACAATGCACCTTTTCCTCTACCTTGTCTAGAGTCCTAGAATTTTCAATTCTTAATCTTTACCTTGTAACCTTCAAACCCAAATCCTGGCTGTACTGGTGGTTGTCTCTGTTTAACTGTATGCACTTTCAAACAACCATCTGAGTCAAGGAATTGTCCAGAATGAAGCCCGGAGAGACATAGAAATAGAAAATAGAAAGGTCAGGTTAAGAGATATAGAAGATAGAGTGAGAAAATTCAAAACACGGAGTTGCAAAAGAAGATAGTAGAGACCATTGGGAAGACAAAACATTTGAAGAGACAATGAATGTAAAAGACATAGATCCTCATATTCTAAAAGTACAACAAACATCCAGAAAGTTTAAATAAAAAGAAATACACTTAGATATATTTATATTACAGTGAAATTGAAGAAAACCACAGGCAAAGAGAAAGTTTAAATGTAGCCAAAGAGAAAAGACAGAATATCTAATGAAGGATAACCAAATAGTCAATAGCTGATTTTTTAATAAGACAAATGTCTTTAAAGTGCTGAGAGAAAAAGACAATTAACCTTGAATTATATACCCAGTGGAAAATTTCCAAAAACAAAGACAAAATAAAGGCAAAGACTGAATGTTTCATAAACAGAAGCTCAGTAAACTACCTTCTGAAGTAGTTTACTAATACTTACTTCAGAAAGAAGGAAAATATTCTCTGGAAGACAGTTTGAGATTCAAGAAGAATTGTCAGCAATAAAAGTGTTTAACATACAGGTAAATAGGAAGACAATCTGTATAAAACAATAATATAACTGTATTAGTTTTCTATTTCTACCATAGCAAATTGCCACAAATATGGCTTTCAAAACCACAAATTTATTATCTTATAGTTCTGTAGGTTAGAAGCTGACACACATCTCACTGGGCTAAAGTCTTGGTGTCTTCAGGACTGCATTCCTTTCCAGAGGCTCTAAGGGGAGAATTTGTTTCCTTGCCATCCCCAGCTTTTAGAGGATGCCCACATTCCTTGGCTCATGTTCCTCTTTCTCCATTTTCTTTTTTTTTTGGCTGTGTTGGGTCTTCGTTGCTGCAAGCTGGCTTTCCCTATTTGCGGCAAGTGGGGGCTACTCTTCGTTACGGTGCATGGGCTTCTCATTGCGGTGGCTTCTCTTGTTGCAGAGCATGGGCTCTAGGTGCATGGGCTTCAGTAGTTGTGGCATGTGGGCTCAGTAGTTGTGGCTCACGGGCTCTAGAACACAGGCTCAGTAGTTGTGGTCCATGGGCTTAGTTGCTCCGCAGCATGTGGGATCTTCCCGGACCAGTGATCGAACCCGTGTCCCCTGCTTTGGCAGGCAGGTTCTTAACCGCTGCACCACCAGGGAAGTCCTCTATCTCCATTTTCAAAGCATCTTTCTGAGTATACTCTGTAGTCACATCTCCTCCTGATCAGAGCCAGGAAAGATTCTCTGCTTTTAAGGATTTATGTGATTGGGCCCAGGATAATCTCCAAGTTAATCTCCCCATTTCCAGATCCTTAACCTTAATCACATCTGCAAAGTCCCTTTTGTCATGTAAGGTAACTTATTCATAAATTCTGAGAATTAGGATGTTGATATTTGAAGGGGGCTAATGTACTGCCTACCACAATGCTATCTATTGATAATTTTTGGAGTTCATACTCTTCTGGATAAAAATATAAAACCACACTGAAAAAGTATTGATCAGATGGGTAAGAAGCCTTAATATGTTAAGGATGTAGGTTCTTCCCCAGTTTATCTATGGTTTCAAAGCAACCCCACCCAATAAAAATCTCATAAGGTTTTTCATTAATTTATGAGGCTGATTCTGAACTATATGTGGAATAGTGAATGTCCAAGAAAGGCCAATAAATTCTCAACAAGGTAGAATAAAGTGGGGATTCTTGTCCTACTACATCATGAGATTTATCCTAATGCTATAGTGATTAAAACCATTCAGTACTGGTAGGAATAGATACCAGGAATAGAATAGAAACCCCAAGCATCTTTCCACACATATTGGAAACTTGATGTATGAAGACATGGCAATACAAGTCAATGAGGAAAGTCTGGATTTATTCAATACATGGAGCTTGGACTATGGTTTACTGATATGGAGGCAATAGATTGCATCCTTCCTTCCTACCACACAAAAAATTAATTGCTAGGTTTTATTAGCTGGGTATGCTAGCTTCCTTAACGCCCTAGATTACAATGAATCAACACTGAAAGGATTTTTTTCTTATTTGTGTCACATACCAATGCCTATTTGTGGGGGCAGATGTGTTGGTGCTCTGATTCTCATTGTCATTCACAAACCCAGTCTTCTTCCAACTAGTGGCTCTGCCATCCCTTTGATTTAGTCTACTCATGCTTCCCCATCTGGCTGGCAGATAGGGCAAATAGTATTGAGGACTATGCAGGAAATTTTAGGGCCCAAAGTACATTCTATGGCTCTACCAAACTACACATCTGGCTAGAAGTGTAGTCTTTTGTACCATTAGAAAAATGAAATGTGTCTCTACTACATAAGTGAATTATGTAGTTAAAAGTGAAGGCAATTCCAAAACTTATAGAAAAATGTAGAATATTTTTAAGAGCTCAGAACAGGTAATATTTTTTAAACAAGAAAGATAAATACAAGCCATAAGGGGAAGAGTGATACGTTCAAGCATATTAAAATTAAGAACTTTTGTTAATTAATAGACCGCATAAAGAAACCTAAATGATAAGCCACAAAATGGAAGAAGTTATTTGTTGCACATAATAGACAAAGGATTAGTTTCCAGAATATATAAACTAGTACTAAAGGTCCTTAAGAAAATTTTAAAAATCCAGTAGTATAAAAAAGGCAACAAATATGACTTCAAGGAGATGAAACACAAATAGGCAATGAACATATGAAAAAAAATGTTCAACTCCTTTAGTTGTTAGGAAAATGCAAACTGAACCTCAGTGTGGCTTTAATTTCATACCCATCAAATTGGCAAAAATTGAAAAGTCTGACAAGGTTAACTACCAGCAAATATGTGGTGAAAAGGGAACTTTTAAAATGATGCTGGTGGGTATAAATATTGGTGCAAATATATTGGAAAACAATATAAAATTAACTTATAGAGTGGAATCAAATCCGGCAATAACAATTATGGACAAAAGAAAATCAGATCACTCACACACGTCAATCAGGAGATATGTTCAACAATGTTCAGAGTAAATTTTATTGTAATAGTGGAAAAAACAGAATAGTAAATAAAATTCACATCTGTTGATAGGATAAATAAAGTGGGGTACAGCCATAGAATCCGCAACTGTGAAAGTGAATGAACCATAACACACACACACACACACACACACACACACACAGGGAACATTTTAAAAACAAAGTTGAGGGAAAAATGAAAATTATGGAATATTTATAATTTGACTTCACCTATTTGAAGTATAAGAACAAACAAAACTAAAACTATTGTTTTAGGGTATGTATGTATGAGGCCAAACTATGAAGAAAAGCAAGTAAATGAGAAACACAAAATTTAGATCTGGAGCTACATTTGGGCATGATGGAAACCAGGATGACACATCAAGAAAGGGAAAGAGGGGACTTCACAGCTACTGATAATGTTCTATTTCCTAAACTAAGTGGTGAGAACGTGAGTGTTCATTTTATTATTTTTCTTTAAATTTACTTATTCATAATTTTAGAATAAAATATTTCACAATAAAAGATGAAAAAAGGAAAGAACTTATTCAATAAATATTTTCTGAAAAACTAAAAATATTTTTTAAAAACATAGCACTCTGCCTAGCACAGAATAAATGAAAAATATGTGTTAGGATTTATTATTGTTGCTATTGCATCTTCCTTAAGTCTTCATTTTTGCCTCTGATTCATCTTCTCCCCCTTGACTGTGTTCTCCTTCATTCCTGCTACCACTTGGTAGTATATTTCTTACACTCTTCTGGTGGTAGCCCATAGTATCTCAGGACCAGGAATCCTGAGACAAAAGGAATTTGGATCTGGGAAAGATTTCACTAAGTATGTTCCATAGGGAAGAGGTAGGGCTACAAATGAGGCTGTAAGTTTAACATCTGAAAGTAATTGGCTTTTAACTGCAATAAACTGTAGGATGTAAAGTGAGTCTGATAGGAACTGTTTAGTAAGAGTATGGGATTCTAAGTATAGAAAAAAAGAACAGAGCCAAATAAGATTACAGATTGTATGTAATTGTTTGTATTAAAATAAATTTGTATTATAGTTATGTTAATAAAATAGTTTATAGAGACCTATGCATTCTATAATTGGGATTTCTCTGAATGTGAGAAAGATAATAAGGAAGTAATTTGGTGCAATAAACTAACACTATGCAAAATTTGTATCCTCGAAAATCTTTGTTGAGTTCTAAACAATGGAATTTCCTTAACAGTAGATGCAGATTTTCACTGAGCACTGAGAGTAAGAAAAACATATCAAGCTCAGGATTCTAATCTACAAAGGTTTAACGGCTTCTTAGTTCTTTTAGTCTGGGATTGAAATGGTATAACAGTTCTCAAAGGCAGGATACCACTAAGTACTAAAGCCAGGTAATAGGGCACATTAGCCAGAGAAGCAAAGTCATTTGGAGATTATATATTTATATACACAAATAAATACACATGTATGTATGTATACATATAATTTTTTAAGGGATTTGACATTACACAATTGTGGAAGGTGATTGGGTAGTCTCTGTAAGGCTGTTGCCTTTGCCACTGATGCTGAAGTTTGAAGTCTGCAGGGAAAGCAGATTCAGGAAAAGAAGGTGTAAAGTAGAGGATTACAAGAACAAGCTGGAACCCACAAGAACAAGCACCAGCTGGCCATTCTTGTTGCTCTGATATGTTGATATGAGTATCTGCAGGAGAAGCTGGCATTCTTCATCACCTGGCCCAAGAGTTGGAGAAGCTGAAGAATTAAGGAGAAGGTGGAACCGCTGCAGCCCTGACTACTCATCTGTGCCAATGACATAAGCCAATAGATCAACATGTGTGAGTTTTTAAACAATGGCTGCTGCTTTGCTTCTGCCCTCCAGCTCTTGCACAAGAGCTTCTCTTGTAGCCAACTCTAATGGGCAACACAGTGGGAAAGGAATTCTGGGAAATGTAGTTCAGTTTAGCCACATTGACACATTACAAAGCCACCACAGTATACTGCCATTGACCCTTGAACAACACAGGGGTTAAGGGTACCCACCCTCCCTGCAGTTGAAAATCTGCCTGTAACTTTACAGTCAGCCGTCCTATCCGCAGTTCCACATCCATGAATTCAATCATCTGTGGATCAGTGTAGTACTGTATAGTACATATTTATTGAAAAAAGTCTGCATGTAAGTGAATCCAGGCAGTTCAAACTCATGTTGTTCAAGGGTCAACCTTGGCACCCTGACATATCTTCTTAAACTGTACTTAAACTCCAAATAAAAGCAATAAAAAGTTATGCATAACATGATACACCTATTCTGCACATAACCAAAGGAGGCTAACCCTTTCCTTGGAAGACAATATAAAGTTCTTGTTTTTGTCTGTGACTAATGTTCTTTCCTTTTCTAGTACAGGGGTTGGAAAACTATGCCTATACGCTAAATTTCAACCTGTTTTTGCACAGCCTGTGAGATAAGAATTTTATTTTTTAATATTTCTATAATAATTTAATGATAATATAAATAAGTTAAATACCAAATAAAATAAAAAATAACGTATATTTTATAATAATGTTTTTAAATAAAGTGTTTTCAAAAAAAGAGAAGATGCAGCAAAGACTATGACCCACAAAGCCTAAAAAAGTCTAAATTATTTACTCTGTTGGCCCTTTGCTAAAAGAATTTTTACCTATTCTAGCTAATTCATACTCTTCTTTTGTTATGCTATAACTGAAATATTGAGAGGTAAAGTTAACTACTATTAACACATGTTAGATGGTAAAGGTATGAAAGGGGACGTAAACAAAAAATATTTGGTCAACATATGCACAAACATATTCATATCAAAATATCCAAAAAAACTCATAACTATGACAGTTCTCATTTCTGCAACTGGTCACTTGGTCAGAGCTAGTATTTATAACCACCTTCTTTCTCTAGCTACTCCATAATCCCTTTGCCATCAGCAAGCAGCTCAGCTGATCATGGTTCCCTGTCTGGTGGGGGGAGCCTAACTTTTATTCCTGAAGGATTTGAGCTGGTAACAGTCCTGCCTAAACTGGATTGTGGTAGTTTTCCATTATTTTAATCACAGGGCATAGAAATTCCTGTAGAGGATCTCCTGCATCCAGACATATTCCTCCATGTTTCCATCGTGTAGTAACAACCTAATTTCCATTGATAGGATCAATTACCCGAGCCAGTGGCTTCTTTGCCTATTGGTTCACAAGCATGTGAGCTCAAAGTGACTAGGTGGCAGTCTCAGCTTTCCATTCAACGGAATCATTATTGTGTCCCCTGATGGAAGCTATCCTCTCCTTGAAAATAAGACCTCTAGACTAATAAAGCCTAAAACCATGGATATGGGAAGCAAAATTTTTGCTACAAGATCACTAGGGGTAATCGTGGGAGAAACTACTCTCATTTCCACCTCTTAATTCCTGGACCTGTGAATTCTGGCTATGAGAGAAACAGGATCATACAGTGGGCATTTAACTACATCCTGAAGGGCACTGCTTCAACTCAGCAAGGTGTTGCCACTCAACTGACACCATAACTGGGTCTCAAAAGACTGTTCCATCATTCTATCAAGCCAGCTGCTTCAGGATGTTGGGAATATGGTAAAAACAGTAAATTCTATCAGCATGGCTTCATTCCCACATTTCATTTGCTGTGTAATTACTTCCTAGGTCAGAAGAGATGCTATATGGAATCTCATGATGGTGGATAAACATTCTGGTAGTTTTGCCTAAAGATCTGCAGGTAGGGAAGGAAGTCTATATCGAGAGTAACTGTCTAATCTGTTAGAAATAAGTGCTGCCCTTTCCATTTTGGAAGCAATTTAATATCAAGTTTATGCCAGGTAGCTGATTAATCCCCACCAGAGGTGCTATATGAGGGTTTCTGTGTTGGTCTTTGCTGTTGGTAGACTAGGCACTCAGGAAGAGCCAAATTGGCCTTGGTGAGTGAAAGGTCTTGCTGAGCTCATGTAAAACTTTTATCCTTGCTGTTTTGTTCATGAATGTATCGGGCAATAACAGTAATGTCTGGGGAAGCAGGCTGATTGAAATCTATATTTTATGGTCATCTTATCCACTTGATTATTAAAACCTTCTCTACTAAGTCACCTTTTGGTGAGCATTCACATGGGATGTAAATATCTTCACACTCTGTGCCAATTTAGAGAGGTCTATTCACATACCTCTTCCCCAGACTTCCTCCTCACCAATTTTCTAATCATGTTCCATCCAAGTCTCTGGCCATCCAGCCATAACCCATGAGTCAATGTATATCCACACCTCTGCCATCTCTCTTTCCAGGTAAAATGAGCAACCAAGTACACTACTCTGAGTTCTGCCACTTAGAGGATTTCCCTTTACCACTGTCTTTCAGAGCTGTCCCAGAGTGAAGCTGAGGTGCTACAACCATAAACTTTTGTGTATTGTCTGCATATCAGGCAGAATCATTGTGCTGTAAACCAAGCCCAAGTTTTTTCTTCCTCAGTCAACTGGTTATGAAGAACTCTGCATGAGGTCATAGGTGTGGACTGAGAGGGAAAGAGAGGCCAAGAAAGAAGCTATAGTCTTTTTATAACCTAATCTTGGAAGTGACATACCATCACTTTTAGTGTATCTATTGGCCACACAGACTTACCCTGGAATAATGTGGGAGGGGACTACTCAAGTATATGAATACCGAGAGGCAGCCATTGTTGAGGACCATCTTAGGGCTGGCTACCAAACAAGGGGAAACCAAAGTTAGGCAATGTGGCCTAGAATCATTTACCAGAATATCAGATGTGACAGATTCCAAACTGTGACTGAGTACATTTTAAAAGGCAGAGATTGTGATTTTTTTTTTTTTAACTTGGATTCAGGTGCTATATAGTCCATATTTATTTTTTTAATCTAAAGTTTGTTCATGTTCTCATCCTCTTTCAAGGCTAAGGCTCACTGTTGACGTCCATCTTCATACTTTCCTTAATAGGTTGCCAGAACCTGATGATGAGATTCTTCAAAACGCAATCCCTAGCTTAGTTGGAATTTAAATATTCCAATATTATTGCTTTACTTTCAACACTCTTCCACACACACTCACCTGCAAACTTAGTCTTAAAAGGGCTTAATGATATGTACTACTTCTAAGTTTAAGTAAATTAATTTTGTTTTGGAATAGTCCTTGTCTTTCTTTAAATAGTTAAAACACCTTATATCAAATTCAGTTTTGGAAATGAGTGCGCAAGATCAGGCATTTGGTCTATCCACACATCTGTCCATGACGTAGTACAGTAGTTCTAATGCTTGGACTTATACTAATATTTCATGGGATTCTGTATAGTGATTTAGCCAGTTCTGCTAAGAGACTGAACTAGAATGTGGTAGTGGAATGAAAAGACAGAGACAGATGCTACAGGTATTTTGAAAGGTAAGCAGGAGAAAAAGATTTAGCAGATAAAAGAAGTTAAAGATGATTAAAAAAAAAAGATAAAGTGACTCAGATTGAGAAAAGGAGAGTAGTTTTGGCAATGACAGAAGTAAGGAAATTGAAGGGGGAAGCCAGGACATTATGGAATCGTATGCGGGATGTGGTGAGTTTGAGGTAATGGCAGATCACCCACTTAGAAGTTAAAATTTAGGAATGAGGCCTATGTGAGAGATTGGAGTTATGAAGATAATCTTTTCAGGCAATTTATTATGCAAATATTTGCCAAATCTCCATGACAATAAACACTATAAAAGCATGAAGATAAATGTGGAGCAAAGGAAGAAAACTAACGTTTATCAGGCATCCTAACACATGATAGACAACTTATTGGAAGAATTATGTTTTGTTATTCCCCATTTTTAGGATGCTTTAGAATTTTTCTGAGTGATTAAGTAAACTCTTTCTGCCATATCAAAGTCCATGTTATCTTAACTACAGCAGTCTACCTCACTCTGTTCTCTGTAGGCTTATACTCTTATAATGGAAAAGAATGCATATGCTAAAATAACTTTGATATAAAACTGCTTGCATCCAAGTTCTAACAAAGGGGCTTAAAGCAAGGACCATCAGAATCCAGATGAGAAAGATAAACTCTACTGGCTCAAGGTGTTCAGGGAAATCTCAGTGGAAGAGGTGGCATTGGACCTTAATCTACAATGATGGGAAATAATTTGAAATAGAGATGGGAAGAAGAATGTTCCAGTTTTAAGAAGCAGAAATAACAAATGTAAAGGAGTAGAAAAGCTAGGACGTTTAGAGCTTTGTGACTGGCGCAGTTAGAGTATTCAGGGAAAATATTAGAGATAATATCAATTGTAGATAATCTAGGGCCTTAAATACCAACCTAAATCTGTAAGCTATTCAGAAAGCAAAGGGAAGACATCAAAGGCTGTTGAGCAGGGAAATGATGTAATTAGTGCTATGTTTTAGGAAAATTATTCTACCTCCTGGCCACAACAATTGGTTCAGTATGGTTGAATGACAGAAAAGGAACCTCTCTTTCCTCAGGACTTGAAACATGGAGAGTGAGCCTGAAGATGCTGGGAGCTACCATTCATTCATTCATTCTTTCATTCATTCTTTCAATATTTATTAAGCATTTACTCTGTGCCAGGTATTAGTACATGTCTGGGTTCTGGAGATAAACAAGATAGATGATGTGGTCCCTACTTTTGTGGTGCTTATATCTTAGTTGAAGAAAAAGATAAATACAAAAATTAAATTAAATAAAAAATAAATAAGCTAATATCAGACGATAAGTTCCATAAAGAAACTAGAACAAGATAGAAAAATAAAGAGTGACTGGGAGCTTCTCAGATTAATATTGGGAGGTCAGGTTGAATGCTGCTTTGGATAAGGTGATCAAGGTGTATCACTTGGGAGTGATGATATTTGAGTTAAAATTTAAATGATGAGAAGAAAGAATAATTGTCCTGGGCAAGGGAATCAGCTTGGGCAAACCTTCCAATCTGGGTCAATGCTTTGCCTGTTTGAAGTGTAGAAAGAAGATTAGTGGAACAGGATCAGAGTGAATGATGGCAAAAATGGTAGGAGAGGAGGAATTACCAATTCATATTTTTGTATTTTCTTTTTAAATATTTTATGATATGTGATGGTTAATTTTATGGATCAACTTTACTGGGCCAGGAGGTGCCCAGATATTTGACTAAACATTATTCTGAGTATACCTATGAGGGTGTTTCTGGATGACATTAACATTGAATCAGTAGACTGAGTAAAGCAGATTGCTCTCCCCAATGTGGGTGGACCTCACCCATCCTCTGAAGGCCTGAATAGAACAAAAAGGCTGAGTAAAGGAAAATTTGCTCTTTCTCCCTGATTGTCTTAGAGCTGGGACATCAGTCTTCTCCTGCCTTTGAACTCAGACTCGGACTCAGACTTGAACTTACACTATTGGCTCTCCTGTTTCTTAGGTCTTCAGTCTTGGGCTGGAACTATACCATCAGCTCTCCTGGGTCTCCAGCTGGTCAGTTGCAGATCTTGGGACTTAGCCTCTATAATTGCATGAGCCAATTCCTTATAATAAATATATATATATACACACATATATAAACACATATTTAAATATTTACATATATATATCATATTGTTCTGTTTCTCTGGACAACCCTGACTAATACAGGCACTCATGAATTCTTTGGTATTTAAACAAATATTACATTTTGAAAATAAAATATAGACTTTATACTAAAAATAAAGAACAGAGAAACACTGTAAATGTATTGGGCAAATTCCTTGGGCAAGTAATTTGATTTCAATCTCCTCATTGTCAGATGACAGTAATAATAATCCCTACCTCACGGGTACCGTAAGGATCAAATAAAATGTGTTTAGAACCACGCTTGATACAGCAGTGCCAGTTATCAATTGTCGTTGCCAAAGAAGAGAATCAATAACTGAGTCTTGTTGTCTCCTGAGAGGAAGAGTATCTGGCAAAAGAAGCCAAGAAAGAGTGGAAAGAGAGGAAGCATGAAATTTAGGAAATGATAGCATCACAAAATCTAAACAAAAGAAAATATCAGAGAGGGAGTAGTCAGAAATTTAAACGCTGTGGAGAAGGGCATACCTAGGACCTTATTACATCTAAATTCTATTTACTCTCTTGGCCTATAATAGTCCTGACTCCAGCAGCAGGTACTTATGAACTCACTTTGATGTGTTGACTTGTACATGTTTTAAATCATATTGGTTTACATAACATCTGTGCATTATTTTCCTCTATGTATGGTCTCCTCAAACAGACTCTAAACTCTTCAGAGAAAGATTCATATTTTTCCCCCTAAATAATAAACTTTTTACTTTCTACTCTCCTACATCTTTTCTGAACATACCAGAGCACTCCCCCCAACACACACACACACACACACACACACACACACACACACACACACACACACAAAGTTGGTAGGGACACAACAGAATATCAACAAGGATCTGACCTACAGAAGTCCATAAAGACAGAGGTACAAATATTACATTTGTAAGAAAATTTTCAAAGGACAGTTTATGTTTAAAATTACATAAACTGTCCTTTGAAAATTTTCTTACAAATTCTTTATCCAAGAGCATGCAAATGTATATGCTCCTATCAAGAGCTTTGTTTTGATAAATTCTAAATTGTATACTTGTCACATAAAATGATGAAACACTATCTCTTTGGAATGTAATATGAGTTGCTCTCTTAATCTTCCAACAGGATATCTTACAGGTATTACTTTAAAGGAAATTTTTAAAAAATAATTTTCATTGTTTACTTCTATTAACTAATTCAGTAAGTGAAATAAGATATTTCCCATTGTTTCTTTTTTTTCTGCTTTATTCAGTTACTTTAGTCATTTCTACCCAGATGAGTAGAAATAAATGAGTCTCTTTTATTTTGAAATAGATCATTTTTATGGTTGCAGGCAATATCAAAGTTTTATAAAAGTTTGGCTTTTAGCCCACCATATCTATAATGAGCATTTTCCTTTTTAAATCCCAAAAGGCAACATTTAAATTTTATATGATGAAGTAAATCATCCCCATTACAATCCTTTCCTTGCTTCCTTAAAGAAACCCAGAAATAAACTTTCATAGTGAAAAAGTCCCAAAGGGTCTTTAAAAATATTGTAATATAGATTTGTGCATGATGAGTATAGAAGATAAGTGATAAGTGATGAAAGTAAATCTTCATTGTGCTATTATATAAAATGACTAATTGTGTATCTTTGAAGTCTTCATCTTGGCCTTAATTTGGAGGACTCACTTTCAGTTGACAACTTTGTTTCTTATTTATCTGAGAAAATGGAAGCAATTCACATGCATCCACCACCAAAACAGCAAACTTACCTAAGTCCATCTTTATATTCTGGTTCCCCTGCTGTTACTGGAGATGAACTGCAATAGGAGTCATACCTCCTACCTAAGGCCAGTGCCTCCCTGGATCTTGTCCCCTTATACGCCCTCGACTGCATCTGCAGTTGTCCCTTCTGTCTCCTGTATCATCAGTTTTGGTCATCAAGAAAGCAACTCTTTGAATCTAACTCTCATTCCATATACCTCTCTCTTTCTCTGCGTCCATTCTGAGCAAAATTTTACCTTATGAGATTCATCTATACTCACTGTGTCCAGTTCTTCTTTTTCCTTTCCCTTGTGAATTAACACAGTCAGGTTTTCGTCCTACCACTCTTGTCATCAGCTCTTGTCAAGGCACAAATGACCTCCACATTGCCATATCCAATGGTCAATCCCCATCCTCATTTTATGTAGTCTATCAGCCTCTGTAGACATAGAGAATTGTTCTTGAAATACTTAGTCACTTGAGACACAGAAGAATGGTCCCTTGATATTTTTCCTACCTCACAGGCCATCCCTCAGTTTCCTTTGCTGGTGATTCTTTATTTTTCCAATCTTGAAACTTTGGTGTTACTCAGAGCCAAGTCACTCTTTGAATTCATTCTCTTTGTGACCTCAATCAGTCTCATGGGTTTTGACATCATCTATCACTGATGACTTCCAAATTCGTATTTCCAGTCCAGGCCTCTCCTCTGGGCTCCAGATTTATATATCCAACTGCTTATTCACATCTCCATTTGTATGTCCAACAGCCTTCTTAAAATTAATTACAAATCAACATTTTGATTCCTCTTTCAAAACTTCTGCTTCTTTAGTCTTGTTTCAGCAAATGGCACCTCTATTCTTCTAGTTGCTCAGACCGAGAAACTTGGAATAATATTGATAATACATCCTATCTATGAAAAATGTACCTTAAGAAATATGTCCAGGACCTAATCACATCTCATCTTCCTCCAATACAACCATTATAGTACAAGCCAGCATCAACTCTATTTCCCTTGATCTGCTTTATTTTTCTTTGGAATATTTATCAACACCTGATGTTATGGGTTGAATTGTGTTTCCCCCAAAAGATATTTTGAAGTCCTAACTTGCAGTACCTCAAAATGTAACCTTAATTGGAAATAGGGTTCTTGTGGATGTAATTAGTTAAGGATGAGGTCATACTGCCATTTTGTGGCGTTTAAAATCTAGTCTCCATTAAAGGAGACCAAGACTTCATAGAAAAGTAATAATTCCAGATCAGGGGCAAGAATTATGCAATATGAGCCTGGTATATCTTTTTTTTTTTTTAACATCTTTATTGGAGTATAATTGCTTTACAATGGTGTATTCGTTTCTGCTTTATAACAAAGTGAATCAGTTATACATATACATATGTTCCCATATCTCTTCCCTCTTGCATCTCCCTCCCTCCCAAGCCTGGGATATTCTGATGGATTGGAAACCAACATATCAACCAATGTATCATGATGGGTCTCATGTGTCAAATGGACCTAATCGTCAATATGGTGGGCCTCTAACTGGCCAAAGATGGAACAATTTGAGAACAAAAAGAATAATTAATACAATTGATTGAAACCATTAAATGCTATCTTATGAATTCAAAATAATATTTTAAAAGAGAGAGAAGTGGGGAACAAAAGAGAACTCTAAGGTAAGAGGGTGGGGCAACATTTCATTGGACACCACTGAAAGTAACTCAGCTCCAACATCTTACCCTGAAGACTGGCAAGTAAAAGGAAAGAGGTAAGTATTTATTCTGCCTCTCCTGTCTAAAGTCCTTTGCAGACTAATCCAATAACCCTATTGATGAGGGAAGAAAAGTTCTTTTTAAGTAAATTCCATAAATTAGTAATAGATGATAGAATTGGAAAAAATCACTACTATTTTCAAACTTTGATAAAATAAAATGATTCAAGCAAAAACCATCAATGGATGAACAATTAGGTGAATAGTTGATGGAGGGATCAGACTGTCAACACTTGAACCCATTGATCAATCTAAGCAGCATTAAAATAGGGCTTAAGACACTGTATGCCTTCTGATATAAAGCACACAGCACCACCTATAAATTATCCTTGCTGTAAAATGCTGAACTTGAACCTAAATAAACATCTAGGGGTCACCGCAATGTTCAGCAAATACAAAGGGAAAAAGGAAAAACTAAATAACACCACAAGAAAGAAAATAGACAAATCCAGACTGTGGGATGTTCTTCAAATCAACTGACCCAGTTGTTTTTGTTTGTTTGTTTTTGTTTTTTTAACATGTCAAAGACAAAGAGCATGAAAAGGAGGGAGCAGAAGAGGGGCAGAGGGGAAATGCTTTTGATCGTAAGAGGCTTCAGGGACATATCAAGAAAATGTCATGTGTGGGCCTTGTTTGGATCCTGATTCAAACAAAACAATTATAAAAAGACATTTTTGAGATAATTGGGGGAAATTTGATTATAGTACTTAGTATTAGATTATATTAGGGAGTAATTGTTAATTTTGTTAGGTGTGGTAATGACATTATAATTATAGAAGAAATATCCATATTTATTTAGAAAAATGTACCCAAACGTGCAGCAGTGAAATGACATGATGTTTAGAATTTCTTTTGAATAATTCAGCAAAGAATAAAGAAGGATAAATGAAGCAAATGTGGCAAAACCTTGATAATTATTGAGTATAAGTGGTGGAGATACAGAGTTCATTGTGTTGTTATTTGCCCATATGTTTGAAATTGTTCATAATAAAACATTTTGGTGTTAAAACATTAGGAAATGCTTCTTCAGAGGAATCAGGGGATGATTCTTCAGAGAATTTCCAACTGGGTAGCAAGGGAGAAGATAGATTGAAGTATGTATATAGAGCAAATTGGCAATGAAGAAGGGGGCCAATAAGTTTAGATTCTTCTACTCACAGAGCAGTTAAAGAAGGAGAAACCGCAGCACAAGTTGAGAGAAGATGGTGTGTGCTCATATTGTGTGTGAGTTTGTGTACGTATCTGTGTGTGTAGGTTCGTGTTTGTGTGTTTTAGATTTACAAAGAACTGAGCCTTAAAACATTTTGACAGGTCAAAAACAAAATACTCCAATAAAGATGTTTAAAAAAATTAAAAATTAAAACAAAATAATAAAGTGGGTTTCTTGCAGAAAAAAACAAAACAAAAAAACCCCCAAAATAGTAAAAAGTAACATACCCATTATTTTCTAGCATATAAAGATCTTGAGGGTTTGGTTTATCCAAACAGTCTTATCACTTTCTCCCATGTTCACAGTAATGAAACAAGAATAATTGATTTAACTTAAAGCTGGAAACATTTATATTAGACCAAATTCTGGTTTTCTTTTTTTGTCCAGACACACCTGCTCCAAATCCACTTCTCCTGCCTGCACTCCGCATCTATGGCTATGCCCTCTTGGCTCAGAGGGTGAGGTTGATGGGCTCTCTGCCGGCAGCTCTTTCCCCACCAGCCTTCCTGGCCATGCCTTCATCCTGTCATTCACCCACAAAATGTCTTCAGTGACTCCCACTGCTCTTTGGAAGACTAGGCAATCCTTGAGCCTTAGTCTTTAAAGCTTTCCACTGCCTAACTCCAATTCTACTTGTTTTATTTTACTATATTTAATTTCTTACAATCTTCAAATGAACACTTTGCTCTAGCCAAGTTGTTCTACTTGTGCTTGACCTAAGGCATCTCATGCAACCCTCCTTCCCCTACTTTACTCCTACTTGTTACTGCAGGCTCTGCTTAAAAACCATCTTCTAAAAGAAACCTTCTAGGGCAATGCCCAGTGACTGCTAATTTTTCCCTTTCTCTGAGTTTCTATCAGACTTAACTATGTCAAACACTCAGGTAGGGTTTCTTAATTTATATTTTTATAATACAAAAGATTATTTGCTGTAACGTGTAGCATATGATTATATATACAATAGTACAAATAAAATAGTTAAAGATAAAACCAAGTTTTAATTTCAAAGACATAGAGAAAGATGTATTTGAATGAGATCCAAGGAAGGCAGCTAGCCTTTGGTCATCTACTGCCTGTATAAATTTTAAATGGTTCACGTGCCTATATTTTTACCACTTTTACCAGAATATGTGTTCCTCAAGGACCAGAATGATTAAAGATTAATTGATCAGTTTGGTGTGTCCTTAGAGATCTTCAAAAAGGGAAGACCCTTCTGTCCCACATGATAAATATTCATCTCCTGAAAGCAAGACAGTGTTAAATGATCCCCAAAGTACCTTCTAGTTACATCTTTTAGTAGTGAAACTTCCTTCTTTTTTTTTTTTTAAATCTAAGTTTTGTTAAGTAGGTTATATATATATATATTTTTTAATATTTATTTATTTATTTGGTTGCGCTAGGTCTTAGTTGCAACAGGTGGGCTCCTTAGTTGTGGCATGTGGGATCTAGTTCCCTGACCAGGTATTGAACCCGGGCCCCCTGCATTGGGAGCACAGAGTCTTAACCACTGCGCCACCAGGGAAGTCCCAAAACTTCCTTCTGTTAACAAATTTCAGTAATGTATAGAGCACTACTGCTTAAAGCATGGTCCCTAGGCCAGCAGCATTGGCATTACCTGGGAACATAGTAGAAATGCAGAACCTCAGGCCCTGTCCAAGATATACTAAATCAAAACCTGCATTTTATAAGATGCCTTGGTGATTCACGTTCACATTGAAGTTTAAGATATATATATATATATGTACACACACACATACATATATACCTATTTTAAAATACTATATATGTAAGCATGCATATACTTTTAAGATATTGAAATGTTTAATGTATACATTAAAACAACATATCAATAATACTAAGGAAAATGTTTTTTCAAGAAAAGGATTATAGTTTACCAAAGTATAAACCATTTGATTTTTGCTCTTCTAAAAATAGAGTGCATCCAAAATAAATGTTCAGAATTTTCACTGGCAGTTGAAAAATGTAGCACTTAGATATTTAACAGATATCTTTTCATGTGTTCATTACTTTAATCATATTTTAAACCTATGTGCTAGATTACTTTTTATTAGCAAAACTCCAGCATTTTGTTCAATTTTTTCTTAACAGTCCTAATTTGACTCCTGGCAATCAAAAATAAAAGCAGTTTCATTACTTATTTTCTTGGCTTATTTACCTATTGATATATTTTAAATGCCAGCAGCTATGTTCATATTTCTTCATTTGCATTATTTAAGCTACAAAACAATAGTTATGTTATATATTTGTAAACTTCCCTCTAGCATCAAAAAAAAAAATGATTCTTGGTGATACAGCTGAAGATTTCCATGAAATTTCAACCTCTCTCTTAAATGTTTCAAATTGCCATTAAAAAAAAAAAAAACCCTGAGAAATGAGTCTTTATGTAGAAAGTTGCTGCTGGAGAGAGTTTACTGAAACATTTAAAAAATGAGGAAATACATTCTAAAGTTTTAGTTCATCCATAGTCTAATCTGGTTCTTGAAAACCTACATGATGTGAACAGTCCACAAATACATTCATTTATTCATTCTTTACTTCTGTGTACAAATATTTATTGTTTCACTAATATGTGGCAGGCAGAAGTCTAGGCAGCATATATCCAGTGTAGAATAAAATAGAATGATCTTCCTGCCTTCATGGGGTTTACAGCCGGGCCCAAAATGAGAAAAGATAACCAGGGAAAGGATGTAGCATGAGTATTCCTGAGTCAGCAGAGTAAAAGAAGGCCAGATTGACAAAGCCACGGCAAATCTGTTGGAGAGGAGCACAAGATACCATGGGAGAAGTAGGTGCAGGCTAAATTATGCAGGGCCCTGTTGGCTACAATAGGGAATCTTTGAAGAGTGCTAGGCTAAAAATATATATTTTTCCATATATAAATATGTATTTTAAAATATTTTATTATGGAAAATTTTAAACATATACAAGGAAAACAGAATATATAGTATAATGACCACTGTGTACCTATTATCCACTTTCAACAGTTATTAACATTCTGCCATTTTTGTTTTACCTATACTTCTTCCCATTCCCTATTCCCACTTGATTTTTACTTTATATTTCTTTTTTAGGTAAAATTTATATATTCTTAAGTGTACAAATCTTAAATATACCATTCTGACCAATGAATTCACCCATGTAACCCATACTCCCATCAAGATATAGAATATGTCCATCACCCAACAATTTTTAAACAGTTTTATTGAGATAGCATTCACAAAGCAACAATTTACCCATTTAAAGTATATAATTCAATGTTTTTTGGTAAATTCACACTGTTGCAGAATCATCACCACTATCTAATTTGAGAATACTGTTGTCTCCTCCAAAAAGAATCTCTATATGCATTAGCAATTACCCCTCATTCCCCCTCCTCAATTCACTCAGGGTCCTAGGCAACCACTAATCTACTTCCTGTTTCTATAAATTTACCCATTCTAGATATCTTTTATAAATGGAATCACACAATATGCAGTCTTTTTTGACTGGCTTCTTTCATTTAGCATAATATTTTCAAGGTTCATCCATATTGTAGATGTAATGGTACTTCGATTCTTTTTATTGATAAATATTAGTCCATTGTATGAATATACTACATTTTATTGATCTATTCCTCAGTTAATGGACTTTGAGTTATGTCTTCTTTTTAGATATTATGAATAACACTGCTAAAAACATTCAAGTATAAGCTTTCATGTAGACATATGTTTCTATGGATATATTGGATATATACCTAGGAGTGAAATTGCCAGGAGAGAAATTTTGAGGAACTGCCAAACTGTTTTCCAAAGTGGCTGCAGAGTTTTACATTCCCACCAGCCATATATGATGGTTTCAATTTTTTCACATCCTTGCCAGTATATTGTTGTCTTTTATTACAGCCATCCTAGTGCAGGGGGTCTGCGGCCTATTAGGAACCAGGCTGCACAGCAGGAGGTGAGCAGTGGGCCAGTGAGTGAAGCTTCATCTGTCACTCGCCATTGCTCCACATCGCTCACATTACCGCTTGAACCATCCCTCCCCCACCCCCATCTGGGGAAAAATTATCTTCCACGAAACCTGTCCCTGGTGCCAAAAATGTTGGGGACCAGTGTCCTTCTTTTTTTGGCTGCATCGGGTCTTAGTTGCAGCACGTAGGATCTTCGTTGAGGCATGTAGGATCTTTCCTTGCAGCGCGCGGGCTTCTCTCTAGTTGTGGCATGCGGGTTTTCTCTTCTCTAGTTGTGGTGCACAGGCTCCAGGGCGCGTGGGCTCTGTAGTTTGTGGCACGCAGGCTCTCTAGTTGAGGTGTGCAATCTCAGTAGTTGTGGTACGGGGGCTTAGTTGCCCCACGGCATGTGGAATCTTAGTTCCCTGACCAGGGATCGAACCCTCATCCCCTGCATTGTAAGGCAGATTCTTTACAACTGGACCACCAGGGAAGTCTTTCTCATGTGGTTTTCTGGGTTTTTTAACATTTTATATATTTATTTTTTTAATACAGCAGTTTCTTATTAGTTATCTACTTTATATATATAAGTGCATATATGTCAATCCCAATCTCCCAATTCATCCCACCACAACCACTGCCCCTCTGCTTTCCCCCCTTGGTGTCCATACATTTGTTCTCTACATCTGTGTCTATTTCTGCTGTGCAAACTGGTTCATCTGTACCATTTTTCTAGATTCCCATATATACGTTAATATATGATATTTGTTTTTCTCATTCTGACTTACTTCACTTGGTATGACAGTCTCTAGGTCCATCCATGTCTCTATAAATGACCCAATTTCGTCCCGTTTTCATGGCTGAGTAATATTCCATTGTATATATATATGTACCACATCTTCTTTATCCATTCATCCGTCAATGGGCTTTTAGGTTGCTGCTATGAACTGGCTATTGTAAATAGTGCTGAAATGAACATTGGGGTGCATGTGTCTTTTTGAATTATGGTTTTCTCTGGGTATATGCCCAGTAATGGGATTGCTGGGTCATATGGTAATTCTATTTTTAGTTTTTTAAGGAACCTCCATGCTGTTCTCCATAGTGGCTGTATCAGTTTACATTCCCACCAACAGTGCAAGAGGGTTCCCTTTTCTCCACACCCTCTCCAGCATTTGTTCTTTGTAGATTTTCTGATGATGCCGTTCTAACTGGTGTGAGGTGATACCTCATTGTAGTTTTGATTTGCATTTCTCTAATAATTAGTGATGTTGAGCAGCTTTTCATGTGCCTCTTGGCCATCTGTATGTCTTCTTTAGAGAAATGTCTATTTAGGTCTTCTGCCCATTTTTTGATTGGGTTGTTTGCTTTTTTTAATAATGAGCTGCATGAGCTGTTTATATATTTTGGAGATTAATCCTTTGTCTGTTGATTCATTTGCAAATATTTTCTCCCATATGATGGTTGTCTTTTCGTCTGGTTTATAGTTTTCTATGCTGTGCAAAAGCTTTTAAGTTTCATTAGGTCCCATTTGTTCATTTTTATTTTTATTTCCACTACTCTAGGAAGTGGGTCAAAAAAGATCTTGCTGTGATTTATGTCAAAGAATGTTCTTCCTATGTTTTCCTCTAAGAGTTTTAGAGTGTCCAGTCTTACATTTAGGTCTTTAATCCATTTTGAGTTTATTTTTGTGTATGGTGTTAGGGAGTGTTCTAATTTCATTCTTTTACATGTAGCTGTCCAGTTTTCCCAGCACCACTTTTTGAAGAGACTGTCTTTTCTCCATTGTATATCCTTGCTTCCTTTGTCATAGATTAGTTGACCATAGGTACATGGGTTTATCTCTGGGCTTTCTATACTATACCATCAATCTATATTTCTGTTTTTGTGTCAGTACCATATTGTCTTGATTACTATAGCTTTGTAGTATAGTCTGAAGTCAGGGAGTCTGATTCCTCTAGCTCCGTTTTTTTCCCTCAGGATTGCTTTGACTATTTGGGGTCTTTTGTGTCTCCATATAAATTTTACGATTTTTTGTTCTAGTTCTGTAGAAAAAGCCATTGGTAATTTGATAGGGATTGCATTGAATCTGTAGATTGCTTTGGGTAGTATATTCATTTTCACAATATTGATTCTTCCAATCCAAGAACATGGTATATCTCTCCACCTGTTTGTGTCATTTTTGATTTCTTTCATCAGTGTCTTATAGTTTTCTGAGTACAGGTCTTTTACCTCTTAGGTAGGTTTCTTCCTAGGTATTTTATTCTTTTTGTTGAAATGGTGAATGAGATTGTGTCCTTAATTTCTCTTTCTGATCTTTCATTGTTAGTGTATAGGAATGCAAGAGAGTTTTGTGCATTAATTTTGTATCCTGCAACTTTACCAAATTCATTGATTAGCTCTAGTAGTTTTCTGGTGACATCTTTAGGATTCTCTATGTATAGTATCATGTCATCTGCAAACAGTGGCAGTTTTACTTCTTCTTTTCCAATTTGTATTCCTTTTATTTCTTTTTCTTCTCTGATTGCCATGGCTAGGACTTCCAAAACTATGTTGAATAATAGTGGCGAGAGTGGACATCCTTATCTTGTTCCTGATCTTAGAGGAAATGCTTTCAGTTTTCACCATTGAGAATGATGTTTGCCATGGGTTTTTCATATATGGCCTTTATTATGTTGAGGTAGGTTCCCTCTATACCCACTTTCTGCAGAGATTTTCTGGAGAGTTTTTATCATAAATGTGTGTTGAGTTTTGTCAAAAGCTTTTTCTGCATCTGTTGAGATGATATATGGTTTTTATTCTTCAATTTGTTAATATGGTGATTCACATTGATTGATTTGCATATATTGACGAACTCTTGCATCTCTGGGAAAAATCCCACTTGATCATGGTGTATGATCCTTTTAACGTATTGTTGGATTCTGTTTGCTAGTATTTTGTTGAGGATTTTTGCATCTGTGTTCATCAGTGATATTGGTCTGTAATTTTCTTTTTTTGTAGTATCTTTGTCTGGTTTTGGTATCAGGGTGATAGTGGCCTCATAGAATGAGTTTGGGAGTGTTCCTTCCTCTGTAATTTTTTGGAAGAGTTTGAGAAGGCTGGGTGTTAGCTCTTCTCTAAATGTTTGATAGATCTCACCTGTGAAGCCATCTGGTCCTACACTTTTGTTTGTTGGAAGATTTTTAATCACAGTTTCAATTTCAGTGCTTGTGATTGGTCTGTTCATATTTTCTATTTCTTCCTGGTTCAGTCTTGGAAGGTTATACCTTTCTAAGAATTTGTCCATTTCTTCCAGGTTGTCAATTTTATTGGCATAGAGTTGCTTGTAGTAGTCTCTTATGATGCTTATTTGTATTTCTGCGGTGTCTGTTGTAACTTCTCCTTTTTCATTTCTAATTTTATTGATTTGAGTCCTCTCCCTCTTTTTCTTGATGAGTCTGGCTAAAGGTTTATCAGTTTTGTTTATCTTCTCAAAGAACTAGCTTTTAGTTCGATTGATCTTTGCTATTGTTTTCTTTGTTTTTCATGTGGTTTTGATTTACATTTTCCTAATATCTAAGGATGGTGACATCTTTTCATGACCTTATCATACATTTCTATATCTTCTTTGGAGAAATGTCAGTTCAAATCCTTTGTCCATTTTTAGATCTGGGTATCTTTTTATAACTGTGTTATAAGAGGTCTTTATATATTCTAGACACAAATCACTTATCAGATATATGATTTGCAAATATTTTCTTCTATTCTGTGGTTGTCTTTTTACTTTCTTGATATTTGCAGCATGAAAACTTTAATTTTCATTAAGTTTAATTTATTATTTGCTTCTTCCTTTTGTCACTTGTGTTTTTTTGTTGTCATATTTAAGAAACCAGTGCCTAAACTGAGATCATGAAGATTTTATTCCTATGTTTTCTTCTAAGAGTTTGACAGTTTTAGTTCTTACATTTAGATCAAAAGTCCATTTTTAGTTAATTTTTGTGTATGGTGTAGTTTCATTCTTTGTCATGTGACTATCCAGTTGTCCTGGCATCATTTGTTGAAAAGAATATTCTTTTCCCATTGAATTTTCTTGGAATTGTTGTCAAACATCAGTCATGGGTTTACTCTGGATTCTCAATTCAACTCCATTTATCTATGTGTCTATCCTTATGCCAGTGTCTCTCTGTCTTGATTACTGCAGCATCACCCAGCAATATATACTTTAAAATGATCACTCCCTCAATGTTGTATGAAATGGTTTGAGGAGGGACAAAAGTGGAAACAATGAGAATGATTAATAGGTGATTACACTAGTTCCTGTGGAGAAATCATGGTGACATGTATCCGTGCCATTGCAAGGACATAAAAGTGGACAGATATATTTTGGCGATAGGTCTTAGAGAAGGACTACATGTTGCAAATTAGAGAGAAAGAGATAACAGAAATGACTCCTGGGTGCCTTGCTTAATCAAAGAGGTGCATGGTAGAACCTTTATGGAAGTAGGAAAGATCAGAAAAGAGGCACATTTCTGGAGGGTAATTTAGAATCTGGTTTTAAGATTATATTTATGAGATGTCTTTGAGGTAGCCAACTAGAGATGCCAATTATAGCCTTTGTTATAAAATTATTTCTGTTTCTTATATTAGCGAAGCTCAGGGTTGTTGTACCTAGAAAACTCTTAACCTAGACCTTAATTTGTTCCTTCTCATCATTCATATCTAGGGCTCAGATGTTCATCTACCTGGAAAGACTATCTCTGAGCCCTGCCTCTAATTCCCTTCAAATCCCTAACCCCATCCTAGTTTTACTCCGTGATGTTACTTTGCTTCTTTTGTCTCATTTAGGACTATGAGAAATTCTCTCTTTATTTAAAACTGGTTTACTGTTTGCTTTCCTCAACTAGAATGTAAGTTCTATAAGAAAGGATTCCTTAACAGTTTTGTTCACTGCTATGTACGTGGAGTGGTTACCTGGTGCTGCTACTATGAACTGCATTGTTTCCCTCCAAAATTATATGTATGTTGAAGCCCTAACTCCCAATGTGACAGTATTTGGAGATGGGGCAGTTAGGAAGTAATTAGGTCTAGATGAGATCGTGAGGGTAGGGCCCTCATGATAAGATTAGTGTCTTATGAGAAGAGACAGAGAGCTTTCTCTCTCTGTCTCTCTCTGTCTCTCTTTCTCTGTCTCTCCCTGTCTCTCTATCTCTCTCCCATGTGAGGACACAGTGAGAAGTTTGCCATCTACAAGCCAGAAAGAGAGCCCTCATAAGGGAAGCAAATCAATTAGCACCTCAGTCTTGGACTTCCCAGCCTGCAGAACTGTGAAATATAAATTCCTGTTATTTAAGCCACCAAGTCTACAGTTGTTTATTATGAGCACAAACTGACTAATACACCTGGATTAAAGAAGATGCATTATATATATATATATATGTAAAGTATATTAAATAAATGAATTCCAAAGCTCAGAAGATTGAAGGTTGGTATGGGAAAGAAATATAATTTGGTGAGTTTTCAACATTTAGATAGTATTTAAGCCTAAAAAAATGGATGATGTCAACTAAGGAGATAGAAAGAGAAGATGGTCCAAGACAAATTCCTAAAGGAGCCCATGAAGGAATAGGTAGAGGGCAGGAGAAAAATCAGCCAAGACTACAGTTTATTTCAAGAAAGAGAGAGTATCAATAGTGCCAAATGCTATTGAGAAGGCAAGTAAATTACTATCAGCTGAATCATTAATTCATCAGATATTTACCTAACACTTACTATACAGAAAGCTGGAGCTAGTGGATGGGAAACATGCACAAAATATAATGACAATATGTGGTGGTTTATGACCTAAGTCATAGAAGTAAGGGTGAACTCAAAGAATACACTGGATCCTGGGATGTGAATGTAGAGAGAAGGACATTCATTCATTAGATCATACAACAAACAGTTTTTGAGTACTATTCCAGGAAAAAGAAACTGTATTAACACAGATAAATAATCTTAGAATAGTCCAGGCTTTTTCATTAGAATGAAGGACAGCATGCTGCTTCCAGAATTTTTCACTTGCAAATACTGTAATTCCCTTTATCTTGTCTCTACATGAAACAATTTATTTTCCTGAGCATAAGGAAAGAAAATGATTCATTGACATTGGAGGGGCTTCCATGATGGCACAGTGGTTAAAAATCTGCCTGCCAATACAGGGGACACGGGTTTGAGCCCTGGTCTGGGAAGATCCCACATGCCGTGGAGCAACTAAGCCCATGTGCCACAACTACGGAGCCTACGATCTAGAGCCCACGAGCCACAACTACTGAGCCCACGCACCACAACTACTGAAGCCTGCACGCCTAGAGCCTGTGCTCCACGGTAAGAGAAGCCACCGCAATGAGAAGCCCAGGCACCGCAATGAAGAGTAGCCTCTGCTCACAGAAACTAGAGAAAGCCCACGTGCAGCAACAAAGACCCAATGCAGCCAAAAATAAAAAATAAATAAAATAAATAAATTCATTGACATTGGGGAACCCATTAATGTAGTACCTTTGCAGGAAAACTCAAAGAGGACTAAATTTAATGAAGTAATTTTGAAGTACTTAATATGTATCTAACATTAAACTTAACCTTATAGTAATATGAAAGAAGTCATGGAAACTGTTATTACCAGCGTCCAATTAGAGTATAATTGAGTGTTAAACAATGGCATAGGGACCAGACATAGAACACAATGAGCATGGATTAATTTAATCTCAAAATATATTTTCCTAAAAGTAAGTTAAGATATCGTCCAATGATATACATCCTGAATCATTAGAGCCTTCCACCCCTCACCTTACTTAGCCTCTGCTAAAGATACAGCGATTTTTGTTCTGTTATGTGGGAAGAGAAAGATATGCATCCAGATATGCCATAACTTTATTTTTCACTAGGTCAAAAAAAACATATCTTGGAAAGAATAACATTATCTGAAGCTGGAGGAGTTTTAACATTTACATTGAAAATGACCTCATTTTCCTCCAAGGGCAAAATCTGGCGATAAAAGGCCTCTACCCTGAGCTTTGCCCAGGCCACAAATGGGGGACTATCAGCAATAATGAGGGCTATGTGGCTAAGTCCCCACACATTGTACTGAATACTTATCCCGACAAAGTGTCTGTAGACGTAAGGAATGTAACAGCCACATTAGAATTAGGCTGTAAAAAATATTGCAGTTTGAATTATTTGTCAAGAAATAAGATACATTGTAATTTGCCAAGAAACAACTGTCTAATGTGTTTCCTTTTTTTAAAAAAAGAAAAAGTGCTTGCTTGCAAAATATTTGGAAAGTAAATTATCTATTACTATTGCTTGCTTGCTAATTGTCAGTAATAATCCCTTTCAATTACTATGGTGAAGTAGGTCAGCCAATTTTTAGTGCTTATGAAACTTGCAATTTAGAGCCAGGCAGCATATCAGCAAGTTAGGTTTTAATATGACTGAGTAAATGGGCTTCCTTTCAGTCCTCTGAACCCTAAACATGGATGTAGATAAGCTGTAACATCTAAAAGCAATTATGCTTAGTTTTATTTATATTACTTTTGTAACTACTTGTAATGATGAGAATCCATTCTCAACTCTTTTAAATTTATTTTTTAATTAATAGATTTTATTATTTTAGAGAAGTTTTAGGTTTAGAGAAAAATTAAGCAGATAGTACAGAGTTCCCACGTATTGCCTCCCCCCATGTACCAACCATTTTCATTTACCAAAACTCTCCTTTGAGTATTTAATATTCTTTGGCGGCTTAGAATTCTGAGACTGTCTTTGTATAGTTTTAGTAATGTGACCACCTTCCTACCATGTTTACCCTCATAATTCCCCTGCTGTTTCCAGTATCTCATCCAACAGTATTTCTTATACAGTTCAGCTCTCACAGCCACTGGAGAGCTTTAGATGGGCCATTTTGATGAGTGACACTTGCAGCAGTGAGTGTGGAGGATGTGTTGGAGCAGGAAGAGTCTGGGAGAAGAAAAACCACAGTCCAGTTGGAGCTGATGAGGGATCAAACTTAAAGCAGAGGTAACTGGGATGAAAAGGAAGAGACAGATTGAGAGAGTTTGGGGGTAAATTCCATGTGACCTAACACTGAGTTAGCTGTGTGCATCGAAGGAAGAGTGGAAAGACGTCCGGGATTTTTGTTCTGAACTACTGGTGTGGCCATTAACAGAGATGTGGGGAAATTCAAGAAGATGGAGAGATTGAGGGGGGTTGGAAATACTGACTCGCCGTATTTCAGGGAACTCCAAGTGAAGATGCTCGCCGTGTGGTTGAAATAGGGGCACGTCCCGGAGGAAAGCTCTCGGGACCCGTTTAAAGCTGTGTGTGGATCGTCAGTGTGTCGTGAAAAACAGAGGCATGACGGTATGGGACAGGCCAGGGAAGCTGTGGCACTTTAGAAAGAAAAGATCAGTTTATAATCCTTCCAAGTCCATGGGTCTTGCTGGCATTTGGAGGCAGTAGAGGAATGGAAGCAGCTCTGGTATTAGAATATGGCATTCTCATTCTAATCCCAGCTTTCCCGCCTAACTGAGTGAACTTAGGCAAGTCATTTCATATCTCTATCTGCCTATCTCTCTGTCACTTACTGAAAAGAGATAATAAAGTTTGCCTAATTTAATTCACAGGTCAGCAAAAGATACAATAAATTAATAAATGTGAAAAATGTTCTCAGAAGTTAAATATAAGACCTTATCTTTGGAGGTTGGAAGCGCTTTGGCCATTCAAACTGGGAAGGAAGAGGACAAAGAGAAGGGGGGGGGGCTTCCCTGGTGGCGCAGTGGTTGAGGGTCTGCCTGCCATTGCAGGGGACACAGGTTCGAGCCCTGGTCTGGGAAGATCCCACATGCCGCGGAGCAACTAGGCCTGTGAGCCACAATTACTGAGCCTGTGCATCTGGAGCCTGTGCTCCGCAACAAGAGAGACCATGACAGTGAGAGGTCCGCGCACCGCGATGAAGAGTGGCCCCCGCTTGCCACGACTAGAGAAAGCCCTCGCACAGAAACGAAGACCCAACACAGCCAAAAATAAAATAAATAAATAAATAACTTTTAAAAAAAAGAGGAGGAGGAGGAGAAGCAAGGACGGGAGCAGGGAAGACCTAGAAGGGTAAGAATTTACTAATCGGGGTGTTAAACAGCCAACGGCTTCTTTAGGTTTTTGGGTTTTTTTTAATAACTAAATTTATTTAGCATTTACCATCGTATCATATGCACTTTACACTGTCTAATGTGACCCTTTTTTTTTTAATTTATTTTATTTATTTACTTATTTTTGGCTGTGTTGGGTCTCTGTTGCTGAGCGCAGGCTTTCTCTAGTTGCAGCGAGCGGGGGCCACTCTTCGCTGCGGTGCTCGGGCTTCTCATTGCAGTGGCTTTTCTTGTTGCGGAGCATGGGATCTAGGCGCGCGACTTCAGCAGGTGTGGCACGTGGGCTCAGTAGTTGTGGCACGTGGGCTCTAGAGTGCAGGATCAGTAGTTGTGGCACACGGGCTTCGTTGCTCTGCGGCATGTAGGATCTTCCCAGACCAGGGCTCGAACCCGTGTCCCCTGCATTGGCAGGCGGACTCTTAACCACGGCGCCACCAGGGAAGCCCGGCTTCGTTAGTTTTAATCCTTCATTCTGTCAAGGACTGTTATGGGTTGAATTGTGTCTCTCCCAAAAAGATATGTGAAGTCCTAACCCCAAGTATCCCAGAAGGTGACCTTATTTAGAAATAGAGTGGTTGTAGATATAATTAGTTGAGATGAGGTCATTCTGGAGAAAGGTACACCCTGAATCTAATATGACTGGTGTCCTTATAAGATGCTGGCCATGTGAAGACGGAGACATAGGGAGAATGCCATGTGAAGATGGAAGCAGAGACCGGGGTTATGCAGCTGCAAGCCAGGGAATGGCTGAGCAAACCGCCAGGAGCCGGGGAGAGGCAAGGAAGGATTCTCCCCTGCAAGGTGTCAGAGGAAGCGTGGCTCTGCCCACACTTTGATTCAGACTTCTGGCTTCCAGAACTGGGAGGCAATAAATTCGTGTTGTTTTAAGCCTCCCAGTTTGTGGCGCTTTGTTAACAGCAGCCTTAGGAAACTAATATTGAATTAATCACTTTCTGTTTAGAAAAGTCTTTAATAGAGCTCATGGATTCTGTTCCAAAGCAGATGAATAAAATAAACACAGTAGTAAGGTAAGTTATATTCAGGGGGAAAAAAGTAATTTTTTTTTTCAGTTGCATAGGGAGATTGCATATGCAAGTAAGTATACAGTCACTCTTTCCAGCATAAGAAGTTATTTATTCCAGCCGTTAAAGCATGGAGTTGGCTGATTGGACAGTCTGATCAGCCTCAATCTGATAGATCATCAGAGATTAAACAAGTGGCCCAAATGTCTTTCCAGAATCCAGAGATGTCAGATTATTATGTCCTGGGTGTCATTTCTGCCTATGTAAGCCTTGAAATTGCATTGATTAATCATTAGGTGGGCCTGCTTCCTACCACTGTTGGAACAGGATGCAAAGGACACCACGAATTCATGTCAGGTACTCAGCCTCTTTTTCCTTCATGGATTACCTCCCCCTCTCCCTTGCTGACATCAAACGGCCTCACTTATCTCAGGGCTACGCAGGTGGCCCTTGCAAATTCTTGTCTCTAGCTCAGCCAATCTAAATGGCTTGCAAGTGTTATATGGATAACGAGGTAGAATATTTGTCTTCTGAGTTGTGAACACTGGAGGCCAGTGCTTCAGGCAGCTGTTGTACTCTCACATGGAGCAAGCCTGCTGGAGAATGAAACCACTACAGAGGAAAGCAGGGCCAAGTGATGGAGAGAGGACGAAGACACAAGACATCATTGGAACCAGTAACTTCAGTTATGCCTTGAAGCCATACCATCCACTTGGATTTTCCAATTTGTAAACCTATGAATCATCCCCTGTTCCCTTTCTCCCTTTGCCTAGTTTGGCATGAGTTTTATGATTATATAACCTGGCTTTCAGTTTTCTCATCTATAAATTAAGGGGATTATCCTTGAACTTCTACCATCACCGTGAGAAGAGCATGCCCTGGCTGAACTGTCTGGTATAAGAAGGACAAGAGGCATATGAAGCAAGGTCACCCTAACTCGTCCACAGACCAGTGGCCTAAAGCAGAGCTACAAGCCACGCCCAGCCAAGATCGGCCAAATCCAGTCAACCTACCAATGCATATGCAAAAATAGATTGGCTTTTTTAATGCAATTCATGCAGTCAATTTTTTTTAATGCAATCAATTTTAATAACAAATTAAGAGGATTTGAGGATTTTTAAAGACAGTTAATTTTACATATGCTCATGTCTAAGAATAGAACATTAATAGGTAGTTGCCTTCCCATCATATCTCCACAAACTCAACTTCCTTGTTAACATCTCTGGTCTTAAGTCTAAAAGCATTACCATTTTTATTTTCAAATGTCTCTCATCTTCTCTAGGAAAAAACAAAAGCTGCATTTATTAGGCACCAATGGAAATAAAATAGGTGAAAATATCAGGGGAACCCCTTGAATTTTAGAGCTAGAAAGTAACTCGGAGATTATTGGGTTGGCCCAAAAGTTCATTCGGGTTTTTCTAGAGCATCTTACGGAAAAACCCAAAGGAACTTTTCGGCCAACCCAATAGTTCAATTTCCTCCTTTTACAGATGAGAATCCTGAGGTCCAGAGAGCTCTCATGACCTATCAAAGATCTCTCAGCTAGTTAATGTCAGGTGGGACTAGAGCCCTATGCTTTTTAATTCTTACCTCATCACTCCTTCTGTTATGACAAACCTATTCTGGTGTTTACCACGTTTGGAAGGATTCAAAGCTAATACTCCCTTCTAACCTCACTCTTTCTAGTTTTTTTAAGTGTATTTGGGACTTTTGAAAGCTGTGAGCTTGAATATCATAGTTTCTTCCTGTCCAAAAAATGAAGAACAAATAGACACAGCCAGTAAGCCTGATACTTTATTAGCCTGTTTTATGTTGCATACGTTTCCTATTCCAAAAGAGTACGATGCTTCTGCCATTCAAAAAAAAAACAAACCAGATTTAAGTCACCGCTCCATCTCTGTCTTTTATGACATCAATTTTTTAAAGGTTGAGCAGAGTCACCCCCACACCTGTTTCTTTTAAACTGAAAGGGGACCCGCTGCACTCTGCAGGGAAATCAAAAAGACAACCGGAGATCTTGTCAATTTACATCCAAGCTTGGCTGGAGAAAAGTGGATAGCTGATTTGAGAAGATAAGGGAATAAGTACATTTACCTGAAGATGAGCATGGCCTAGCTGAAGAGACCAGAGATAATGAGGAAGGCTTCCTTTGGTTTGGTGGGGAAATCCATGATTCTGTAACATCAATCAAGACAGTTTTATCTGATTGCTAAGTTTCAAGAAAACCAGTGAACATTTAAAATAACTCTACAGAAAGAGAAGAAAAGAGATAGGGGAAGGCACAATCATTCTCTGTTATATAAAGTTAGAAACTGAAGCCCTAAATGGTATAGAATTAATATTAAATTTCAATGTTATCACAATGAAGTAGTAAATTTAGGTTAATTTTATAAGAACAAATGATCCCCTTGTAGATTTCCAGGCCTCACCTGTAAGGGATTTTGACCCTGGTTCAACGCACATAGAAGAGAAACAGTGCATTGGCTTGCAAGGTCTAGGATAACAAGTGAACTTCTTTAAAACTGAACGTTTTTTAAAAGTCTCATTGAGAATAATCACATCATACATTCTTATCACACATCATATATTCTCCTAGATGTTCAATAAGTGTGGATTAAAATCATTTGCCTTGGGCTTCCCTGGTGGCGCAGTGGTTGAGAATCTGCCTGCCAATGCAGGGGACACGGGTTCGAGCCCTGGTCTGGGAAGATCCCACATGCCACGGAGCAACTAGGCCCGTGAGCCACACCTACTGAGCTTGCGCGTCTGGAGCCTGTGCTCCGCAACAAGAGAGGCTGCGATAGTGACAGGCCCGCGCACCACGATGAAGAGTGGCCCCCACTTGCCGCAACTAGAGAGAAAAGCCCTCACACAGAAACGAAGACCCAACACAGCCATAAATAAATAAATAAATAAAATTTAAAAAAAAAATCATTTGCCTTATACTTATTAGCTTGTATCATTTCACCTCCTCATTTACCTGTAGACTATAGCTGTAAGCAGCTTATTCTTGTGCAATAGGCAGCAACCAGGGGCATAATCTGAATGTTGAAAGAACCTCTTCATCCCTTTCCCAAATACACACACACAAACACACACTAGTATGCATGCTTTGTGCAAAAAGTCAATAGTAACTTGGCTTTAATGACTCACTCCTGGGCAGGAAATAATCTGCCTGATTATCCCATTATTGTTGCCAACTAGGGAACAATTCGATTTTAGAGCTTGTGGGAAAGATTGGAAACATAGAGTCAGTTAGGATCGTGGTACAGGTATCATGATGCTTGGAATTAATGGGGAGGTTCACAAAGAAAGGAGAGAAATGCTGAATGTCAGATTATACAAGCAACAAAAAGGAACCACCTCCTTCTCAATTAATTTCACTTACATATTTTAAAAATACAATTATGTGGAAATGATATGCCACAGTATTAATCATCTCTATATTTAAGGTCCCAACTCTATGATTAAGAATATAAAACACGCACATCTAAAATATTAAAATATACAAACAATGAATGGCAATGACTAATGACTAGTCCTGGCATTAGAGAACATAAATGTTTGGAGATTAATGATATTACTTCAAGGTGGGTATGGAGAGTGGAGTTCAAATAAGGCTTCGGTACAAGATGAGTCTTGAGCCAGAGCTTCAAAGATGGTAGGATGCAAATAGAGAGGGATGGGAAGAAATTCTACATGAGAGAAAAGATAAAAGCAAAGTGTGGAGGTGAGGAAATGTTGGAAGCTTGTGCAGAGGGCAGGGAGGAGACCAGCACTGACCCCAGGAGGAAGATTCTTGAAAAGGTACATATGACAAAGAGGCCAGAATGATAAGCTGTGAGCTTTTTTCCATGTAGAATATGGGGAATCTATTTTAAAAGAAAAATATCTGATTCATTTTAGTCAAGTTGACTTGCTTCTAATTACCTAGGCGAGGCCCCTTTCCCCAGAGGACGTCTGTTAAAGGTCTGCACTCTGAGAAGTCTCCCAACTGTTGATGGCATTTAGAGAACCACTGACCAGATATCCATTTGGACACGGAAAGGAACCCAGGGTCAGATTTGGAGTTTGGAGGACACATAGGCCCCTGCCAACCATACCATTTTATTTAATTTCTCATAACCTGATCTTTAAAAAAATCTCTCCGTGTAGCAACAGTTTATATTTCTAAATACAGAGAAAAAAACTTGCCTATGCCTTTCTGAGCCACCGATCACCGAGTACTTTTTCTCCCATTTTGCATCAGCAGGGGGACCTCCCTGCTCTTTCTGTTCTTGCCTATTTTGTAATGTGATTGAGGAAGCAGTAGATCAATTCGAGATTCTCTCAGAAATGCTGGGGATTGCTCTCTTTAGGGGGTCTAATTCTGCAAGCACTTCCTGTGTGGGCATTTACCTGTTTTTTCACATTTTCATTCCCTATTGAATCTTCCCTGGGAACAATAAAGCGCTACCCCTCCACCCTTAGCTTCCAATCTCCCACCCACCCTCTTTCACAGTCACAAAAGGAAAAAATAGTTCTTTTTTTTCCCTTCTAGCCACTGCCTATGGGCTAAATTTTACAGAATTTATATAACTTTGAGGAATAGGAGCCTGTTCTTAATACTGAAGCTTCTCTTGAAAATACGAAGGTGAACAGAAATTCTCACAGTCAATGCTTCATGAAGGGATGGTGGCATCTTAAGAAAATAATCTGCTAAATTAATAAACCTCATAAATTACAGAATCCCTGAATACCAACTGCTGAAATACAATCACTCTCTGACCTGAACCTATTAAATGAAGAAGTCTGCTGTGCATAATTTACAGCAGTGCTATGAATGAAAAATAGCTCCTTAGAAGGGAGATAAAATACAAAAATGGTCTTGCTGTAGAAACAGAATTACTGGTTATTTCAGTTCTTATTTATTCTAATATTGGTTTATGGGTCGTCCAATAATTTTTATCTTTATTGTTGTTTTGTTCTCAATTGCTCAATAATCCATGATCGAGACAGCATTACATTTTGCTGGTTGGATGGCAGGAGAGATGTTAAAAAGGCAATATTCATCATGTTATATTGTGCATATGCATAATGTTTCCTTAAAGTTATAAAATATAATATTGCATACAGATACCTATCTATTGGTAATACTGTTACCAATCTAATTAGTCATCTTGTCTAAAGAATCAAAATATTTTGAAGGTATTAAATCAATAGTTCTCAACTGGGAGCAGTTTTGTCATCTGGGACATTTGGCAATGCCTGGAGACACTTTTATTTTTTTGTGGAGGCATTTTCTATTGTTGTATCTGGAGCAGGGGGTGCTATACATCCTATAACGCACATCCATCTGAATAAAGAATTACTCAGCCCAGTATCAATAATGCTGCTATTGAGAAGCCTTGATTAGTGATTTAAAAAAAACAAGGGCTTCCCTGGTGGCACAGTGGTTGAGAATCTGCCTGCCAATGCAGGGGACGCGGGTTCGAGCCCTGGTCTGGGAAGATCCCACATGCCGCGGAGCGGCTGGGCCCGTGAGCCACAATTGCTGAGCTTGCGTGTCTGGAGCCTGTGCTCCACAACAAGAGAGGCTGTGATGGTGAGAGGCCCGTGCACCGCGATGAAGAGTGGCCCCCGCTCGCCGCAGCTAGAGAAAGCCCTCGCACAGAAACGAAGACCCAACACAGCCATAAATAAAATAAATAAATAAATAAAAAAAAAAAACAAAACCCACATTACTAGGTATTTGAAGGGAAAGGGATCTTTCAAGAACAATTTCTTGACAATTTTTTTTTTTTTTTTTTTAATTTACAGAATACTCAATCCCAAACATGCTACTCTAGATCAGCCAAAATGAATTTAGCACTCACTTCCCTAAGTTCCCTCTGGAATTCTGAGTAAAAGGATTAGCAGCAGCCATCCTTATTTGTTCAAAGACTGCATAAGGGACTTTCTTTCAGGAAGATTTTACCCAAACCATGAAAAAAAGCTGTTAGAATGTTGGTTGCAGTATATCTCATATGAGGACTATTTTGGAACCAGATGGGCTGAAAGAAATACAGAGAAAAAAAATCCTCTGTCCTGCCCCTCATGCTGATTCTATTAATGAAATCATATTTAAAATCTCAGTATCTATTATTTTGAGACTTTGAGGGTGAGCAATTGCTGGGATTGATTGGTTCAAAGACAAAAATGAAAAGGGGCATGCAATTAGGGCACTCTGATATTTGTATTGCTAGGTCAAATTGTAAAAATCAAGACAAACATGCAGAACTTTATTTTTTTTCTAGCTCTAAGGTCAGTTTAGTTCTGGAGCTCCTCCACTAAACACACACACACACACACACACACACACACACACACATACACACACACACACTCACTATTTCTACTGATGGTGGAAAATTCTTAATCTTCCCACTTCATGATTATTCTGTCTCTCTAATTTATAAACATATGTTCCTCTAGTCAAGTTTAAGATTCAAACTCAGTCCATTCAAGTTTCTCCCACTCTTCTGTCTGTCTCCTGGGAAGATGTAAGTTCTCTGGGATCTGATATGTTTGTAAGAGCAAAGGTTGAAAAAACTGTAAGTATCTATCCCACCTCAGAACCAGACCCACTGGGCTCTGGGACAAACAAGGCCTCAGGCAGAGGATATGTGAGGGTTCCTGTCATGTTACCTCTTTAGCAAACCTGTCTTGTGCTTCTGCTTCTCCTGTTTTGACTTTGCTTCTGGTTCCAGCGAATGACCATGCTCCTTCTTGTAACCAACACCCAAATTTGTTACCACAATTCCCACATGAATTCTGAGTTTCTCTCTGGTACACTTGTTCCTTATTCTCTCTCTTGTTCTCGTGGGCACCTAAGCGTGGGTCCTTACTCTACATTCCTTTTCTCTAAAAGACATGGAGTCCTGCATCTGAATTCTAGTCCGTAAAAGGAAGCCTGTTGCCTGCTGGTAAAAGGCCTGATGTGCCTGAACAGTAATTAGGGGAGAGGAGGGACGTCAAGGAAGACTGACAAATTCTAACATCTGCCTTTTCCCTGATGCTGGAGTTTGCCATGGTTTCTCAGTTCAAGCTCTCTTAGCATTTTTGGTTCATGGTTGCCAGTAAAATCCTGTTCCTGGCAATGAACTTTTCAGTTTTAAACTTGAAAACCTAAAGATGAATTCATGGCAATAACAACAGTCCTGATAAATATATTGGAAGTCTGAAGTGGAAATAGCTTAAATGACTTATTATGAAAGAAGAAGACTTATTTCTTCATAAAACCACCAAAAGTTCTAGTCACTAACTATAAGCAACTGCAGGGTCTAAATGTTGCTTTACCCATTCTATGCTAAACATTGCACATTCTTTTATACGCTCAACAATCACTTAATGTATTGTACAACCTACTAGAACATTTAATGTATGTATTAGATTATTTTAATGTTTAATTTTTCAAAATTTAAAATTGCTTTAAAGAATTTTAAAACTTTATTTTATCATTGGCCCAATCGTGATGAGTAATTTCGAATCCATTTTTTTAGTGGATTTATTTGTTAGGTATGTGTGTGTGTTTTACAATATATGTCCAAAATATTAGGAACTTGAACAAATTAAACTGTATTAGCAAACACATTTAAAAATTTTTTAATCTAGTTTGCAAAGATGCTTGCCTGGTGAGGGTACAGTCATTGTTAAAATATAGAGCTTTTAAAAAAATCCAATGTCATGGCTGTTGGACGTTAGGAGAGGCTGCAAACAGATCAGGCCTGAATTCATCCTACCTCTTACCAGGAATGAGGTACCATTGGAATAGATGTTAGAATAGGGAGCTCAGACCATTAGCCGCCTGGCTTAGCTAAAATCTGCTGCCATTTCCTCACGCACACCTGTAAATGCATATATGAAAGGCATTTTGAAAATAGAAGTGAATGACCACTGGATGACTAGGATTGATATTTTCGGCGATTTTGCCTTTCCTTCTACCTGTCTCCCATTGTCAGTGGAAGAGTTTCTTTAACTACTTGAAGATCTTGTCTCTGACTCTCTTTTAGGGCACCTTTTACTTTTTTGTGTTCTCAGTCAGTGTCAGTGAACCTCTCTGATTTCCCTTTTATTTCACACAAGTGTCAGCGTATTCAGCTTGAATGTTCTAAAATTCACTGATCTCTTCTCCCTTCTATCAACCTCTGTAGAAATCTCCAAAAGTGACTTCCATGGGCTCAAAGGGTCATGCTTTTCTCTGAACTCAACTTCTAATTTAATCAGTTCCTATTTAATTGAAGGATAAAATGCAACCTCAAGATAATTTTTAAAAAGACATCTTATCCAAGCACTGATCTAAACCCTGAGGTCCTGGCTCTCCGCCCATCTGGGTCAGTGCTCCTTCCATGGAATTCTGCTGCTTCCCTGAAGAAGGAAGCAGTAATCCTGTATTCACGTTCACTAAGGCAAACGTATAGCAACAGAGATGCAGTCACATCATTGTGATGAGTGTGACCCACTTACAGTGGGGACCTTCTAACTTGTTTTCCAGACAAGGGAAATCACATGTCACAACTGGTTGTGGACAAATACAAAAAATGGTATTTCAATTTTTAGATTTCCTTTTTCTGTTTAGCCCATTCTTAAGTCTCTGACTTACTAAAGGAACAAAGGTGGTACAGATATTTCCCCAACAGCTCCTAACAAGAACTAAAATGGATTTGTTTTAACTCCTTTTCACCAGGATCAAAAGAGGGAGATTGGAGAATAAAGGAGATGGATGATCTGTATCCAGCCTCCACTTTTGTTTACATAGTAGGACTTGGTATTTCTCACAGGCGGGGAAGGCAGTTCATTCTGTTGCTTAAACACAATGAGAGAATGTATTATCCAAAAATAACACCACCACAGCCCAATCAGCTATTCATATCTGAAATGATAACATGATACATTTATTCTCTTTAATTATTAAGGAATTATTCACTTATGAAATACCCTTAGTGAGAGATCACATTTAGCTCTGTCACTTTTTACACCTTGGGCATATGATAAGCAAGTATTAATTTGGGGGTGGTCAGCAGAGGACAGGACTGAAGTTATATAAATTTTTATCTATGTAGTATAGACAATGGGGGGCTGCAAAATTATCAAATGCACACTCATGCATTTTTAGATGGGGAAATTGAGACTCACAGAGGGTTGATCAAATACAGATCCAGGCTGAACACCACAGGCTCTGACTCCCAGGGCAATGGTGGAGCCACTATCCCATGGTGAGGTGGACATGGGACCTCAGACATGGCACAGGGATGTGAATGCCTGTGAGGATCTCCACACGCTGTTGAAAATATTTAAGAATTCTCTTGTGCCCACTGAGGAGGAGGTTCTATTGGAGAAAGAGAGAAAGTCCAATACAGAATTTTAAGGTTGAATAATACCTGAGGGATCAACTTGTCTCAATCTCTCAATTTCTGCATGAGGTAACTGACGCCTAAGATAATTACTGGTAGATCCAAGGCTAAAACCCAAGTCACCTGATTCCCAATCCAGTTCTCTTGCCACTTTATCATGCTTCTGCAAGGACTAGAAAATAAAAGTGGTTGCCCGACCTTCACAGAGAGAAAGAGCAGAATGCAGAATTAGAAGGGGAGGGTTATGTGATGAGCAGAGCCCAGGCAGGATTTCTGTTCTGGAACATTGTGAGATAGAGTGAGGTGAGACAACAGGGTGTAAGGAGCTGGCATTGCTAGCGTTGTCGTTGTCAAAATGTGATCCCCAGACTAGCATTACCTGAGAACTTATTAAAAATGCACATTCTTGACCTGACCTGGATCTATTGAATCAGAAATTCCACCAAGCTATATTTTAACACGTCTATCAGGTAATTGTGATGCACCTTAAAGTGTGAGAACCAATGTTGTAGAAAGGTCTTTATGAAGCTCCTCTGGACCCAATTCTCAGGACACGATCTTCTGAATAGGAAAAAGCTTTCTATATAAGGCACATCTTTGTTCTGTCTGATCTCTTCTAACTATGAAGATTGACCTGATTATTTTCATAAAACAGGCACAGGCTCTTAACATAGGCAAAATGTTCATTTAAATCTCATTTCTTTTCAAGCTCCAAAATTCTTATTTCTCTTATAATTATTTCTCACCATATCATTTAGTGCTATCTATTTATTTAGGGATTTTTGCCCCATGTGGATTCCATGCATCTATATAGTTCGGGATGGCAACATAAGGCATGCTACAATTATTTGGACTCACCATATCATAGAAAGCATATTTAACTGAAAAATATTTTTAAAGGATAAATCAGAGTTGTCTTGTTCTTTTAGGTCAACTCCGCATTTGTAAACTTTGTCATTTAATTGAGTCTTGAAGTTGGTGCAATCATGTTCTACTGTAGATATATTTAGCTCTGATTTTTGCTAGCCTAATGATTTTCCAACATTTTTATTTACTAAGCAAAAAGAAACGAAGACTAGTCAATAAAATAGGCAAATAACGTAGCTGACGAAGGGGAAACAGCTCAAGAAAAATGGATGCAAGAAGCCCTCATGTGAACAATGAAGAAACAGCATCGTGCTGTGGGTTAAACGGATTTGGGTTCGAGCCCCTGCTCTGCCCCCTCACAGAGACAGTCACCTGGAGCATATCACTTCTCCTCTTAGGTCTCTATTTTCTTATCTGGAAACAGGAATATGAATACCCACCTACTGGGTTTTTTTTTTTTTTTTTGGTAACAACCAAATGAATTAATTTATGTACAGTACATATTAATGATGTCCATTTATTTCCCCCTCTCTTCTTAATTTTCTGTTCTACTAACTTTGCCTTTACAATATGCTGTTTTGTGTTGTTAAGTGGCTCTCAACTGTCTTATTAGCTCACTGAGGGCAGAGAAGGTATCTGAGGTTTATTCATAATTCGTTTAGCCCTTTAGATAACACTCTCAACATCTAAATGTATGTAGTAGGTCTCCAACTACTGAGAGACAGCCAGTGTGCCATGGCAATGGTATAGAAAAGTGCCACCAGCATTTGTCCACCAACATTTATCATTCCTGCTGTAAAGGCTCCTGCCCCCTCTGGGGTCCCTACTCTCTGGCTTTCTGAAGCAGACAGACAGCTGTCATAGGGTTTAGCCACATCATAAGATGAAGAAGCGTTTTTTCTCTAAATAGAAATAAAAATTTGGTCTGATGCACTTGTTATATACTCTACAGTGGTTCTCAAAGTGAAATCTCAGGAGGTTCAGCATTAGCATGACCTGGGAACCAGTTAGAAGGGCTAATTCTCAGACCCCACCCCAACCTAAATCAGAAATCTGTGTTTTCACAAGCCCTCCAGGTGATTCTGATGCATATTAAATTTTGAGACCACTGGGCTAAAGCAATGCCTTTATTTCTCCTTCCTAGTTACCAGGGGTCCTGGCTACCATCCATGATATTTTTATGTCAAGGGTAGATATAATGGGATAGCAATGCATACAGCATGTCAATCAGCAATAGTTATGTAATGAAAATAGAACATGAAATTTCTCAAAGCGTGTTTAATGGATCAGTAATTCATAGGCTATTAATAAGTACTGTGTTTGAAAAAAGAAAAGAAATGACTTAGGCAAATAAGTTTAGTGTAACTAAGTAAGATTTCTTCCCTGAGAATTTCTCATTCTTTTAATATGCTCAAAAACATTCTGAGTCTCCAAAATTTCCCCAAACTTATTTGAAACCACTTTTCAAATAAAAAAAAAATATCTCTTTGCTGATATAAAGACCTCTTTTGTGGTTGTGTATCGTTATAACTGAATTTTGTTATAACTTGTCATTAAGAAGTGCTTGATGTTATGCTGTTTTTACTTGGAGACTTTCAAAAGTATTAGTCCAGTAGTTCTCAATCAGGTTGTCACACCACTCACTCCACCCCAAGGGGTTAACTGGCAATGTCTGGGGACATTTTTGCTTGTCACAGGTGGGATGGGGGGTTGTTTGCTACTGGCAACTAGTGAGTAGAGGCCAGAGATGATGCTAAACGTCCTGCAGTACAAGAACAGCCCCCTACAACAAAGAATTATCCAGCCCCAAATGTCCACAGTGTCAAGGTTGAGAAACTCAGGCACTTAGTGAGCTGCTTCTGTGTACACACACATCGGGCTACACGACAGGCTTGCCTTCTTCATCTTCAGAGTTGCAGTTCTTACTACACTGCCTGACACAAAAGAGACACCCAATAAGAGCTCACTGAATGAATGAATTAATTAAAAAATGAATGGTTGAGGGAAACTTGACTATCATCAGTGAAATGACAGCAAACCTTGCAAGGCAATATAAAATCCATATTATTATTATTATTTTTTAAAATATTTGTTTATTTATCTATTTATGGCTGTGTTGGGTCTTCGTTTCTGTGCGAGGGCTTTCTCTAGTTGCGGAGACCAGGGGCCACTCTTCATCGTGGTGCGCGGGCCTCTCACTATCGCGGCCTCTCTTGTTGCGGAGCACAGGCTCCAGACGCGCAGGCTCAGTAGTTGTGACTCACGGGCCCAGCTGCTCCGTGGCACGTGAGATCTTCCCAGACCAGGGCTCGAACCCGTGTCCCCTGCATTAGCAGGCAGATTCTCAACCACTGCGCCACCAGGGAAGCCCATCCATATTATTTAACACAGCAATTGAAATCCATGTCTGGGGGAGCTTTGAGGAGGAGGGAAGGTTGCAAATAATCTTCAATGATCAGAGCAGATGTGGGAGAGCAGAGAGCAGCCCAGCCGAGGGGGATATGAGAGTCGGCACAGAGAACAGGGGCAAGCCAGGTGCCCTGACACACCTCGTAGGTCAGTGCCACACAGCTTTACTGACAGGATTCTACCTACAGGTTCTACCCCATTCCTTTGATCCTATGTGCCATCACAGACAAGTAGCAAGTGGCAGAGATGACCAGACAATGGCCTAAAAGCCATAGGGTTTTGTTTACCACCTCAAGGTTCTGTTTCTCTGTTTGATTCTTTTAGGAGCTTTGTTTTTAACTGTTTTTAATTATCTAAGCAACATATTATGTATCAGTGAATTTTTTTAAAATTTCGAATGAAGCTTAAAGCCCCCCTTGACCTCCATCCAATCCACTCACCAGTGTTTGACACCATGTTTGTTTGTTTAATTGACTTTGAATGCCTTTTGGGGGACACTCTCCAGCTCACCACAGTCTCCACCTACTGCTTCACCCCCCAACCCCACTGCAATCTATATGCCACCCACCTGGCCCTGAGGTCACTTGCTATATAAGAGGAAAAGCACTGTACTTGGAGTCCTAAGATCATCCTTATTTGAACAAACCTTATTTCTAGGACCTGTGCTCCCTACTTGACAAAATTGCTATGAGGATTAAAGCAAATAACATCAGTGAAACTACCTGGCAAGCCATACTTTCCTGAGCAGGAGATGCCCCGAGCAAGGGAGCGTTTATCTCAAAGAAGCCTACCAAAGAGCAGAACCTCCCCCAGGCCCATGATCTATCTGTGAAAATCAAACAAAACGAATTCAGTTATATGATAAACTCCACTATAAGTAATAATACATGTGAAGCACTTAGACATTCCCAAAACAAACGCAGTTCATAATTTTAGTATCATTAATGATACTTTAATAGTAACGATAAATCCCTGCTTATTTTTATATAAAAATATGTTGTTACTTTCTATCAAGTAAAATTGATACCACAGGAGGACGAGTCATGTTTGTCCTACAGCTTCAGATACTTCCTGACACCCTGGAAAACATTAAACAAATGTGAGATGTTATGATTACCAGTTTTTCAAGACCTAGCTAAGCAGCTCTTTCATAAAACCTTCTGTGACCACACCAACTGAACTCCTCTGAATTCCAGTAGTGGTTATTTCTCTCTAGTTTTCTTGGGCATTATGTGTACACATGGCCTTGTATTGCTTCTACTGTTGTGACACTGTTATTTAAATATTTGTGGAATAGAGATGCTAGTCTTTAATTGTTCATGTGTTTATCTCATCTCTCCTCAACTGGATAATGGGCTTCTTTATGTCAGAGGCCATGTTCTCTGTCCCACTTTGCAACATGCCACACACACAGTAGGCACCCAGTAAGTGTCTTTAATTTCATTTGAAGAGTGTGTTAGATCCTAGAAGTGCCACAAGAATGTGTCTCTTAAAACTCCTCATCTGTAACCTTGTCCCTTCTGATTTGTAACCAGAGAAGAGCTTTGAAATGAGGTGACAGTGTGTTTCTCTCTTCTGTGTTCCTTGGTAGGAAAGTCCTTGTTTTCCACCCTGGCAAAGTGAGATGATTTGAAACTCTCTAATGCAAAAGCCAGTATATGCTGTTCTTTGTATTGAAGGTCATCTGCTAGAATCTGAAAGTATGTGTTGGCAGTAGTTACTTAAGTAGAGTATTTCTAATCTTCAAAGGGATAGTTCTGTGTTTAAAATGAATTTTCTTATTTGTCTACGGTTGCAACTTAAAAACGCTTTTCCTTAGATGCACTATAAAATGTTAATAGCTACATATAGAGTGACTTTACAACTGCAGTGTCATTTTTCTCAGCTTGATCAGCTCTTTTGAATGGCATCATTATGATCCAAGTTGTTTTACAGTAATAAAATATGAATAGTTTCAATAAAAAAGTAGGCACCGTTACAATTAAACAGTATCTGGCATTTTAGCATGTGGTAACTACTCATAATGCTGTCGTCAGATAAGCAAATCTACAATATAAACACAATCACAAGAATGACCTGAGCAAGTCTGAAGCACAGAAAGGAATATAATCGGGGGCAGTGTGGTGCCACAAGTTTGGGGGAAAGCAGAATATTCAACACACCTGGGTTCTTTCAAAGACATTGTGAAGTTTTTTTTTTACCATTGTATTTATATAGTACCCTTCATCTAGTTTTATCTCTGCAAGAAACAAGCAAATTTTAAAATTAGGACAACATGCTGAATGTCTCAATAAAACTTGGGTCTTAATACTTTGTTTGATAAGGTATACTGCAAAAATTAGCATATTCATATTTGTAGGGTTTTTACTCAATTATATTTCCAGGCTATTGGAAAACATAAAAACTAGGATATATATAAAATAACTCTATAAATCTTTACACCTTGTACTGATCCGAATGCAATAAAGTCTCCTTGATCCAGACACTGATTTTCAGGTTTCTGTTCCTTTTCTTTTTTCTGAAGATTGACTTAACTTCTGGTTCTTATATATACTCATTGTTACCACCGTTAGAGGGGTGGCAGGTAAGAAAAAAATTTTTTTTAAACATCTTTATTGGAGTATAATTGCTTTACAATGGTGTGTTAGTTTCTGCTTTATAACAAAGTGAATCAGTCATACATAGACATATGTCCCCATATCTCTTCCCTCTTACATCTCCCTCCCTCCCACGGTAAGAGAAATTTGATGAATTTCTAGTCAATCAATGTTGCTACTGGTTTGAGCTTCTTTTTTATTTTTATTTTTTAAATTAATTAATTAATTAATTATTTATTTTTGGCTGTGTTGGGTCTTCGTTTCTGTGCGAGGGCTTTCTCTAGTTGCGGCAAGCGGGGGCCACTCTTCATCGCGGTGCACAGGCCTCTCACTATCGCGGCCTCTCTTGTTGCGGAGCACAGGCTCCAGACGCGCAGGCTCAGTAACTGTGGCTCACGGGCCTAGTTGCTCCGCAGCGTGTGGGATCTTCCCGGACCAGAGCTCGAACCCGTGTTCCCTGCATTGGCAGGCAGACCCTCAACCACTGCGCCACCAGGGGAGACCTGGTTTGAGCTTCTGAAACAGGTTTGGAGGAGGTAAGAATGGTGGACTCTTTCTTTGGGGGATAAAAAGGGCTGGTTTCAGCAATGTTAGGAAAGGTGATTGTCTTCATAATGATAAAAGTGAGTAAAGCTGTGAGGGCTAACACAGAAGCAGCTGAATATGATTTGTTAGCTTCTTTATAGAAGAAGGGAAAGAAGCCATTTTTGACATGATTCTCCATACAGAGAGTAATTAGGAAACTTTGTACAAATAAATAAAAGGGTTGTTGAAAAATTTACTTGAACACCTCGTATGTATGCCAATAACACTAAAATGTAACTCCAGATGTGTGAGCTCTTTACTAATTAATTATTTTCTGTGAATAACAAATGTGCTTTCTCCTGCCAGAGTATTTCAATTTGCCAAGTGAACAAAGTCCAGACTTTGACCTTCTTTTAGGGCTTCCCACAATCTGACCTTGACATGCTTGAACAAACTTATGTCTCCCCAGCTCTGTATGTGAACCTCTAGCCCATCTACAGTTCCTTGAAAAATTGTTGCAAATTTGCGTCTCCCTAGAATCCCAAACACACACACACACACACACACACACACACACACACACACACACACCTGCCACCACCCAATCACAACCTACTCTCTACATATCTAAATCACATCTTTCTTATGAAGCTATTCAGTTCCTCCACTCCTTTTCTGTAACTGGCCTCTCCAAAGCTCCATCTTTTGTCAAATTTTGTCGTCTTTTGTCCTATTGTTTGTACCATCCACTCGGCATTTACCCATAGCTATTTTAGATCCCTGGTTAGCTACTTCTGGTTGTCTTTCACATAATATATCCTAAAGAATATTTAGTGGGCATTTTTAATATTCATGAGATATTCTGATTATAGCACAGAGTTATCCAACTAATGAAGCAATAATCTGTGTCCTTAGTCTGTAAGCGTGGAAAGAATTTCCTATAGATCTGGCTTTTTCATTTTCCTTTAGAGTTCAAAAAGTGTTTTTTTTCTCTCTTTGCTATACTCTCTGCAGGGGATACTTAAGTTGAAAGTAGAACAAGAATGAAAAACAAAATTTAAAAAAGGCCTAACCACTGAGATATCAGAATGTCAGCTGAAATTATTACTTAAAAATAATCTTCATCTGTATAAGCAAAAAAAGACAAGAGTCAACTGTGACAGCTCTTATCTGCAACAAGGACAACAATGCAAAGAGAGTCCATCCTTTGTGATGTTTTTGATTTCCACCCATCCCAAGGGCATAGGTATAAACTAAACAAGGGACTTCTAGTGCGGGAAAATAAAATGACAACACATGTTTTTACCATCACTTTACCAGACTCAATAAACACTGTTTTAAAGTAAAATTAGAAACTGTTAAGTTAGCAGTTTTTAGTTTAAAAGATCAGCAAACCCATTAATTTAAGAACAGACATGCAAACCAAGCAAAGACTGGCCAACTCAGGGATATCATCTTTGGACAAACATAAGCATAGCATATATGTTTGGCACCTTTACTTAAAGCAGTGATGTGGAAAACAAACTTATCTACGAAACAGAAACAGACTCATAGACATAGAGAACAAACTTGTGGTTGTCAAGGGGGAGGAGGGGTGGGGGAGGGAAGGATTGGGAGTTTGAGATTAGCAGATGCAAACTATTATATAGAGAATGGATAAACAACAAGGTCCTACTGTATAGCACAGGGAATTATGCTCAATATCCTGTGATAAACCATAATGGAAAAGAATATGAAAAAGAATGTATAACTCAATCACTTTGCTGTACAGTAGAAATTAACACAACATTGTAAATCAACTATACTTCAATAAAATTAATTAAAAAATAAAAAAGCAGCAGTGTGGGAAAGATGGGGAAGTTGAGGACTTTGGTGTTAGGCGCAATTATTTTTTGTTTGTTTCTTTTGACAAAAACTGTATATATTTAAGGTGTACAGTGTGATAATTTGATATGCATACACATCGTAAAATGATTACCACAATCAAACAAATTAACATATCTATCACCTCCCAGTTATCTTTTGTGTGTGTATGTGTGTGTGTATGTGTGTGTGTATGTGTGTGTGGGGGGGGGTGGTAAGAACATTTGAACTCTATTAACATATGTCAAGTATGTAATACATCATTATTAACTATAGTCTCCATGCTATATATTAGGTCTACAGAATTTATCTTATAACTGAAAGTTTGTGCCCATTGATCAATATCTTCCCTTTTCTCCTACCCCTCCACCCCTGGCAACCACCATTCTACTCTCTGTTACTATGAGTTCAACATTTTTTTAGATTCGACATGTAAGTGAAATCATGTGATGTTTGTCTTTCTGTGTCTGGCTTGTTTCACTTAGCATAATGACTTCCAGTTTCATCCACATTCTCTCGAATAACAGGATTTTCTTCTTTTTAGGCTGAATAATCCATTGTTTACATATACCAGATTTTCGTATCCATTCATCTGTTGACGGACACTTAGGCTCTTTCCATATCTTAGCTACTGTGAGTAGCGCTGCAATGAACATGAAAGTGCAGATATCTCTTCAAGATAGTGATTTTATTTCTTTTAGATACATACCCAGAACTGGGATTGCTGGATCATATGGTAGTTCCATTTTTAATTTTTTGAGAAACCTCCATATTGTTTTCCATAATGGCTGTACCAATTTTCACTCCCATTAACAGTGCTTAAGGTTCCCTTTGCTCTACATCCTTGCCAACACTTGCTGTCTCTTGCCTTTTTGATAATAGCCATTAGCAGTTGGGACGTGATACCTCATTGCAGGATTTTTTTTTTGCATTTCCCTGATGATTAGTGATGTTGAGCATTTTTACATATTCATGTTGGCCATTTGTATGTCTTCTTTGGAAAAATGTCTATTTGGGTCCTTTGCCAATTTTTTAATCGAGTTATTTGTTTATTTTTGCTATTGAGTTATATGAGTTCCTTATATATGTTGGATATTAACCAACTATCAGATATATGGTTTGCAAATATTTTCTCCATTTTGTAGGTTGTCTTTTCATTCTGTTGATTGTCTCCTTTGCTGTGCAGAAACTTTTCAGTTTGGTATAGTGCTCCTTGTTTATTTTTGCTTTTGTTGCCTGTGCCTTTGGTGTCAATTCCAAAAAATAATTGCCAAGAACAAGGTAAAGGAGGTTTTACCCTGTTTTTTTTCCTAGAAGTTTTATAGTTTCAGCTCTTAAGTTTAAGTCTTTAATCCATTTTGAGTTGACATTTGTGTACGGTATAAGATAAGGGTCCAATTTCATTCTTTCACGTGTGGATATCCAGTTTTCCTACCACCATTTATTGAAGAGACAATCCTTTCTCCATTTTATATTCTTAGAGCCTTTGCAGAAAATGAGTTGACTGTATATGTGTGGGTTTATTTCTGGGCTCTCTGTTCTGTTCCATTGGTCTGGGTGTCTGTTTTTATGCCAGTTCCACATGGTTTTGATTACTATAGCTATGTAATATATTTTGAGATTAGGAAGTATGATGCCTCCAGCTTTATTCTCCTTGTTCAAGATGACTTTAGCTATTTGGGGTCTTTTGTGGTTCTATACAAATTTCAGGATTATTTTTATTTCTGTGAAAAATGCCATTGGAATTTTGATAAGGATTGCATTGAATGTGTAGATTGCTTTGGGAAGAATGGATACTTTGATGATATTAATTCTTCCAATCCATAAACATAGGATATCTTTCCATTTATTTCAGATACCTTGATTATAAAATACCTGCAAGTCGCAAGAGAGAGAAAAGGAAATCCTCCAAAAAGGAGGACATTTATACAGACACACACACATAGGTCACGTGCCTTGTCAGTCAGCTTCTCGTGGAGTGCTCAAAGTAACATATGAATCAGTTACCAAATTTAGACCCAGGCCACCATTGCCAAAGTTTATATGATTTGCCCCAGCAACCTCACTTCTAGAAATCTATCTTGAAAAAGTATTTTAGCAAGTACACAAAGAAAAATATAACACAGATGTCGTGCAAAGTACCCCATCCTTTGAGATCTTAATTGTATTAGAAGTGTGTCCTGCACTCCACCCAATACTTCTTGAGAACTCTGAGGAGAAGAAAGCATAGATGTTTCCTAGTCTCGTCTGGTTCCAAAATCCTGCTTCCATGGAATTAGTTCTGTCACATGTAAACTGTCCCTGTTCAGTGCGTCATCCCACATAGGAACACAACCCTCCTTTTCTGAGATTACTACGAAAACATCATTCACACAAGGCCTTTGGGCATATAGCCAGCTTCATGAAAAGTTTAGAGTAAAAGAAAGATTTTACATCACTGTGGCACTTGGGACTTCCCTGGTGGTGCAGTGGCTAAGACTCTGCACTTCCACTGCAGGGGGCACGGGTTCGATCCCTGGTCATCTCTGGTTGGGGAACCAAGATCCCGCATGCCGCAGGGCACAGCCAACAACATCAACAAGAAAAGGCACTATGGCACTCAACCCTCTCCTTTAAAGATATTCTGCTCCTCTATCTTCAAGCTTGCAGGCAACCCACAATGGGAGCATTTTCTTCTCCTAATCCTCATATATATCTCCATCTCCTTTTTGGAAAATCATACCCCTTTTTCATAAAATGGGTGCATACTTATGAATACTGCATTCTCCAGCAGTATGCTTGCTCCAGACTGAGCTAACCAATGTAGAAAATAAATGATGTTATTATATGAAATATGTGCAACTGACCCTCTCATATGTGGGTTCCACATCCATGGATTCAACCAAGTGCAGGTCAGAAATATATTTTTAAAAAATTCTAGAAAATTCTAAAATACAAAACTTGAATTTACCACACACCACCAACTATTTATATAACATTTACATTCTATTAGGCATTTTAAGTAATCTAGAGGTGATTTAAAGCATAAAGGAGGATGTGCATAGATTATATGCAAATACTATGACATTTTATATAAGGGACTTGAGCATTCATGGAGTTTGATATCCGCAGGGGTCCTGGAACCATGGAACCAATCACTTGGGTCCCCATGGAACCAATATACAACTATATATTAATATCTTCTTTAGCTATATAAAGACCAGGACTAAACTTTGAAATTGCCTCTTCCAAGTACTTCAATTATTAGACCATCTAAATAGACTGACTAAATTATACTAGTTCCATGTAATGGAATATTATATTGCTATTAAGAAGAATGAGGTAGTTCTCTATGAATTGACAATAAAATAGGTTATATTAAGTTAAAAAAAGAAAATTGTATAACATATATAAAGTATTGTGCTATTTTTTGGTAAAAATACATATATTTGTATACTTGTAGAAAAGAGTCAATGTAGTTATGTCAACATAAATATACATCTCTCTGGGGGAAGGAAACATTGACTATTTATTTGTATTATTTTAACTATCTCAAAAAGTATTTTTAAACTATTTTTATGGTACAAATACCAGAGAGTCTCAGAAAATTTTTATTAAACTTCAAGGAAAACATAATTCCTTTACTATTGGCTTGTTTGTTCATAAACAAAAAAATAATGAGAAAATGTTCAGTTTGTATGAGGTATTTTTTTCCTATCTATATCTGATATTTCATTTTCTCATTCAGAAATTATTCATATTCATAATCATATTCTTTGGTCACTTATTGGAACATTAACGATTGATGAGACAGAAACCAATACTGGTTCATATAACCCAACCTGAGCCAATGATCAGCGCATGGCATTGTGTGTGGACTCAGAACTGGTTTGGGATAGCTGACTAATCTTAGCCTCTTGTTTGACAGTTGCTTGAGTCTCTCATTGGACAAAATCAAGAAATCAAACAGCTTTGTTCACTGCTGGCAGCCACTCTTCAACCCCAGGGGAATTAGCCTTCAGATGAAGCTAACTGAGGATGTGGGGCAGAGAGACAGAGAGAAACTGGGTGTCTGGTGACATCATTGAGCTGATGGATTGACCAACCCTGAAATCTTCCCTCATCTGTATTTCAAGTTATAGGATGGAAAAATTCCCTACATTATTTAAACCGCTTTGAGTTGCTTTCTTCTGTTAGCTGTGATTGAAGGTGTCCTGTTAAGATATTTTTCTTAAGTAAATAATCGGGAAAGTAGACAAAGCCTTATGCACAATAATTGTCATCAGAACTGTTTTATAACAGTGAAAAAATATACATGATCAAGATACTGAGTACTAGGGAAGCACGTACATAGATTATGACTCACTGATATGATAGAACATCATGTAGCTATTCAAACTGATGTTATCAAGTAATTTTTAATCGATAGTCCAGCTCCTAATCGTCTCTCTGGCCTTGGTTAACACTCGAGGACTCTCTGTCCACATTCCACTGTTTCATCTATTTGCTTTGCCTCACGTGATTTTCTCCAACTAGAATGCCTCCAAAATCTTCAAACTTTTCATTCTATTGATACTTCCCCTTTAAAATTCAGCCCAGGAGCACTTCCTCCAAGATACCTTCCCATAACCCTTCCTTCCTTGCTCCTCAGGCTGGTACCAGTGCCTTCCCTCCTCCCTCATGACGTCTGTGGTTATCACTTCTCTGATGATGTTTTAACTCTCTGATTTTATGTCTGTCTTTACCATTAGATAGAGACTAACTGGCTCTTATTTAGCTGTGCATTCCTCATGCCCAACCAAAGGCCTAGCATTCCATAGAATGCTAGGCCTACAAATATTTATAGACTGTGTGGGTGGGTGGTTAGGTGAATAAGTGAATGAATCAAGAATGTAGGATAGTTAGCTTCTAATTTTTGTCACGGTTTTCTGTATTTTGCACAGAAACGGGAAAGTTGTGTTTAAAAAGCAATTGGTTATTTATGAAGAAATTAAGACTAGACTTTTAAAAATTACCCATCTTTTAAACTTGCTTTAAATTTGCTTTCTATTTCTAATTGAATAGAAATTTATTAACCAAAATGTATTAATACATATTTATAATTGAGATAGCTGAAGACAAACCCCATACTGTTATTCTCTCATGAAAAATTAAATTGACTTACTCTTTTGATTAATTTTGAAAGCTTTGGTTTAAGGTTATACGAGTCTGACAGAAAAATTGAAGCCATGATTGATTTACATGACACATTTTTAATGGAAAATACTGTAAAACATTGCAAAAGCTCTCTGACATCTTTAAAGATGAACTCAGATGAGAAATGCCAGGTTTGCAGGGCAAGGAAAAGGTCTCTGTACGTAACCTTCACCCCAGACCCACCTTTCCTGAGGACCTTGGTTGGGCAGTGTGCTTTTATTTCCCAACTGCTGCCTACAGGAATAGCAGAGAGACCAGACCTCACTTCCCTATCTTACAAAATACTGCACTTTATAAAAAGATTTAAAACAGCAGAGAGAATATAAAATAAATTCCTAATCTGCACACTACATATTAACGGTACAAAGCTGGAAAAAAAAATCTCTTTTCTCTATTCCTCCTTGAGGACAGACTGTGTTAGTCATTTTTGTAACCCCACTGCCAGAAGAGTAGATAGCATACAGCAGGCATTCCTAGGAATTGCTGAATGAATGAAATGTTAATGGTGGTTATATTTATGTAGTGGGATCATCTATGAGTGTTACTTGTTTCTTTGCATTCTTTAGTCTTTTCTAAATTTTCCAATTCTATGTTTGTGGTGTTATTTTCATAAATTCACAGTCAATAGAGAGAAAGGGAGAGGAACAAAAATATTCTGATATTAGAAACATCTTTGTTCTCGTCTATAATTCAACATGCCCTTAATAATTGGTGCTTTTTTATTTTTTTATTTTTTTAAATTAATTAATTTATTTATTTATTTATTTTTGGCTGTGTTGGGTCTTCGTTTCTGTGCGAGGGCTTTCTCCAGCTGCGGCAAGTGGGGGCCACTCTTCATCGCGGTGCGCGGGCCTCTCACTATCGCGGCCTCTCTTGTTGCGGAGCACAGGCTCCAGACGCGCAGGCTCAGTAATTGTGGCTCACGGGCTTAGTCGCTCCGCGGCATGTGGGATCTTCCCAGACCAGGGCTCGAACCCGTGTCCCCTGCATTGGCAGGCAGATTCTCAACCACTGCACCACCAGGGAAGCCCCTGGTGCTTTTTTATATGTAGCCAATCAAGATAGAAACAGGTCTTCTCCAAGTGCTAGCCTGTCAGATGTGCAGCTTACCTGATTTTTTTTCCCTCCAGTAATCAGAATTTTTACTCTAATATCTACCCATGTAAAATCTGAATTCACAGGAGAGTTACAGTGAAGAGAACTAATATTTGCTGAGTACCTAGTGAATTTGATGCTTCAGTTACCCCAAAAATCTTCCCACTACATCCCATGGTGGTGCCAATGAGGGACTTGAATATGGGAGTGATCTTTAACTTCCCTATAATTTCCATCACTTCAAATAAATTTAAGTAAAAACAGTGTGCTTCTTCTCCAAATGTAGCTTCAAGACAAATCCCTTCACCCCTTACCAACAAGACTTCCATCTCTAGGCTCCTCCTACAAAGATATCTACAGCCACCACCATAGATATTATTATCCTTATTTTACAGATGAGAAAAGATTAAGTAAACCACTCAAGGGCATGGTTAGTGAGAGGTAGAGCTCATAAGAGAACACTTGTCTTTCTAACTCCAAAGTCTGTTCTTTTCCTACTGTACCATGCTGCTAAACTTTCTAAAACCACAAAGTAATAGATTTAGAGTGATAGGTTTAGCATTCATAGAATGAAGGCTATCTACAGTTTATTATTTAGACAAGTAATGCAAAATGACAAGCGATTCTGGTATTAACTGCAAAATTCTCCTGACTAGGAAATAGAAAAGAATCTCTCAGCCAACTGTGGCTAAAGGAAATATTTCTGTTCTTCCCTAGTCTGAGATCTCTTTCAGATTGATCATTCTATCCTGTTTGTTTGTTTGTTTGTTTGTTTTTCACATGAGCTAATCTTCTATAGCCTATGCTGTTCACATCTTAATGATCTCCATATTGTAATGACTATTTTCTTACTTTTAAAACTTAGCTGTTGGGCTTCCCTGGTGGCGCAGTGGTTAAGAATCCACCTGCCAATGCAAAGGACAAGGGTTCGAGCCCTGGTCCGGGAAGATCCCACATGCTGCGGAGCAATTAAGCCCGTGTGCCACAACTGCTGAGCCTGCGCTCTAGAACCTGCAAGCCACAATTACAGAAGCTTGTGCGCCTAGAGCCCGTGCTCCGCAACAAGAGAAGCCACCGCAATGAGAAGCCCGCTCACCACAACTAGAGAAAGCCCACTCGCAGCAGTGAAGACCCAACACAGCCAAAAATAAAATACATAAATTTATTTTAAAAAACCCAAAAAACAAAAAACTTAGCTGTTAATTGCAAAAAGGATTTATTCATTTATTCTCTTTTAGATAACTCTTAAAGGCTCTCATTTTAGATTCAGTATTGATCAACTGTATTTCTCTCTCTTCAACTAGCTCTGTGATTACTAGCTACTGCAATTATCCATGTAATTCTGGAACATAGGAAGATATGTGATATTTCAAATTGCTCACTTCAAATGACTGGTTATCTTATCTTGAAAATTAATTATCTGTATTTGACCCATTTCTAACCTTCTGTTCCCTGTGACAAAAAGGGACATTTTATATAATCTGCTTTTGTTTTGTTTTTTAAGAATGGGAATAGGATAATCTGATATAGGCTTCCCACCTTGGAGCTGAATTCATTTACTGTTACCTCCCGCATGAGAACTTTCACATTCCTACCCTGACCACAGCAGCTGTGTGTGGACTGTTTCAGGCTCACTAAACCAGATTCTTGAATGGAAAACTTCATTTTATCCCTGTGCTATTGTTCTTCACACATCTCATTAGTACTTTTAATTTTCTCCTCAGAACCATCTTCTTATAATCTCTTTCTCATAGAAGCAACGGACATATTTTATAAGCCTCAATCAATTTTTGTCAGGAAAAAAATTGCAGGGGTTCATCTTGAAGACTCCCCCTTTGTCTGCACACATATGAATGACTACAATGTAGTGATATACACACACAGGCTTCAGATCCAATTCTCCTGGGTTTGAATCTTAGCTCTATAATCTACTTAGCAAATTTTTTTAAGTTTAACGGAAGGATATTGATATATTTTTGCTACTCCAGGAATAAAAGAGAAAAAATTGGCCCCTAAATCTAATTTAAGCTGTTAAGAAGAGGTTGTTTTTTAGTTTTTGTTTTTTTAGTTCCAGATTTTACCCCTTCTCCCAGTTGATGAAAGAAGAGGTTTTCCGATTACATGGAGAGTTAAATTTTAAGTAAAGACAATATGAAGCAATATTTTACTTTGATGAAAGCTTATTTTGAAGATCAAGTTTTTGCTTTTCTTTGGTGCTTGCTGGAATCTTATAAGAGGAGGATTCTGCCCAAGGGGGAAAACAGATGCC